>NC_135337.1:71877544-72194615 GCF_023851605.1 Tamandua tetradactyla | reverse complement strand
AAGTCCAGGCTGTTTATTATTCCCGTGGGTGAAGGACCCACCTAACGTCTAGGCCTTGCTCATCCTAAATACTTCCCCAAAACACGTCTTGGCACTGTGAATTCTCTACCAGGAAACTCCACTTCTAACATCCGTTATGCAAATTTTAAAACCGCATTCCTAACATACGTTAAACTAATCAGTAAATTTGCTGTTGAATAAGGATCAAGGAAGACAGGAGAATGGCTTTGGAACAAATCTTGGAGTGTTTATTCCTGACGAGTGCTTGCAGCGCCCTCACGTACAGATTAAAATGACACCCGCACACAGGCACTTAGGCAGAGTGAATTATTTAAGAAGTCATTACAGGCATGGTAAGGTGATGGAGGCACAGACCCTTCTTCCCTGAGCTGCTACAGCGATCATGTTTGTGAAAGATCCATACAACCCTCAGCAAATAGCTGGTCCTTCCTGCAGTCACACCCCTGTCATTCTCAAGTCCACTTCCCCGCACCTGGGACTGGGCCTTGGCCGTCTGACTTGCTTTGATAAAGAAACGTCAGTGGAGTGATGCGGCAGGGGACATTGGTGGAGCCAGGCAGGGGACGTGGGCGGAGCGATGCGGAGGGGGGGACGTGGGCGGAGCGATGCGGCGGGGGGGGGGGGGGCACGTCGGCGGAGCAATGCAGAAGGGGATGTCGGCTGAGCAATGCGGCGGGGTTCCCAGCCTAGAAGTTGGGGGGCCGGTGCCTCTTCTGCTCAGCCTCAGGGCCTCCACAGCCCAGCAGAGCCCTTTTCCCTAGGGAGCTGCTGCCCTCCCACCTGCGCCAGGGCAGTTCCAGGTGGAGCAGGCCTCAGCCAGCCAGGTGACAGGTGAGCTGCTAGCCAAGCCCAAGGGCTCGCCAGCCCCCAGCCAAGACGCAGATCCATGAGGAATAAACATTTGCTTTCATGTCGTTTTCATTTTGTTTTTAGTACCTATATGTAACATCTCTATGTGACAGACCCCATGCTGAATACACAAACATCCATAAAACACACAACAAACTCAGATGTCAAAGAATTCACCTTAGGAAAAAGATTTATTTTAATAATTTATTAAATCCTTCTTTGTGGCAACAATAGCTACTTTATAATTATTAAATTATGGGAAAACCTTCTCATAAACATATGGATTGTCCCCCCAAACTAGATTATAAATTTCCCATGAAAAGTCTGTATTTTACTTTTTAAATTTTATTCTCTGTGCCCCACCTTGAGGTATACAACTCAGAATAGAGTAACATAAAATAAATGCTAGATGAATATATGTTACTCTGATTTGAATTAATTCCATCTTCTCTGAACATACAATTATGAGTTCCACCCTTTTTTATTATAGCAGAATAATATTTTTGTGCATCAAGTAATATATTTTCCTTTTCTGGTAATTCCTTTATTTATCTCATACTGCAAGACCACGGGACTGAAATATGCAGAGAGGACCTACACAGCCACATTCAGAGAACAAAAGGCAGATTCTCGGCTTTTGAGTTTTAAGTAGACATTTGAAACATGTAGTAGGGACAAAAACGTAAAAGACAAGGATTCTGGGTTGCAGAGCTAGGCTTTGTGAAAGGCAAGAGTTTGAACTCAAAAAATTTGGTTTTGGGAATCAAAAGGAAGGTCTAAAAGAAATCAAGCCATAAATAACAGGAGTGGGGCAAGATGACTTCAGAGTCCATTTTCCACTCTCCTCCGGATGAAAATGTCGTGGACTGGAGAGAGAGGAGAGGGTAGCTGCAGACACAAGAAGTTGGGGGACTTCTGCCTGCCAACAGCTTCCCATCAGGTCAGTAACCACCCCCTTTTCTCATGTCGGGACAGAGCACGAGGCACACAGGCTCACCTCCACAGGGCCCCTGCAGCAGTGCCACCTGTGAGCACGGGCCACTGGACGCGGGACTCAGGTGGGACGCCATCGGGATGGAACCTCTTGGGGCACCAGCATGGAGACAGTCATCTGGACACTTAGGAAACAGATGACTTGGTAATAATCCCTCCAGACCCCTAAAATGTAAGGGCCCCAGCAAGCCTTCCCCATGCTTCTCAGGCAGATGCAGAAAGGGAGCTGCCCGGAGATGCGCCCTGGTCAGCACAAAAGGGAAAGGCCACATGGCCTAATGCCCAAAGGCTGTCGGCGCCATTTATGTCTCAGCAGGGACGGTCCGGCGGGTCATTCTCTGGGGCCAAGATGGGCCAGAGCTTGGCAAGCAGACGCCAGCCCAGGGCCCTCTCCTACCCCCCCCGTGCTAAATTGCCACAAAAGTCCCTGGGGCCCAGAAATCCCCCTACTCATGAAGAAGTGAGGGGAGGGGTCCCTGATGTGCATTTAAATCTTAATTAACTGAGAAATCACTGGCGGGACTGAATCTCTCTAGGGTTACAAAATGAGGTTTTCTGCCGTCAGAAGAGCTGCAGCTTGAGAGATGCATTAAATTGACATGCGAGAAAATGAACTTCCACTTTTGCACCCATAAATTTGTGCCCTTTGAAATCCCTTCCCTGTATTATCTTATTTGTTTGTTTTCTTGTTTTGCTCACTCATCTCCTGACAGGGTGGTAAGGGGACCATGGCATGTAAACTGTAGCCACGTCCATCATTCATTGCAAACAAGTCATTTGTTCCCTCTGGTCTTTGGGCTTTTGGTAAAATATTAATGCCAATCTTGCAGGGTTTCTGAGGGGCTTGAATTGGGCAATGAATGAGCGGAAAGTAGGCGGAAGGAGGTGGACACACGGTTGACACTCAGGAAGTGGTCACGACGATGGTGATGGTGGTGAAGACGACATGGCGTCCTCAATGACTGCAGGAATTGCTTCATCTCGCTCCCAGGACTTGTTCTCATTCCTGGTTTTCACTTAAATTTCTCCCCAGGTCTGGCTCCTCCAGCGTGGCCCAGCCTCCCCACCCCCCTGTCTGCTCGCTGCCCCCAGGGCTCACCCCAGCCCCCCAGCGGAGCCACCCATTGAGGGAGGTGTGCTGCGGACGCTGCCCCCCCCCCCCCCGGAGGCCACGGAGCAGCAGGAGTGGGGGCAGTGGTTTGGAATTAGGCACGCCTGACTCCCAGTCCACCCTGTCCTCCCGGTGAGACTTTCAACAAGTTGCTTAAACTCTCCATGTCTCGATTCCCGAGACAACAAAATAGGGTTCTTTTGTGGGAATGTGCTCTCCTTCCCGATGAGGTCACACTTTCCAGTAGAGAAGGCGTCACACAAGTTTAACACCCAAACCGAGTCATGCTTGGTCAATCGTCTCTGCAAAGGGCGGCGGCGGCGAGGTTTCCCCAGCCCCTGGCATTCTAGGGGTGGTGCGGTAACCTCTGCAGTCACGCCGTGCTTGCTCACGGTACTGCTCAGCAGCTGGGAGTCCCAGAAGAGCAGAGTCTTAAACAAGATGACAGTGTATTTCTTTTTCACATAAACGTCTGAACAAGTGCAGTGACGGTTCTGTCATTTTTGTTCCTCTGTCTCTCCAGCGTGTGCCCCTCGCCACGGCCCGAGAGGCTGCCCCACAGCACCCCAGGAGAGGGGCGGGGAGAGGAGCCGGGGCCCCTGGCTTCTACGGCCTCAGCCAGGAAGCACCCGTCACCCTGCTTGCCTTCTCCCGGTGGGGTGTCTTCAGGTGGCCTCACCAGGCCGCGAGGGAGTCCAGAAAACAACCTCCTAGCAGACTTCAAATTCCTCTAAAGAGCAGAAAGTGGGGCAACTGGTATCTCTACCACGTGCTCTTACCTGGATTTTTATTTGGTTATGTGCTGAATATTTTTAAATGTCATTACCAGTCTTTATTTCAAATGCTGTGTGTGTATATTGTGTGTATATACGTGCCTATGGGCACAGGTCCACAGACACACCTGCAGTGAGACAGGTACAGGTGAGTCATAACAAGCTAAAATGGTCAGTGGAAAAAATTTAGGAAAATGTGACTCAGTTTTTCTGAGTTAAATGCCACCTATTAAAATGATTTAAAGTTTGGGGGCTGACTCCTGACTTGCCGATTGAGTCCATTATGAGCAATGGATTTGTCAGACACAGGCATGTTGCCTACAAATGACTTATAATATGTGACTTAGTGTCACATGAAAACAAAGTACTGCAAAATAAAACTAAAAATAAAACATAAATTTATTTGTATCATATTAATACTCTTTGAATATAGAGGGAAAATTAAAATTCTGTTTCAACAAAATACCAGATATATTAGTCTCTGGAACAACCAATTTAAAAGGAAGCCTCCCACATATTATCAGCCTTCAAGGGAAGTCGCATATTTGCTCACCAGTTCTGGGTTTGCTATAAAGATAGTCCGCTCCGTTGCGCATGTCTTCTCTGGGGCTGCATTAAAAACCTCGCATAAAGGGCAGAAGAATCTTCCGGAGCTTTCTGCCTTGGCGTCCCGCCACCCTAGGGTGCCCTGCCGCAGAGGCCTCTCCAGACCTCAGCAGCCCCCGTAAACCACACGCAGAGGAGCCACCTGAAGGCTCTTTCCACGATTGCACTGGAAGTTTCCAGCTGTCAACAGAATGTACAAGCCGTAACCGAGCTTCTCCTCTCTTCTGCTCAAGCGCGGGGTTCCTTCGCGCTGCCCTGACCACGGAGGTGGCTGGGCCTGATAAAGGAGTGAGCATCTCACCTCAACGCTGGGCATAACTGAGGAGGGCAGGAGAAAGCCAGGCGTGAACGTGGGGCGACTTCCCTACATCGTTTTTCTGACTGTTCCTTCATATCCCTAAGGGCAGGATGGCAGTGCACTAGGGACCGAGTGGCCATTTCATGCTGGGAGCCATCAAGTGTGCTGACAGCTCGCGAACACCACCATCAATGGAACACGTCCCTGCCGTCAAGAAACTTATACACCGGTTAAGTTAAAAGGTTTGATTGGACGTTGTATCAAGTGGACGAGATAGTTGTAGGAAGGTTAAAAAGGAAAAAAAAACAATCAATAAGCAAGTCAAGATAACCATCACGAAGAAAACCAGAACTGCAAAGTGCACGTTAAGTAACAGCCACCGCGTTGGCTCTGAAGGCCGTGCCCTCCTTATGAGCCCTTCTCGGTCCAAAGACCCTTCCAGGTCCACAGTGCGTCCCGAGACCCTGCGTCCCCAGACCACAGCTAAGGGCGGAAGGGGGTCGCACGCCCTGAGAATCTTCAACAGGGATGCACGACACCTGATCCAAACAGCAACTGAGGTCCAGATTCCCTCTCTTGGGAATTTCAGCCCAGGAGTGCCAAGGGAAGTTCCATGTGTGGCAGGGGCTGTGGCAGCCGTTCTGGAGCCATTGGGCAGCAAGCAGAAGCAACAGAGTGGAGCAGAATTAGGAGAAGAAAGCCTGGAGGGGAGGAGACAGGTAGACACACAGAAGGAAATGCTTAAGGGGCAAAAGAAAAAACTTACTCCTGACTTCTCCATGCCCAGCTGCAGGCTCCACCTTGCCAGCTAGTTTGTTTTCTGTTCTTGGGCATCTTTGAGAATTTTCATTTACTGCAAAATCCCTTATATTTAAGTGGCTTGACTTGGTCTCTGCTCCTTGTAAGGAGACAAGTTCTAATTAAAGAGTACTATACTTAAGGTTTCATATAATAATAGCTTTCCCAGAATACTTCCCAGGCTCTATATAAACGGCTTTTGATGTTAAATAAGCATTATGTAGAAATTACTGCAAATGTCAGGGACCAGGAGACAGCTGAGACAAAAGTTGGGGTGACTAAGGGAGGTGGATATTATGTTGGAGGGGCCTGGACCTAAATTGTGGGCCACTTTCTGTTTATTTTTCCCGCTCTCAAATAAAGGAGACACTTCCTATTGCAATGAGTTCTACAGGGGTTTTAACAACCGCACATCACACAACCAGTGATTTGAGTCCTTAGAAAGTAGTTCCATCAAAGAACTACTGTTAAAACGAGGCACCACCGGGAACAGAGAGATAAGAATGCCACCGGCTTTGAAGCAAAAGGGGAAATATGAGTTAATAAGTTATAACTCAGATTTCGATGTTGGCAATTACCCAGGTTACCAGCATAAACATTTCCTTTCATAATTAGAGGCCATGAGACTCTCATTTATCACGATTGCTTCCAACTGGAACTACCAAGGACAGGTTTTGGATGTCCGTACTTATCCCACCCTGACTTAATTGCATTATGATGGCCCATTCCGTTGTTTTCTTTGCTTTTGGAGTTGCTAGTATTTGAATCCAGAAGTGAGTGGATCAAAGTTGTTTTTGTAAGGCACTAGATATTCCCATGAATAGTGATTATAGAGATTCATTTAAAGTGAGAAAAAGAACGAATAAGTATTTTGTCTGGTTTCCTGGAAACCTCTGCTGTGCTGGCCAGCTGGCCCAGCAGACACAGTGGGCACAAAGAGAGGAAAGCCAGGGCCCTTCCACAACGTCTGCGATGCAACTAACAGCAGTTTAATGTGACCATTTTGAAATCAGCAACTAACTCTCCTTAGGAAATCCAGCAGTGGGTGCCCCCAAGGTCTCAGGTCTAGGCAGAGCCATCAGCTGGGCAGAGGCACATGAGCCTCTCCAAGCCCCGGCCTCTCCTATGGCAGTTTAATTTTCTTTAAAGCAGTTTTGACCTTGTTAAATTATTTTATTTGACTATGGGGCGCCTCTCCTCACCTCGAGCTTGAGGAGCATGGGGCAGCCTTCCCTCGGTCTTTTTCATTCACGTCTCCCTAATGCTGAGCCTGCCACATAATAGATGCTCAACTAACATTTGAGGGAAAAGAATCATTATTCTTTTTCAGGAGGGGTTTTAGCACATCAATTACTGCATTCCAATGTTAACTGTTGAAATTTTATTTACTTCTTCTCTGTGCTATTTTCTGATAAGTCCAGAAACCATCACTTAAGTAAAATAGCAGTGTGAGTACAGAAGTCCTCACAACTGGGGGTAATAGACTGAGCGTC
This sequence comes from Tamandua tetradactyla, assembly GCF_023851605.1. NCBI lineage: Eukaryota > Metazoa > Chordata > Mammalia > Pilosa > Myrmecophagidae > Tamandua > Tamandua tetradactyla. The sequence goes on along the minus strand of NC_135337.1, from coordinate 72,187,673 downwards.
AGTTTTTTGATTGCTGAGGGACATTTTTGGAAGCTATTATTTTAAAAATTATGTCCAGTTATATATGGCATATATATTTCTCATAGTGATCCTCTGGGTATCTTCTTTTATCCATTATTTCAAGATGCTAGGCTCTCAAAATCTTTTTATTGAGGAATCCTTCGTGGTTTCTCTATTACATTTTCATGCTTCAAATTCAGCACAAAATAGCTTTGATCCTAGAATAATGCTATAAGAACGGAGATCCTCTTGGAAACTTTGCAGCCGTCCTCAGCCAGAAGGACCCCTGTGAGACTCAGTACTAAGAGTCTGGTAGGTTTGCTTAGGCTCAACCTCTTCTAGTCAAGAGGTGAGATTAATTTCTCACCTTGTAGCAAGTAACTAATTCTTCCATGGGATTTTCCATGGACCCTCCAACCATCTGCTTCAACATTGCATCTTATACCGCTATTCCAGTTTACACCTAATCCGGACCTATGACTAGCAAGAAGTTATGCATTAGCATATAGAGATATTCATGCTGCACACTTCATAATTTTCTCCATTAATATGCATTTGGCAAATATTTCTTGAGCACATACTGTATGTAAGTAGTGTGATTGGTTTATAGGATATACAACAGCATATCGGACATTCTACGCAACTTTATATAAGCATGAAAAAAATCAATAAACTAGCTGCGGAGACAGGTCCAGTGCATGTAGAGATACGGTGAACAATGCAAGACGCTGTATAGCTAAACCCTCGCGTGGGGCTTAGCAAATGCCGTGGGAACCCAAAGGGTGATGACCGTGGGCTGCCTCTTCAGAGAACCTTCTTTGAGAAGCCAGAATTCAGATGGCTTTCTAAAGATGGGTGGAGGTTGGCCAGTCAAGACAAAGGAGAGCAAAACAATCAGAGGACCAAATAATCAATACAATGAATGGACAAGGTCAGAGGATCTGGGCAGGAGCATGTGTCCGGATTGAAAGCCAACGGCTCCCACTTCACAGCCACGTGGCCTGGGCACATTACTCACACTCCCTGCGCTTCAATTCCCTCATCTGCCAAACGGGACAAGCACAGCACCGACTCATGCCTGTGGGGAGGGCGAAATGAGGAGGCGAAGGGGCAGCGATCATCTGAGGACACTGACAACATGGTAAGGGGCCGGCAGAGCCCGGCTGTCCTTTCTATACCAGGACAGAGAATGGGCACATCTTGAAGGCAGAGTTCTTCCCGGCGCTCTAGGGTGGTGAGAGACCAGCCAGGCTGGAGGGGAGGGCTCCCCTGAGGAGGCACATAAGGCTAGATGGACGAGGAAGCCCAGGCAGCATGGGACAGCCTCCTGCTACCACAAAAATCACGGCGTTTGTCCTTACTGGCCCATTCCACCTACCCTCCATTTCCTTCCAGGTTCCCCGAGGGGACAGAAGGCACACTGGCCACGCCAGGGACCCCATGGCCCCAGGGACCCCATGGTGATTCCTTTGGCAAAGCACAAGCCAGGAAAGGAGCTTCCTTGGGGCAGGAGAAGGTAAGTTCAGCTGTAAAAGGCTGGATTAGTGCAGCAAAGAAGCAGCTTTGGGGAAGGGTTCAAGATACTGAATAAGGTGTGAAGACACTTTCCTGGAGGTCTGGTCCCTATTTATGGGCAAAGAAAAAGCATCCAAGAATTAATAATAACAAATAAAATCAAAGCAGACGTGGATCTCCAGAAGGCGGGGGTCGCACCCGGGCAGGTCTTCACCAGCACAGGGGATGGCGGGTGGGAAGGAATGCAATCAGCAGGTATAGAACTTTGAAGGATAAACAGGGACTGCTGACAAAAAAATCCCAGGATTTTGGTATTTTGGAGTACTCCCTGAAGACAGACGAATGTAGGTTCTGGCTTAGAGTCCACTAGCAAACCTGCTCCTCTTTCTCCATCACGTTCGAGTTTCTGCCAGCCTTGCCTTCCCCGGCAGCCCAGAGAGAGACTGGTGAGCAAGTCTGAGTCCGCTCCGGCGAGAGGAGGAACTTATGGGCAATGGCAGCAGTCAGTTGCCGAACCTGCAGTCGCCTTGTGCCACGGAACCAGGCCTCGGCACACCTAAGAACGACCCTGCAAACCCACGTGCCTGCTGTCACCTTCCCTCACCCCAGAGCTGAGCAAGGACACCTGCCTGCCCAACCCGACACCCAGGCACCCATGCCATGGGCCTGGACTTCCACTTGCTGGGGTGGAAAAGGATTCTGCTGTTTCTCCAAGTGCTGCAGGAACCGAGGAAACCAGGTCACCTCTGCCTTATGCGCTTTAGTCCTGTAAGTCCTGGGACCAGAAACAGACCAGGCTCAGTGCCTCAAGTTTCACAGAGAGGGAGAGAGACAAACAGCAAGACAGAGAGACAGAGAGACAGAGGGAATATGCCTCTTGGTCACTGGGTCCGTACTGCTAGGGGGTGAATTTTGTTCTCCAAGATCTATCACGTCCTATTTAGAAACAGGGCCTGGGAAGGTGTGCTGCTCAGGTAAGGTCAGGCCGGGCTGGACTAGGGCGGGCCTGGACCCAACATCACTGTTGTCCTTGCTGGGAGCGAAATTCGGACCAGATGGATGCGCGGGGGGTGGGGGGAGCACACCAGGGGGAGCACCACGTGAGGACAGCAGAACAGAGCTGAGAGCCAGGAGCGCCCCCGGATGTGGGGGACAGGACCTGCCTAAGCTGGAATTGGGACTGTAACCTTCAGACCAGTAGGACGATGCATTTCTGGGGTCTGACGCCCTCGTTTGAGCACTCTGTTTTGGGGCCTCTGGAGGTGGCAGTGGCAGAGTAGACCTGCGAACAGCCCTGTGGGCCCCGCAGCCCTTCCCGACCCCCTGCTCTGGGGGAGCACTGTCCCACCCCCCACATATTTGGTTTCCTCCCCCCACCCCCCTCGCCCAGTGATCGCATCTGTGACGTGTCTTCTCAGCCCCTGTGGGTGCCTGGCACCACCCCCCCAGCCTCATTTCTCCCGTCTGGCGTCCTGGAGGCCCGTGGGCAGCGCCTTGGGACAGCACCTGCCGGGGAAACCGCGGCGGGGAGGGGACGGGGCTGGGCGGGCCCCTGTCTGCGCCCTTGCAGCGCGCCACCGGCACCGGGCGTGCACCGCAGCACCAACGCTCGCAGGCACACGGCATTTCCTAGTTCTCTTGGCGTCCCCTTGCTTACAGGAAGCTCTACGCGCCGCGCCCCACTGGTTCTTCTCTGTATGAGCCCAGCGGGGCCTGCAGCTCTCCAAGCACCGCGCCCCTCTCGCCCCACGGCGCCCTCCCTGCGCCCCACCGTGTCTGCGCGTCGAGGCACGCCCCTTTTTCGGCGTGGGTCATCTCCGCGGCTGCTGGACGGCGCCACCCAGCCCTGCAGCAGGAAGGGGCTCCGCGCGTGCCGAGTCCGCGCGCCCCATGGCGTGGGGTCGTCCCTCCCCGCGTGCTCCTCCCGCCTCCGCGCGCAGATCTGGGTCAAAACTTCCTGCACGCATGTCGTGCATCCGGCCCGTCGCCGGGCCTGCGCGGTCCACAGGCGCCCTGCGCGGCGAAATGAAACCCAGGAACCCGGCGTGTGCCGCACCGGGCCGCATGTGGGGTCCCGCCCGGGTGCCCAACTGCTCCGTGGCCGCGCAGCTCTCCTCGTGCCACCGAGAGCCCGCGCCTGCCCCCCTCAGCCATCCCCACTCATCGCTTCTCCCGCGGCCTGGTGTGCACCGTGTCCAATTTCAAAGCCCCAGGGTTGTCTCTCTTCTCTGCTTAAGACCGTCCTCGGCCTGTCGCTGTCCTGGGAATCAGATCCACTGCTCCCACCAGCCCGGCCGTGACGCGGCCCCGAGCACAAGCCCGCGCTGCCCAGCCTGCCCTGCCGTCCTCCCGCATCGCGGCATCGCGTGCGCAGCCGATCTCCTCGGTCGCCACCCACGCCGAGCCCCCTCCTCCATCTAGCCCCTTCGCGGCCGTCGGGGCTGGCTGTCACGGACACCCCTCTGGGGAGGAGAGTGGGGCTCCCTCTGCTAAACCCTACTGCTTTCCTTCCTGGTTGCTACTGTGAAACTGGTAATTGTGTTATTTCCTTGCTGTTTCTCCTGATTCTGCCTGGCATTGTGAACAGGCCACGGGTCTTTGCAGGCTGCCAGACCGTTTGCAGAAAGGAGGGCAGGCGTGCTCACCCACCAGCTGAGCACCCCACACCCCTTGTCTTAAACATGCGCCAGGCGCTCTTCACAGACAGGTACCACTGGGGACCTCGTCCACGGTTCACTCCCAGCCAGCAAGGAAAGAGGGTCTTGGACACCCAAGGATGAGAGGAGGCCTCAGGGGGCTCACACCAAGATAGGAGGAGTTCACGGCGCCCGTCAGGAGAGGGGAGGGGGCAGTTACATCACAAAAGGAAGCCCATCAAACTTCAGAAAGCATGTCCGGAAAAAGCACTGATGGCATTTCCAAGGGGTCCCGCGAACATGGGGGAGCCACCATTTTGTTGACACTGTATCTTTCTCTAATTTCTGAAATGGAGTGGTGTCATTTTGGGGGGCCTGTGCCCCATCAATGACCTCAGCAGCGTGCCAGCACCTCGAGGAGAGGCAGTGGGCATGCAGCAGGTGCTCAGCTATGTGTGCAGGTAAATAGATCAGTAAAGGAGCAGACCTGCCATCTACACCAGCCCAATATGTAGCAACCCGGTCCCTATTCAACCACTTCCCTTTGGAGAAAGGTCCACACATCTAATCAAATGTGGCTGTGAATTACATGAAGCCATGACAGGAAGAGTCATCACAAACCCATTTGGATGATTTTTTGTTCTATTTCCTTTAATGCCCTAGTACAGTTTTCCACTTATGTACATAGGTAGCTGATATTGAAAAGAAAACTATCAATTTCCACATGAAAAAACTTCTTTGGCACTAGATATTTGAGTAGTTTTCTCAAACTTTGCACACATTAAATAAAAGCTCAAAGATGAAGTAATTCTTCTCAGTCCTAGTTGACTCATCTACCAAAGCAGAGTGAGAACATGGCCCGAGGGGAGGGATAAAAATAGATTTGATTCTTCCTGGGAAGGCACAACAATGGTTAAGAGAAGATCAAGGACTATCGGAAGAAGACTTTTGAAATACTTGATTAAATGGTGGGGAGAGGGAGATGAAAGTCAGTAGTGTATTTTGAGTAGGAAAAGGGCAGGATTTAAAGACGGGGCTGATAAATTACCTGGCATTTCTGCACACAGGAAGAGGACGTCACAGGTCTACAGCAGGTCCACCTATTTTTCAAAGCAGCCTTGAGTTACTAAGAGCAAAGGCTCAAGCAGATTTATTAGGGTAAGCTTTGAGGATGACAGTCTGGTTGAAACAGGCTTGAAAATGCATTTCCAAAAATGCCTTGACTTTACATTGAAAAATAGTCACGATTTCTAGGAAAGAGGTGGGGGAGTCTGGTGATTATGGAGTAAAATATGGGGTATTGGAGGGTATTGGCAACCTGCTCCTTCTTGCCCCATGACCTTGAGAGGTCATTTCTCTTTTCTGAGTTCTTGTCTGCTTTATGTTCAGAAGGAAGCAGTGATATCCGTGTTGCATGGTCTGGGTGAAGCTGGCTGAAATGGCATTCACAAGCTCGCCCGACACGGCTTCTGTCCTGTATTAGACCTTTATTTCTCATGGTTTAACATAAATTTAATCACATCCAATATTATGCAAGACATTTATTATTCTACAGAAGTCATCCAAAGATGTACAAACAGTGCAATATTTTAGGCATGAATCACTTTATGGAAAAACTGACTCTGAGCTATCCTTTACTGAGATTATTTTGTGTCATTGTCTCTTCTTAGCTGAGACCTGGCTCTTTTCCAGTATCGGCACGCACTCACGTTGGGCGAAGGTGTGTCCCAGCTGGGGGCCATCCTTCCCTTTAGCCCCATAAAGACTGGGTCCCCCTCACTGGTAGACAGCATCTCTGAGGATGCCGTTGGTTCAGGTGAGACCAGGCTGCCTCAGGGTGAGCCTTAGTCCAGTAACCTGAGACCCTGGAGGCAGAGGCCATTTGGGCACACGTGGAAGGAGCAGACGGACAGAGGGAAGGGAGGTGGCAGGTGTCACAGGCCGAAGTTGCCGCCGGCCACCGCCTAAACGCTGTAGAGTTGTAAGAAAGCATGGGGCTGCTGGGAGCTTGGCGGGGGACCCCAGCCTGCAGACCTGTGCAGTGATACATTCCTGTTGTGGAAGCCAGCCAGGCTGCGTGCTCATTACAGAAGCCCCTGCAGCCCACTTTTATCTTAATATTGTGTTGAAAAGTAACAACATGTTAACAGTACATATTTACAAAGCACCAAATAGTTATCAAACCATGCAAAACACATTGCACGCCTTATCCCTTTTAATTCTCACAACAGCCTTAGGAGTTTCAATTGGTATTATTTGATGTCTGATAACTGGGAAATTCATGTCTTCTTTTTTTGGGATGTGTGTGATAATGGTATCATGGTTGTTTTCTTAAGAGTTCTTATCTTTTAAGGACACCCACTGAAACTTTTAAGGATTAGAAGATATGAATTCTGAGACTGACTTCAAAATAATACAGGAGAGCAGAATAGGAGAGGCAGGAAAGTATGGGAATATAGATTTTAAAGAGTGCCCATAAGTTAAAAGTGTTAAAGCTGGGCTATCAGGATCTGAAAGTTCAGCAGTATTCTGTTGATTTCTAAAAAAAATAAATTATTCACTAAGTATACTGATTTCAGTATATTCAGTAAATTCATGCATATTGTAGCATGTAACTACTGCAGTCCTTCTTATGACTGAATAATATTGCATTGCAAGGATATACCACATTTTCTTTATCCATTCATCCACTGATGGGCATTTGAGCTGTTTTTACCTTGGAACTGTTATGAATAATGCTGCCATGAGCATTCTCGTACAAGTGTTTGTGTGCACACGTTTTCATTTCCCGCGGGTATACGCGTGGGTGTGGAATTGCTGGGTCACACAGTAACACTATGCTTAACTTCTGAGGAACTGTGTTCTGTCTACATTTGTACATGCCTGACGTTTTCCATTAAAGTTAGGTGAAAAATGTGACTGTCACAGGATTTATATATAAATAGTCTCTGTACCTCACAATGATTCTAAAAGAATGGCATTGTATTTCTCCATTTAAAAGGTCAGAAAACTGAGGCTCAAGGACACTAAGTAACGTGTTAAAGTCATTCTGCTAGAAAGTGGGGGGCTTGCATTTGAAATCAGAATCTTATGACACGGAGGTCTTGTACTTTCACTGTTCCCACTGCCTGTCTAGATCCTAGAGAGAGGGTATGGAAAAGAAGTCTACCAAACCCTTAGGAAGAAGTGCTGTGGAACACACTAACCTTGCTAAGGCGCTTGTCCTCCGGGCCGTGCGTCCTGTGAGGGACAGGGGAGCTCCTGAATGCCTTCCTTCAGAGGAGCCGCGCAGCCTCTTTCCTCAGCCGCCACGAGGCAGGGTAAGACGGCTGTTGGCACCGAGTGCACGCAGGCTGCGCTCACTGAGTTAAAACGCTCTGACAGCATCTCTAAGAAAATTTCTAACAACTCCATAGAAAAATGGGCAAAATTTTCGCCTCACAAGAGAAGATAGCCGAGTGGCCAAAAACGTATGAAAAGATGCTCAGTTTCATTAGTCAGGAAAATGTAAATTAAAACCAACATGGTGCCACTAAAAACACATCAGAATACCTAAAATGAAAAAGATGGATACTAAACTAAACACCAATAACAAGTGTTGGTGAAGATGTAAAGGAAATAGGAAAATGATAATTAAACCATAGAGAGGGAGGGTAAAATTAGAAACACTGACGGTACCAAGAGGAGGACCTAGAATCTTTGGGAAAACAACTCTAAAGAACCATTCGCCAATACATACTAAAGCTAAGCCTTCCCATACCCTTTAAGCCAGCGAGTCCACTCTAGACTTATACCAACAGAAGGTGTATGTATGCTTACCAAGAGATGTGTAAAGAACTACAGCATCCCTGTTAAAAATAGCCAAAACCTGAAAACAACCCAAAGTCTATCAATAGTAGAAAGGATAAAGAAATTGTGAAATAGTCACACAATTATAGTGTTAATAAAATTGAATTATAGTGTAAATAAGATGAAAAAACTATAATTACGTGTAGTGACGTGGAGGAATCTTGCAAACATGATGTTGAAATATACACAAATATCTTTTTAATATATAATACATCACATACAAACTAAACACTAAAAATTCTATAAACAATACATTGCATATAACCAGCAAAAAAATATTCTTTGAAGATACATTATGTCCAAAAGGAAGGTTGATGAGAATTAAAATACTGAGGAATTGCTAAAATGACTAGGAATTTAAGATTAATGGTTACCAATGAAGTTGAGGATTTAAAAAATATGACCTGAAGCCAAACATGAAAAAAAGAGCTATTTAAAAATCTCGAAAGGTTCATACCTACCATAAACCCTGGATAGAAGTTAAGGGAGTGAAGAAATAACAGAGTCTAGGTCTGGGAAGACTCTGAGCCTGGGGAGCTGTGTTAAGTTTCCTGCTGCTAAGACACATGCCCTACGAGGGGGGTTTAGCAGGAACTTACCGGCTCGTGGTTTCGGGGTCTACAAGGTTGCCAACCCCCCACCGCCCCAGTCAGCATTGGCGGCTGCCCGCCACCTGGGTCCTTGGATTTCCTGTCCCCAGCAGTGTGCGTGGTGGCAGCTTCTCCCGGCTCATCTCCCGTCTGCCTGTAAGGGATTCCCGGAATCCAGACTGAAGCCGAGCTGACCCCCCAAGCCCCCCTCACCTGGAGGAACCTTCTGGAGAGACCCCGTCTGTGGTGGGTGCGCACCCCGCGCCAGCAGATGCTTCCAGACGGGGCCTGTGATTCACTCCATCGCAGAAGGCACACATAGAAACCGGTCTTTGGCAAATATGTCGTTCTGCACACCCCTTATTCACTTTAATTTCTCTGATTAAAACACAAAGGGAGAAGGTGAATATCCTTTCTTCAACTGTCTGAGATGCGCAGGTTGGCTTTGGTTCAGTGACTCGGGCGGAAGGGGGTGTGTGAGTGTTTTGTGTCAGCTCGAGCAAAACCTAGGCAGGTAGGGTTTCCTTTGCACACCTCACCGCCCTGGGAAAGTCCACACACACGTGCAGTGCTTGTGAAATGACATGCCTAGGTGCAGTAAACAAGCGCTGCAGGACTGCCTTTTCCATGTTCACTGTGAAGAAAACATCCCTTCACACTCAGCCCGTTGCTTGGATACCTCACATCCTCTTTGTAGGCAACCGAATCCCAAACAGGGACAGACAAAGACTCACAATCCAACCCAACCCACCTCCTTAGAACGGGCATTAAGAACAGCCTAGCTTATGTTTACATTTTGCTGGATAATTAGATGAAATGACAAATCCCCCAGCAGGAAATTTCTTTGTCTCCTAATGATGCTCCAAATCCTTATTTTCTGTACTGCATACATTTCTAAATATCCCAAGGAATTATCAGTGCTCTGAAATACGTACAGGTAGTATTTTACACTTTTCAAAGTGGCACCCCTTGAACAGCACTTACCTCGCTCACTGCAACGAGCTGCCTGTGGTCAGCGGGTCTCGGCACCCTCCCCTAGCAAACAGCACGCGAGCTCAGGCCATGTCACTTTCATTCCGTCTGGTATCACCCCTGCCTAATCTAATACCACACAGGAATACTCATCATGTGCCAGGCACTGTGCTGATAACTTTAGATTCATTATTTTATTTAATCTTCAAGACACTTAAGATAAATAAAATTACCCCCATTTTGTAGATAAAAACAGTGAGGCAGAGGTTAAGCGGTTTTCCTGAAGCTGTATTGTTATAAGTGATGGCGCCTCCATTCAAACAGTGCAGCCCTTCCCTCTGCATCCCTGGGGAGCACGCCCCCCCCACAGGGCACTCTCGGCATGGAAATGGTCCTCAGTGCATCGATTAGAATCTTCTGTTCCAGAGGGTGTGGGGAACCCAGCCCACAGCCTGGTCCACCAGAAGCACTGGCACAAAGACGAGTTACCTTTCTGTTTTCTTTTATAAAGCAGTTTTATTGATTCCCACACCACACAAGCTATCCAGAGTGCACCTTTCGTGGCTGTCAGTGTGTTCCAAGCGGTGAGAATGGAGCAGGGTCCTCTCCCCTCAGTCTCAAGAGCTCCGTTCAGCAGCACTCATAGGGTGGCACTGGTGGCCACCAGCTCCCGCAGCCTTCATTTATCTGGGAACCCCGTCTCTCTCCCTCATTTTTGAAAAAAACAAAAAAAAGTCTTGCCAGATAAAGGATTCTTAGTTGGCAGCTGTTTTCTTTCATCACCTTCAGTATTTCAGCCCACTGCCTTCCTGCCTCGATGGTTGCTAGAGAGAAATCAGCGATCAGTCTACCTGCAGCCCTCTCGCATGGGACATGCTGCTGTTTCTTTTGCAGCTTTCAGAGCTCTCCCCTTGTCCTTTGCATCCAAAAATTTGATCAACATGTGATGGGGCATATTTGTCTTGTGTTCTCTGGGCTCCTTGGTTGTGCATATTCTTGTCTTCTTCTAAGTTCAGGACGCTTTCTGCCGTTATTTCTTTGACGATACCTTCTGCCCTTCCTCTTTCTCCCCCTCCTGGGACTCCCCTGCTATGCACAGAGCACCCTGTGTGGCGCCCCAGCAGTCTCTTAGGCTGTTTTTGCTTTTTATGATTATGTTTTCTTTCTGGGCCTCAGCCTCACTCATTTCAATGGTCTTGTCAGGTTCACTGATTCTTTCGTCTGCAGCTCCAGTCCACCGCTGAAGCTCTCCTGGGAGTTTTTCATTTCAGTTATTGTGTTCTTCAGCTCCACTAGTGCTGTTTGGTTCCTTTTTATAATTTCTATCTCTTTATTGAGACTCTCATATTGTTCATTCCTTATTTTCCCAACCTCCTTTCTTTTTTTTCTCCCGAGCATATTGACAATCGCTTTTCAAAGTCTTTGCCCTCTTTGTCCACATTTTGGTCTTTGTTAGTGCTTCTGGGACTCTTACCCTGTTCCCTTGGACGGCCCATCATTTCCTGTTTCTTTGTCTTGTATTCTTCTGCTGCACACTGAGGATTTTAACATTTTAGAGTGTTAACTCTGGGATTTACTCCCTAGGATGCCCGTTTCTTGGGTGGGTGACCAGCTAATGATATGGCAGAGTCTCTCGAGGACCAGCCCTCCTGTCAAAGACCTTTTCAAGGCCAGTGCCAAGTGCGGGGTCCACTCTGCCACCACCGCCCAGCCCTCTAAGTGTGCCCTGCAGTATATAGAGTGATAGTCACACTCCGGAGCTTAGGCAAAGAATGGGTCTTTGGAGGGGTTGGCCATTTTTCCAACTCACAATAGTGACAAAATGAAATAGGTGATTTCTTCCCTCCTTTTCTTCTTTTGGAAGCTAGAATATGGAAGACGAGACTAAATGATGATTACACAGTGCAGAGTTCTCGCCTGCCTGTTCCTGAGCACGCACGTAGCTTACATTCATTCACAGTCAGTAAAACAATCACCCCAGCCTATAGAGACTGAGCATTTACTAATTATATTTCCAAGCCACACTTTATTTTTTAGCTCTACAGAAAATGTAAGAGTTGTGATCAATTACTGTGACCCAGAGCTCACCACCTCATGCATCACAGCTCGCTGCTCAGAAGGACGGCTGCAGATTTTTCTAACGACAATATTATTGAAAGATGTTAAAACATGTTTGCTTTTCTTTTTTAACCCTAAGCACCAGAATGTATCATTAGCCGTTATTCCAACTCATTCCCACAACAAACTCTTCCAGTCCAGGTCAGATTCCTGCAGGCGCCTTCAGGGAGGCGGGCTTCGTCTCATTTCCGCCCTGACCTTCCCGCGTGGGCAGGGCCTGTGCGCTGGCAGGGCTGCTCTTCCCTGCCCGACTCATGGATGCATGTGTGTCCCTAAATCGAACAAGTTCCCCAGGCAGCGCTGACAAGGGGCCAACCCGCCCGCGCACCTCAACTCATCACAGAGCGCAGACCAAGGGGTAGCCCCAAGGTGCTAGGCTAACGGTCCTGGAAATTAGATTCCTTCCTTCCTTTTTATTTTGCAACAGAAGGCAAGTTTTCCTGCCCCTGGTAATTTTCCACCTTAACCTGTGAGCAGGAGCAGAAAACGAATCATCCACTCGGGACTTAGCCACGACCCCAAGGAGATCGCTGGGCCCCGGGGCCCTTGCCAGTCAGGAGTGCATCCGTGACCCTCCCAGAGGGCCCCTAACAGCTGCCCACCGTGCCTCCCCACGTCCTGAGCTGTGTTCCACAAACCCCTTGGCGGCCAGAGTGTGGCTGGTGGGCTTAACCTCTCACTGCTCAACGGGCACGAGGCACCCGCAGCGTCTCTTCATGAGAAGGTCAGCCCCAGCGTCAGGCGCTGGCCACCTGACCTCACCACCCATGTGACTCACACTGAGGGCATGGATGGGCGTTGAAGGGAAGGGAACCAAGCAGTGTCTTTGAAGTTTTATACACGTTAATAGATAAATACGCCTGTGTTTCTGTGCGTGTGCATGCATAAATGTATATGTTAGGATAAAAGGAATGTGCTCTCCTGGCTTCATATTTTGAAGAGAGAAGTAGGCATATTTAAGGGATTTATAAACTAGGTTTAAAAAAACGATACAAATCCCTAGATTTGTAAATCCCTAGATTTACAGACAAGGTTTAAAAAAACAATATTTTACCTTAGGTTTTTTTCAAATTCATTACCCTCCTCCCCCCCAAAAAAAAAGCAAAGAAAGAAAAGAAAGTTAAATGCTTTACGGAGCTGTGGAGTCAATGTGGCTTGCATAGCTGTGCCAAGAAGGGTGATTCATCAATAACTACCCTAGTTCCTAAATCATTACTATTTGGGCTCCATATTTTAAACACCTTTCCATTAAAATATCACAGTCATACTACATTGAGCAAATCTAGAGGTGAAAGCTATGTTACAAACAAATCCTTCACAAAGATGGGCCACAGGCTACTCTACTCATTCTGGACACGAATAAAGCAAAAAAGTCCATTTATTTACAAAAAGGAGTGAACCGCGCTGGATTCCAGATGACAGGCTGATAGATGCATGTCTGCCAAAGCTCGCCAAGACCCAGAGACTCCTCTCCATAACCCAAATAAACAAGGTCATTTTCCACAGCACAGAAAAGCACCATACACTGGTGTCTGTGTGTGTGTGCGTGCGTGTGCGTGTGCATGTGCACATGCGTCTGTGTTTGTGTGCATGTGTGCACATGTGTGTGTGTGTGTGCGTGGGTTGTGTTGCTTTCTTTATCCTTCCACTTTTTTGAAAGTAGCAGGAGGAGAGAGAACAATTACGCTTGTACCTGGGGAATACACATATAAATTTGGCTGGTTGTTCTCAGATGTTCTAATCAATAATCGTCCTATCAAAGGTGAATCACTTCTGGTTGCTGAAGCATGGAGGGAAATTGCTGGATGTCCTGCAGCGGCAAAGGGAAACACAGGCCAAGCGGAATTTTAAGCCACATGTTGTCGATCAAAGAGGACAGATGATCAGGCATCAGGATTAGGTCAGCCACATTTCACTAAAAATTATAAAAACAACCTGACCTTGACATGTAAAGAGCTACAAAGGCTTGGGTGTCTAGGCAGTGGCACTGGCAAATAATATTCTGAAAAAAAAAGAGGGAAATGTAAGGAAAGGGGAGGAAATTAGTGATTTTGGAGCCTGAGGCCACCACCCCTTAGAACTTCTTGCAGTTCTTGAGGTTTGCAGCCCCTAAAACGCCCCAGTGCGGGCCCGCGCTCTGTCCCACTGTAAAAGTCTGTATTTATAGTGCTCGTTTCGAGAAATATTTCGTTATTCTTATTTTGTAGTAAAGTTAATGACTATTGTTGGTAAGTTATAAAATTCTGAAAACTATGAAAAGAATAAAAATTGCCTACCATCTCATTCCTCAGATGTAATTACACGATGCCTCCATTTTGCTGTAAGTTCTGCGTGTGTTTCTCACACTCACACCTCGGGCACACATAACGGTGGGGTCTGTTCCTAGACTCTATTGATACGGGTACAGCTTGGTGACCTAAAGAAACCATAAATCTTGCCTTTTAAGAATTGTGCAATATCCCGTGGTATGTAACACAGGAACAAGAATAGGTGTGATCCAATCTGCTAGTGTCAGACCTTTAGGTTGTTTCCAGTATTCTACCTAATCCTACAATGATCATTCTTATTCTGAATTCTTTATAAGAATTACTATGAGAAAAGAAATATTTTTAAAGAAGATTTGAATTTCCTACTACTGCCTTATTTCAGGCAAAGAGAATCTGGAAACTCCACCAGCTCGCACTCACACATGCTCCCACACACACCCACATGCTCACACTCACACATGTTCATGCACACACCCACATGCTCACACTCACACATGTTCATGCACACACTCACATGATCACACTCACAAATTCCCCCCCCACAGTCACATCCCCCCACACTCTGTGTCAGTGCTATGGGAAAATTCACAGCTGAGCAAGGGGACAGAAGCGATGGAATGAGGACAGCTGCTGTAAACTGAGTCTAAGGCAGAGTCTCCCGGGAATTAGCTTCGGGAGTAAAGAGTGAATCAAGGGGAAAGAGCCTCCCAGGAATAAGAGACAGCAAGGGGCAAGGGCCAGAGGTGGAGATGGTGGCGTGCCTGAACATCGGTGAGGAGGTCCAAGAGGGTACTAGAGAGGGGAGGGTGCAGCACTGGGAAGTCCGGAGGGGGAGGGAGGGAGGGCCTCAGGTATCTGCTCTGAGTGGTAATTAGCCACTGCGAGGTTTTGAGAAGCACATCAACATGGCTAGAGTGACATCTTAAGGGACCACTCGGAAGGCTGAATTGAGAACAAGGGGAACATACGAGCTGTCTGTTGTGCCAGGCTGGAGCTGTTGTGCACCCCAGAAAAGCCCTGTCCTTTTTCCTGATTCAGTCTCAGGGAGGCAGTCATGTTTCTTTTAATCCTGATTCAATACTGTGGGGTGGAAACTTTGATTGGATTGTTTCCATGGAGACGTGACACATGCAATTGTGGGTGTGGCCTTTTGATTGGATGGAGATGTGACTTCGCCCATTCAAGAGGGTCTTGATTAGTTTCCAGGAGTCCTTTGAAAGAGGAGGCGTTTTGGAGAGAGCTCCAAGCTGATAGCGATGCAGATGTTTGGAGATACTTGGAGTGTGGACAGAGAGAACAGAGTCCAAAACACGGCCATTTGGAGATGGAGCCCAGCAGATATCACCTTATGCCCTCCCATGAGATGCCGAGCAAGTCAGACCCCAAGCTGTGTCCTGGAGGAGCTGAGTGCAGGCCGCAGTCGCTCAGCGAGTACACCACAGGCATCAGAAGTTGGAAGCAGTGGAAACAGGAACAAGAACTGGCAGATTGCTAGCAACCTGCCTTCCCATGTGACAGATATCAGCCTTTCTTGAGTCAATGTATCTTTCTCTGGATGCCTTAGTTTGGACACTTTTATGACCTTAGAACTGTTAAATTGTAACTTAATAAATTCCCTTTTTAAAAGCCTTTCCATTTCTGGTATATTGCATTAACAAACTAAAACATCTATCAATATTTTTAAAATTACTCCAAAATCTGTGACTTAGAACAACAATGAACGTTGTATCAAATGGGCCGCAGTAAGGCAAGACATTAATATAAGGCAGATGTGTCAGGCATGACTTTCTTGTAAAGTTACTACTACTTTAACTTAAAAGCCTAGTGAACTTTCATTGCCCCCGTCGTTTCTATGGGTTAAAGACCCAGGGCAGCTGAGCTGGGCCATTCTGGCTGGACAATCTCAGGGCTGCAGCCTCGTCTGAAGGCTTGGTGAGGCTGGAGGCCCTTTCACGGTGGCTCTCCCATGGCTGGCCACTGATCTGGTCACTGGTGGGAAGCCTGCTTCTCCCTGCGGGGCCTCTCTGAGAGGCCAGGGGAGCATCCTCATGACAGGACAGCTGGCTGCATAGGGAGGAAGTGAGTCAGGAGACCAGGCCACAGTGCATTGTGTGGCTTTGACTTGGAAGTTCCCGTCTGCCTCACCCACGCCGCTGGTCACGCAGATGGAACGAGGTCCAGTTCAATTCGGGAGAGGAGAGTCCACAGCGAAATGAATGACAGGAAGTGAGGGCCGTGAGGGGACAGCTTGGAGACTGCTGCCCCAGGAGGAGGGGTAGAGTCAGAACGCTGGCGGGGAGGCAAAGTGGAATCTGGGAGCTGATGAGATATGGTCAATGGGAGAGCAGATCTGCAAGGGTTTGCCTGGGAATGAGGCCCTGGTGAGAAAGCATTGTGGACAATGTCAAGACTTTCAGCCTAGCTCCATGGGAGGTACTGTTTACTGGTAGAAAAGTACCTTTTAATAAATGATTGCTATTCATAAAACTATCTCAATCGAATAGTGCCATGTGCCTATGTGTCACACGAAAGGCAACGAAGTATTTGTGACCATTTAATTTATTGGTTTGGATTCATGGACAGCACAGACTTCAGTGATATAAAAACAGATTTTATTAGGAAAGTAATTAAAGAAAATAATTAAAAGATAGTAATTAAAAGAGTCTTTGAAAATAAAGCATAGTTACATCACCAGGTAAGATGGCACCAATACCTGAAGGGAAGTGCTGGAGCATTTTAGAAGCAGCATTCCGAGTCTCGCTAGTGAAAATCTGCAGCAATCTTGGGGACAGCATTCAGTCTCCTTACTTAAATCTTCAGCAAAGTGCTCTTCTCAGACAGGATTCTGATGAGGTGCTTTCTCTTTCTCCTAAGATTCTCCTCTCTCTTCTTCTTCTTCTCCTAGGTTTCTCCTCTCTCGCTCTAACTGCTTGCATGTAGTTTTTATGATAGCTTCACAAAATAGTGGCCTAATTCCAATTAGCTTACATGACCGGGCCCGGTTGGGTCCTCTGGAAACTGGCTAGGGACCGAGAGGAGTTTCCTGGGACCTAGATATCTTTATCAAAGTACACGTCCTTCCAGGGGCTAGCCAGTCTTCCCAGCTGAGTGCATGCCTTAACAACCCAGTGCCAAGGCCACACAATGGTCCACAGCAGTTGAACAGAGCAGACTCTACAAATTTATCTTTTCCTTACACCAGGCAGGATGTGCAGTTGGGTCACTCAAATGGTGCCATGTGTCCATGCAGGCTGGCCACAGCTGGTCAAGTCAGGTGAGTATATAGCTTCTGTAAAACACCTTTGTCAACAAGCAATCCTCTCAGTTGAAGAGTTCATAGACCCAAATTCTCATGCTTCCTCTGTCCCTGCCTTTAGACCTCTTTTATTTTTTTTATCCAATAAAATGAAAACATTGGATTTGTTATAACTATCTCTGATATATACATTAATGCTCCATGAAAGCAAGGAGTAGTTGCATTGTAGAAAGGAAGTGAGCAGGAAAATTTTCCCATTTTGTAAAGGTCAAAGAGAATACATTGCCTTTCTTACTAATAAAACTCCCATTGTGATTTGAAAAATTCACTTGATATTGTGCAGTCATGCACAAGAAGCAATTATATTACTAATACAGAAAAAGTAAATTATGCTTCCAAAAAGCAATGTTAAGAACTTGAACATAATTGAAAAATACTCTTATATTTAGCATGGGTCCCCAAATCTCAATTGAAATATATAAGGAGATAAAGATTTATCAATGAAAAGTATTAGATCAAAACTCAGCATATTGGAATTAAGAGATCTGTAATTTAGACCTTAATTAAAAGTTGATAGAGCAGACCATGGGGGCTCAGCAGGCAGAGTTCTCACTTGCCATGCTAGAGACCTGGGTTTGATTCTCAGTGCCTGCCCATGCGAAAAGAAAAAACAAACAAACAAAAAGTTGATAGAATAAAGTTTTCTTATTGGCTCAAATAGTGTTCAGTCATTTTATTGACACATAAAAATCAGGGTCCTCTGGCAGGATTTAGTGTATTGGAGAGCACTGTTAAAATTGTGATATTTTTCCCTCATGGATTTCTTAATATTATGGACTCTTCTTTCTACCTTCTGAGCCATCAGTGGACAACAGCAATCATCACCTGTGCACTATGACGGACATGAAGCTAGCACCAGGAGGAAATTTTTGTTAATAAGTACTTATAGAATTAAATTTATGCATCCATTTTTTTTCAGTTTCACTTCAAACAACTTCCTTAATTCAACATATGTAGGAACGCATGACTTTGGGGCTGGTTGGGGATCTCAGCACTGGAGAATTTGTTTTCCTATAGGAAAGTGGGAAGCTATCATTGGTCCTTTTTGACCTCAAGTTAAAAATTAATGTTAAACCAGTGAATAAAAAAGTATTTGCAAAGTCTTCTTCGGGGAATGGTGAGAAAGGGGGAAAATTCAACTTCCCCAAGTTGAATTCTTGATATTCTCATAAGCAGTGCAGACAATCAAAGCTATAGGCTGAGTCCCCAGTCTTGGGGTTTGTTCATATGAAACTTAACCCCACAAAGGATGGGTCAAGCTTACTTAAAATTAAGCTTAAGAGTCACCCCCAAGAGAATCTCTTTTGTTGCTCAGATGTGGCCTCTCTCTCCAGCCAACACAACAAGCAAACTCACCACCCTGCCCCTGTCTACGTGGGACATGATTCCCAGGGGTGTGGACCTTCCTGGCAATGTGGGACAGAAATTCTAGAATGAGCTGAGACTCAGCACCAAGGGATTGAGAAAACCTTCTCGACCAAAAGGGAGAAGAGTGAAATGAGACAAAATAAAGTGTAAATGGCTGAGAGATTCCAAACAGAGTCAAGAGGTTTTCCTGGAGGTTATTCTTAGGTATTAAATAGATATCACATTGTTATCCAAGATGTAATGGAGAGGCTGGAGGGAACTGCCTGAAAATGTAGAGCTGTGTTCCAATAGCCATGTTTCTTGAAGATGATTATATAATGATATAGCTTTCGCAATGTGACTGTGTGATTGTGAAAACCTTGTGTCTGATGATCCTTTTATCTACCTTATCAATAGATGAGTAAAACATATGGAACAAAGATAAATAACAGGGGGAACAAATGTTAAAATAAATTTAGATTGAAATGCTGGTGATCGGTGAGGGGGAGGTGTGGGGGGTATGGTATGTATGAATTTTTTTCTGTTTACTTTCTATTTTTTTTCTGAATAGATGCAAATGTTCCAAGAAATGATCATGATGATGAATATGCAACTGTGTGATGATATTGTGAATTACTGATTATATATATAGAACGGAAAGATCAAAAAAAAAGAAAACTGATAATATGCAAATATAAAAAAAGAATAACTTTTTGTAAAAGTTAATTAAATTATCCCTTTACGTACAAAAAAAATAATGTTAAACATCTCTTGACTTTCCCTAAGTACATCTTGTTAAGGATACAAAATGCCATACAATCCAAAGAATTCCACCATCTCAATGTATTCAGATTTGCAAAAAGCATAGTGGAGGAACAAATATGGAAACAAAGCAGTTGGTGGGGTGACATTCCAGGAGGGGAGCTTCACTACCCAGCATGCGTTTCTATTTCCCAGCAGTGCCCACTATTTCCTTCTAGAGAATCTCCCAAGCCATGGGTAGGCGTGGGAGACTATGGAGCAGATTTCCGTGCTCCCCTGACCAACGCATGATCATGTGACCAAAGTCTGACTGACTGGACTGTCTCCTGGGGCCACGACTCAGGAATGAAGGCCGAGGGGTGCCCAGCAGCGGTGCCTGCACAGGACCCCCGGGAAGCTCCGTGCCTTTGACAGCACCACGCGCCTTTCCTGCTTCTGTGCCGATCTCATTCTCTTCGTCCACTGCTGAGCAAGCCGCCAGCTCTCTGTCTTAGGGGCAGGCTGCTGGGAACACCCACACAATGGGTTGGTTTAAACAACCGGCATTTATTGGCTCACAGTTTTGGAGGCTAGAAGTCCACAACCACGGCCCCGTCAAAACTGTTTTTTCCCCAAACTCAACAGCGTCCTGGCGCTGCTGGCCCCAGTGTGGGGCTTCTTGGCTGTGTCTCTGCAGCCTCACACGGCCTCTCTCTCCTTGGGTCGGCTCTTCCAGCTTCCCGACGTCTGGCCGCGGCTCCTCTCTGTGGCCTTTCTCTGACTCTGGCTTCCAGTGTCTTCTCCTTATAAACCCGCCAGGAACACGATTAGATTAAGACTCACCCCGACCCAGCTGGGCCACATCTCAACTCAAAACACCACTTGTCAGAGTGTCTTATCTACAGTGGTTCACACTGCGGGTATGTGGGCCAAGAGCAGAACGTGCCTAATCGGGGTGCAAGATTCAATCTGCCACACCCTCCAGTCGTTTCCTTTATGTGTGAGTTAGTGTTTTGTTTATTTATTTATTTTCGGCTTGAAGCCAAAAAACTACCCAAACCATGAGTTTCTAGACTCTTACATGACTTTATCCTTCCACTTAATAACACATTCTACACATTTTTCTTGAAAGCCCATTACACACAGATAATGTGCAACATTAGGGATAAAATAATGAACAAGTCAAAAAGAATAAGATGAAATTTTGTCTACAGAGAGAGATTTAACAGTGAACAATTATGTTACACGATTGCACATAACCCATCGGAGGATGCTATGGGATAAAAAGTTGTCCAATAAAAGAGGCACACAAGGGCTGTGTTGCAGGTGGAGTTTGGGGAGGGCATTTGAAGAGAAGGAATGATGAGTTCGAAGTCCTCAACAAGCTGAAGAGGGCGTGATATTAAAAGAGAGACCGGAAGTGTGAGCTCAGGGGCGCTGGAGTGTGTCAGGAGATGAGCCTGGAAGCATGGGGTGGGGGGGCTTGCTGAGGAGTTGGGATTTTATCCCATGGGCAAGAAACAACTGCAGGCTGAGCAGAGTTCGTGGAGATGCTGTGAGGGGAAAACCGGAAGCAGAGAGCCGAGAGGAGGCGAGGACAGGACTGCAGGAAAGAAGAGCTGACCTCATGAGCCAAGGCAGAGGCTATGGGAGTGGAATGGAGCAGGAGAACTCAAGAACTGCTTACGAATTCAACTCATGAGGATTCGACAGCTCACGGCATGCCCAGGATGAGGGAGAGGATGTGGTGGGATCCGTACCAGCCAGCTTGAGTGCACGCGGTACTTCCACTGCAGAAGAAATCCAGGAGAAAAGGACGAGTTTGATGTTAAACAGATTCGTCTGATGTACTAAAGGGCCTCCATGGTCCTAAATGTTTCCTACCAGAAGTCCAGACCTTATGCTCAGACCAGGGTAGGGTTACCGGAGATGACACAACCATTTGTCCACACGATACCAAGTAGACAAATGAGTGAAATGTTGAATTTCTCAGATACTTATGGTTTATACTGCAAACCTCTGGGCACTGTCATCACTGATTTTACTTCATTTTTCTACTTATCCAGTCAATAAATATTCATAGATATTTGCATGTCTGGCACTGTGCTCTCCGTTATCCTATGATCAGTCTTTTCCTCTGTGCTTTGAATTATTCTTTCTCTATTTCCTCTATTTCCCCTATTATCCAGTCTCAGGGTCAACCAGTTCTCTCCTCTCGCCATTACTCCACTACCCAGCCTCGAACCTCAGGATCCTGTAGAAGCCCCTGGAACCCCGCCTGCTGCCTCTCTAAATGCACTTCCCAGGCAGCTCACTTACAAATATATCTCCCGAGTTAATAATTCCAAAACAATGCGGCCTCATTTATCAGAAAGTTGTCTCCTACACAGAGCCTTAAATCAATGTGTATTTCCTAAAAGTCGATTTATGTGGGGCCTGAGATGAGAGAAATCAGGTTAAAGTAAACACAGAGGTATTTAACAGAGGGTACCTTGTTTCAGATGGACAATGAAATCAACCGGCTTGGGCTTTACATGTCAAAATCTCATGAGTAGTTACCAAATCTCCTCCTCTAAGATTTCAAAATCGACATCAAAAAACACTGCCGCGTACTAGCCTTGCCTAATCGAAACGCGATAAGCAGCCCTGCTGCTCAGCAAGACGTCTTTGGTTATTACGCTTCGTCACGTGGCTCTCTGTCCCCACAAACAGCCCGGAACCGTCCAATGCGACTGAAATGCAGCCTCAGAGCCCTGACTCTCAGATGCTGTGAGATGCCGTTTCAGTGCCCTGAAGCCGACGGAATGCGACGAGCCCCAAAGGGCTGGCTTTCCGCAATGGGCATTCATTAACTTACGGGTTTACAGCTCTGCGGCTGTGAAAAAGTCCAAATTACGGCAACCTCAAGGCAAAGCTTTCTCCCCGAAGACCAGCTGCTGGGGATCCTTGGCTCGTCTGCCACCCCGCGAGGCACGCGGCGGCGTCTGCTGGGTTCTCCCTTCTCACTCACGTTTGGTGGCTTCCAGCTCTGGTTTCAGTGGCTTCCCCTCTGAGCTTCTGTGCGTTTCTCTCT
Organism: Tamandua tetradactyla; assembly: GCF_023851605.1. Classification (NCBI taxonomy): domain Eukaryota; kingdom Metazoa; phylum Chordata; class Mammalia; order Pilosa; family Myrmecophagidae; genus Tamandua; species Tamandua tetradactyla. Next base: position 72,165,249 of record NC_135337.1, on the reverse strand, counting down.
TTGACGTCCTGACTTAACTTGTGCACGTCCTTTTCTCTGAACTCTCTTATCCTCTCATAAAGGGCTCCAGGAAGAGAATAAAGACCCTCCGTGAGTGGGGTGGACACATCTCAATGGAAATAACCTCATTGAACGGTCCCGCCTACAATAGGCCCACCCCTCAGGACCGGGATAGATCTAAGAACGTGCTTTTATGGGGCCCATACAGCTTCCAACGACCACAAAAGGTCAAAGTGGCACTGAAAAACAAATAGTAATAACCATCCTATTACATATTACATTGTCATAAAGTGTATAATTGTAAATGGTGTTCCATTTACAACCACGAGCAATGTATTACCTTATATTTAATATTACCATTTATATATATTATTTATATACGTAATAATATAAGTAATACGTAAATTAAAATAACAGAACTGTTTCAGGAAGCCATAAGCATCCACAGAATTACAACATTATTAAAAAAAAAAACTTGCTCAAAACTGTATATGCATTTTTCAGGGCAGAAGATGCACTTTTGTTAAATTATCCAGAAGCCACCACCTGGGAAAAGTGAGAAGCCAGGAGAACAGATGCTTCCATCTCCCGGGCTGGACTGCAGATCTGTGTCAAGCCTTGTTCCCCTCTTACTGTCATCCCCAGAGGTGAAAAGGGTGGGTCCAGGCCACGTGGACAGAAACAACACGAGAAGGCGGCAGTGGATGGAGGTGTGGACAGAGTGCTGGGACACAAAAGGACGTAAATGACAGAAATGCAGCATCGCAGGGCGTGCTGTCCTTTCCGAAAGGCCCACGTGTCAGAGGTGCGCATTCTGTCAGTAATTCTGCAGTTGACATGGAAATTGGCTACAAATTCCATAAATATCCTCAGTAGCAATAAATTTGCATTCTTCACAGGCTGATCTGATTATTGGAAAAGACCAGGATCAATATGAACCAAAGCTGATGATTGAGACGGCGATGACAGCGGGTCACATTGATTAGGTTCCAGAATGAGAGGAGAGTGAGAATGAGTGGGATTAACATCCCGGCACGACTCAAGTTGGAGCAACGCTTTATCATCAGTGGGAGGTATAAAGCTTCTCAAAAACTGTTTAAAGAACATCTCCCTTTGGATAAAGAAAAATTATGATGGCATAATTCTAGTTTTAAATAATTTAATCCTTATAACAACCAGATGAGGCAGGTACCGTTATCACTTTTACGTTAGAGATAAGGAAGCAGAGGCACAGAGAGGTTAAGTCACTTGCCCAAGGTCACAAAGCTAGTAAGTTACAGAGCTGGGGTTTGACCCAAGTCACCGGGCCTTACAGTTCACTCTAAATCAGGCGAAGAACTCTAAGTATACGAGTTAAAAGGGCATCTCACTCTTTGGCTGTCCTTCCAACATAGTATATAAATTTTTTAAATAACAGTACCACAAACTTACTTTTCATAGACTTTTCTTCCTCAAGAGACCAATTTCTGTGCATTATTCAAATTTCTTGATCTCATTCCATCTGTAGGAGACTGAGCTGCAAAGGACAGAAACCCAAAAGCCGTAAGCTGGCTCCCCAGATCCCTCGGTCGTGAGGGACGTACTGCCATGGTGTTTGTACCGCTCCTCCCGCCGATGTGCTCCCAGCCTGGCGCCCTGGGCCCGGTCCTGTGGGCGTGAGGCCGGGGCTCCTGTGGGGGTGAGGCCGGGGGTCCTGTGGGCGTGAGGCCGGGAGTCCTGAGGGTGTGAGGCCGGGGGTCCTGTGGGCGTGAGGCTGGGGGTCCTGTGGGGGTGACGCTGGGGGTCCTGTGGGCGTGAGGCCGGGGGTCCTGTGGAGGTGAGGCCGGGGGTCCTGTGGGGGTGAGGCTGGGGGTCCTGTGGGGGTGACGCTGGGGGTCCTGTGGGCGTGAGGCTGGGGGTCCTGTGGGGGTGAGGCCGGGGGTCCTGTGGAGGTGAGGCCGGGGATCCTGTGGGGGTGAGGCTGGGGGTCCTGTGGGCGTGAGGCCGGGGGTCCTGTGGGGGTGAGGCCGGGGGTCCTGTGGAGGTGAGGCCGGGGGTCCTGTGGGGGTGACGCTGGGGGTCCTGTGGGCGTGAGGCTGGGGGTCCTGTGGGGGTGAGGCCGGGGGTCCTGTGGAGGTGAGGCCGGGGATCCTGTGGGGGTGAGGCTGGGGGTCCTGTGGGCGTGAGGCCGGGGGTCCTGTGGGCGTGAGGCTGGGGGTCCTGTGGGGGTGAGGCCGGGGGTCCTGTGGAGGTGAGGCCGGGGATCCTGTGGGGGTGAGGCTGGGGGTCCTGTGGGCGTGAGGCCGGGGGTCCTGTGGGCATGAGGCCGGGGCTCCTGTGGGGGTGAGGCCGGGGGTCCTGTGGGCGTGAGGCCGGGGGTCCTGTGGGCGTGAGGCCGGGGGTCCTGTGGGGGTGACGCTGGGGGTCCTGTGGGGGTGAGGCCGGGGGTCCTGTGGAGGTGAGGCCGGGGATCCTGTGGGCGTGAGGCCGGGGGTCCTGTGGGCGTGAGGCCGGGAGTCCTGAGGGGGTGAGGCCGGGGGTCCTGTGGGCGTGAGGCTGGGGGTCCTGTGGGGGTGACGCTGGGGGTCCTGTGGGGGTGACGCTGGGGGTCCTGTGGGCGTGAGGCCGGGGGTCCTGTGGGGGTGAGGCCGGGGGTCCTGTGGGGGTGATGCTGGGGGTCCTGTGGGGGTGACGCTGGGGGTCCTGTGGGCGTGAGGCTGGGGGTCCTGTGGGGGTGAGGCCGGGGGTCCTGTGGAGGTGAGGCCGGGGATCCTGTGGGCGTGAGGCCGGGGGTCCTGTGGGCGTGAGGCCGGGGGTCCTGTGGGGGTGTTATTCATTCACATGGGGGAGCGAATGGGCGGCCTGAGCCCGGGGCGATGCCCTACAGGGTGAGATAGCAGCGGCCGGAGAGGGGCTCTGGGCAGGAGACAGGCAAGGCGCACGGGCCAGCCGGGCACCCCTAGACCGCCGCGGCCCGTCCCACCGTTGCAGCCCCCCCGGGGAGCTGTGGGACTCGACTCCACCTTCTAACCTCAGAAACTGAGACCGTGGCCCTGTTTAAGACCCGCCCTGCACACCTAAATGACATTACGAGGCAGTGGAGCCAACCCTGGAATCCACGCATGACCCACGGGCTCCGAGCTGCTCACCGTCTCAGGGGGTGCACCCCGTGGCCAGGCTGGGTCTCATGCCTGCCCTGGACCCGGGAGCCACGACAACCCCATGAAGCTTCGCAGACATGAGTGGACGAAGAGGAAGTGGGGGTTCGGGGAAAAAGAAGAGTAGGTGCCGGCCCCCAGACCCCCTGCGCTCCCCTGCAGTGCCGAGAAGCGGGTCCGCCGAGCAGACCTCTCCTTTGGAGGACTGGGGCTGGGCCTGCCTGAGCCAGCCCGGTTCGGCCGCAGGGCCCTCGTCTCTCTTACTCCTGCTGGCGACTAAGACGGTCCTGGGATTTCAGCGGCGGAAGGGGAGGTGTGTGCGTGGATTCCGGCTCTCCTGACTCTGCCCAACCTGGCACCCCCCTGCCCCCCGCAACTCCAAGGCCCCCAGAAAGGGCCCTGGCAGACCCTTTGGAGGCGGCACAGTCTCCATGGTTGCATCTGTCCTGAGAGCAGTGTGTTTCCCCCAGAATACACGGGGCCATGAGCTGTCGGTTCTTGCTCAGAAATAGAAGAGCTGTGACCCCCAGTGTCCAGGGTAAAGGCAGGACAGAGGCCAGAATGTGAGTTTAGGGCAGACCCCGATCAGCAGGGCCTGGTAACCCCTCAGACACGCAGGGCAGACCCTGGGAGCAGCTGCCACGGCCCAGCCAAGGTCACGGGGCTGCTCCTCTGAAGCCTCTGGAACACAACTAGACACGGAGGACATGGAGCTGAGCCTTTTGATCTTTTCTCCCCGAAGGAGACCTTGATTCTGAATCCTTCCTTACCAACCTCCGCTCAACATACGACAGCCCGAACGGGAGCGAATCTAGTTTCACCAAAGCAACCGAGAGAAAGCACATGCACAGTGAGATAAGGGGCAGCAAATGCACAGGATTTTCGGTGATTTGGTTTTTCTAACAAGCCTTTCAAGGGCCTGCCTCCCCTTCGAGCTAACTGGCCTTGAAGGGCTGATTCTGCCATTTTTCCGGGAACCTTCATTTTCCCACTTCTAGTTTTCAAACCCGGCATCATTTGGAGAACCCATAGTGCATTTTGCGCATTTTTGAAGGTTCTCCTAGTGACCATTCAGCACATGTAGGGCACAGCGTGTGCCCTGAGCTGCGAGCAGGGTTTTGCTTTCTAATCCATCATCCACATTTGAGCAGGATTGCCCCAAAAGCAAAAGGACATTTTCCCTGACCTAAAAGCCACCTGTGATGAGGTTTTTTTTTGGCTTTTTCCAGCAGCCAAGAGGCACGGCCAGGCCTGGAACAGGGGCCTGGCACGGTGGGAAGGCGCCAGGCAGCTGCATGCTCGCCCTGCATCTGAGCATCAGGCTCGGTGAGTAACCGATCCCATGTCTGCTTTCTCAGCGAGCCTGGGCCAGTCCGGCTACTCTGATTCAGGGCACCCAGGCTTCCAGGTGAGCGCTAGGGTCAGGGCGCAGCTATGGGCGGACACTGCCTCGGCCCACCCTAAGGAGACGTCCAAGCCACCGGCGGTTCCCAAAGGCTCAGCCACCCAGGAGGGTCAATGTGAGAGGCTTCCCCTTTCATTTCCAGTGTTCCTCTTACACCCGCTCCATGCTTGACAAACCCTCCCAGATGATTGTTCGGGGACAAAAGGGAAAATCGTACAATTCCTTCCCTAACCGGTAAGCGAGGGTAGGGCGACGGCGGGTGAGAACAAGAGGGACACTGGCTCGCCCGCCGGGGGCTGAGGGCTCCCAAGCCTCACTTAGTTCTCGCCCCTGGCTGGCAGTCACACAGTACCGCCCAGTGCTGCCCTCGAGGACACGGGGGCCCGGTGTGGGTGTGCGAGTGGCCAGCAGACCCGGATTCAGAGGCTGGGACTCCATGCGCCACGCCCTTGGCTTCCGTGTGGTTTCCCCGTTGGCTCAGGCGCGCATCACTAGTCAGGCACTCATGGGCCTCCGCCTCGGCTTCTGACCTCTGCCAGTCTCGGGAAGGTTGTTAACTCACCCCGGATTTCTGCCCAGCCCGCGGGAGCCAGTCCCCGTCTCCTCCTGCATTCTCGGTGGCATCAGCTCCAGCAGCCGAGGAGAGACGCAGCAGGGGAAGCTGCGCCCCGGGCCCACTCCCAGGTCCTCAGCCCCAGAGCTCGCCAGGGCAGCACGGTGTGTGTCTGTACGGACACACTCGTGTGGGGCAGAACCGTGAGGGGGCACACTCGTGTGTCCTCCGGTAGCTGGTGAAGGAAAGTCCTTCAAACACCTATGCCGAGGGTAAGCTCTACCTCAGGAAAAGTGCACCATCACTTCCCAGCCTTTCGTCCCACATCAACTGCCCATAAGAGAGGCTGGCAGCGGCTGCAGGCGGCACGGGGCATGCTGTGCTGGTACACGCGTGGACAAGTGGAAGCACTTCAACCACAGGTTCCCTCGGACACGAGGCACGCTGACGAGACAGGTGAGCACGTGGAGATGCACTGGGACAGTTGAAGGCCGCGCTTGTTCACTGCTTCTCGAATGAGTCCTATTTAGAGTGACTTGTTTTTCAAATGTGATTTTATTGCGATATATTCATACCCCATATAGCCCATCCAAACCATACAATTAATGGTTCACCTCATCACCTAGTTACGCTTTCATCACCAGCATCATTTTTAGAACATTTGTATTGCTCCAGAAAAAAGAATAAAAAGAAAACCCAAACATCCCAACCCCCCACCCGCCCTTAACGACCCCTGGCATTACATTCTTCCCGATTTAAAGACGTGCAATAAGGTGAGTCGACTAGGGCAGCGTGGTGTTGTCAGCGATGCGGGTAGAGGTCAGTGGGACAGAACGAACCTCCACTAGTAGAGACAAGCAAACATGGGCAGCCGACTTCTCTTTTGCTATACAGTTATACAATTATTATCAAATATCAGGGCGACTGGAACACAGCACAATTTCTGATATTTCTTTCTAGCCCTCCAGCACGCTGGAAACTAAAAAGAAACATCTGTGTAATGAGCCAGTGGTCACAATCACTTGTTAGATCCTGATTTCTCAATTTCACCTCTTCCCTCGCATTTGATCTTTCTCTCAATCTTCAGGGATATCTGGGCAATGACCATTCTAACTTCTTTGTGCTGGAGAGGGTGCTGACCTTATAGGGTAGGGGAGTGAAACTGGCGGATGCTCTCGGACAGACTGGGACCTCTGGGGTTCAGGGCGTATCTGACCTAGGAACCATCTGGAAGCCTTAAGTTTCTTAAAAAAAAAATGTACTAAGTAAAACTTTTATAGAGTCTTAGATATAGAATACCCTGGGGTATTCTTTAGGATTTTTAGGAATACTTTTGGTTGGTGCTCAGCATGCTGTGGTAATTTACACTAGCCAGCTGAAGCGTATTTACTTCACACTTCATACTCGGCATAAGAATAACCTCCAGGATAACTCTGTTTGAAATCTCTTAGCCACTGAAACTTTATTTTGTTCCATTTCTTTTCCCCCTTTTGGTGATGAATGCTTTCTCAATTCCACAATGCCAGGACCAGGCTCATCCCTGCAAGTCCTGTCCCATGTTGCCAGGGAGACTTTCACCCCTGCATGTCATGTCTCACATAAGGCAGGAGTACTTAAGTTTATATGCAGAGCTGGCTTAGAGAGAGAGGCCACATCTAAGCAACAAAAGAGGTTCTCTGGGGGTGACTCTTAGGCATCATTATCAGTAGGCTTAGTGTGTTGGTTGAAACTAATAGGTACCCCAGAAAAGACTGTTCTTTTAATCCATTCTTGTGGATACAGACTTATCGTAGGTGATGCCTTTTGATTAAATTGTTTCCATGGAGATGTGCCCCACCCCATTCAAGGTGGGTCTCAATCATTTTACTGGCGTCCTCTATGATGAGAATGAAGACAGAAAACAGAGCTCAGAGCCGACACCGAGGCAAGAGAGATGGGCCCAAATGAAGGACACAGAGGGAGAGAGACTTCCCGGAGATGCTGAGAGGAGACTATAGGACACAAGAGCGCCGAGAGGAAGCTCCTAGAAACAGAGGCTGAGAGCACTGGAGCCCAAGAGCAAGAGGCCAGCAGACATCCTATGGTCAGAGGAACCCCAGGCGCCAGCAGCTTTTCTTCAGAGTCAAGGTATCTTCCTCTTGGTGCCTTAATTTGGACATTTTCATGGCCTTAGAACTATAAATTTGTAACCTAATAATATTACAATAAATCCCTTTTGTAAAAGCCAATCCATTTCTAGCACATTATATTTTGGCAGCTTTAGCAAACCAAAACACTTAGCTTTGCTATTACAGAGATAAGTTTCATAGGGCAAGCCTCAATATCGAGGGCTTGGCTTGTTAAATTGGGAGCACCTAATGCTCGAGAAAATATTGGGATTTCCTCAAATGGGGCAGATTAATAGTTTTACATTTTTCCCCAGTCTCTCAAGGGGACTTTGCAAATATGTTTTAAATTTTCGGCCCAGTGTACTCTGCAGTGTATTAACTTAATCTGTACAAAATAATAAGATCTCATTCCCTATTATAGGTTCTGTTTGTAATTAGGTTATTTAGATAAATTGAACAGACAGGTTAAATTAGATAGTGTGCTATGAAAATTTAAATATTGGAGAAAATAAACCTCTCTTCCTTTGGTCTTATACAGAAATTGAAGTTTTAAAATACAGTCAACATCATCCTTTACCCTGTATTCAGATTTACCTTAGTTCTAACAAGATCAGCTTCATTCATATCTCTTATTGAATCTGATCTCTTTCAGCCTCTGTAACAGCTGCTGTAGCAGCAATGCTGATGCTCAGAGCTGCAGAGCTCCAACTCTGAGTCTCAGGTGTCACACAGACACCCAAAGTTCCAGGGATCTACCAGGCTATACACACAAAGCTCAGCATCACAGAATCTAGAAATAACAACTGACACTCAGAGTTAGATCGAATTGCTGTAAGAGCATACAATCCAGGAACTCTTACCTTACTGAACTTTCTGAGCTCTTTAATCATCGATTGCCCAATCTCTGCTCACTTTCCATTCCCTGATAACCTCTACTCTCACATTAATTCTCAGGGTTTGCTCATTATAATTATTTTATGGTAGTGAGACCACTCAGTATTTGTCCTTTTGTTGCTTGCTTATTTCACATAACATAATGTCCTCAAGGTTCATTCACCAAGTTACATGCCTCAAAACTTCATTACTTCTTGCAGCTGCTCGAAATTTATTTATATATATACACGATAGTTTGCCCTTCTGTTCATCAGTCGATATACCCATAGGCCACCTCCACCCATTGCAAATCGTGAATACAGCTGCCATAAACACCACTGTGCAAATGTCTGTTCATGTCCCTGCTTTCAGTTTGTCCAAATATATACCTAATAGCCTCCTGTGGAGCCACCACACTGCCCTTCAGAGGGGCGGCACCTCTCAGCTTCCCTACCAACAGAGAATAGGTACATCTCTCTCTCCACATCTTCTCCAGCACTTGTATCTTTCTGCTTATTTTTAAACGGTTTTATTCACATGCATATAGTCCGTTCTAAGTCCACAATCAATGGCTCTGGGCATAATTGCACAGTTATGCATTCACCACCACAATCTACCTGAGAACATTTCCATTTCTTCTGCGAAAAAAAAAAAGAATAGGAAAAGAAGAAAAGAAAAGAGAGAGAGACAACAGCATGAATCCCACGCTCTCCCTTTTATCCTCCATTACTGAGATTTAGTTTGTCATTCCGCCTTTGTTACACTACAATGTTCTTGGAACTTACGAGGAATCAGAGTTCCTAGTTTATATTAATTGTATTGTTTCCACATACCATCCTAGGCTTAACACCTGCAATGGTGACATTCATTTACTCTCTGCATAAAAACTTCATTATATTTGTATGCTCTATCACTATCATTGTCCACTCTGGTTTTGCTAAGTTATTCAGTGCCAGTCTTTATCCTCTCCACTTCCTTCTGGTGCCAGGCGTGCCCCTGACTTCCTTTTCAACGTGCACCCTCGCCTCTGCTCAGTGTACTCACCGGTGAGCTCCAACCCATGGCAGTGTGCTCTCCATTTCTGGCTCTTCATAATCAGCATCACTTTAGGGTGCCTTTGATTGCCCAAGTGAATACTCAGGGCTTCCAAATGACGAGCCATGATGCTTCATCAGCAAAGAAAGAAGAGGAGCACAACACGGCCTCCAAGGGCACAGCACGGACCTGAGAGCACAGCAAGGACCCAAGAGCACAGCACGGACCTGAGAGCACAGCACGGACCCGAGAGCAAAGCATGGCCTCTGGGAGCACAGTGCAGCCTCCGAGGGCACAGCACGAACCTGAGAACACAGCACGGATCCGAGAGCACAGCACGATCTGAGAGCACAGAGTGACCTCCAGGAGCACAGCGCAGCCTCCGGGAGCACAGTCCTTCCTCGTCTTGTTGTACTTCGCAGATACTGCGTCTTTATATGCAGAAGGTTTGTGGCCACCCACATCGAGCAGTCTATCAGCTCTATTTTCCCAATGGCACATGCTCACTTCTTGCTTAATATAACTGAGGTAGGTGCACTGTTTTCTTCAGACATAATGCTATCACACACTTAATAGACTACAGTAGAGTATAAACATAACTTTTATATGCATTGGGAAACCAAAAAATCTGTGCACCTTGCTTTATAACACTTTACCAAGATGGTCTGCAGTATCTCTGAGGAAGGCTTGTATGTGGTTCCCTAGGACCACTATGACAAGGGAGCACAAACTGGGTGGCTTAAAGCAAAAGCAATGAGCTCCCCTCAGCTCTGGAGGCCAGGGGGGTCCTTGCCTCACTCCTCCCGGCATCTGTGGTCACCGACAGCCCTTGGTTTTCCATGGTGTGTCAGCACGCAGCGCCAACCTTTGCCTGCCACCATGTCCTGTGCCTCTTCTCTTCCTTCAAGATCGTTGGTCCTATTGGATCAGCCCCTGCCCCAGCTCAGCAGTCACCTGCTAGACCCTTTCCATCTGCAGAGCCAGTTTCCAAGCAGGGCCACACTCCCGTGACCACAGCTTTGTGGGACCCGGAGGAGACACTGGTCGCCGTCCAGGCTGCATTTAAGCTCAGGGAGAGGCTGGGTTTGTGCAGTGGAGAACCAAATGCCAAGAGAAGAAAATGGTACATGGCAGAGCCCATTTGAAAGGACCTCATCATTCCGGATATTTTGGCATGTAACAGGCCTGATGATGCCCCCCACACAGAAAATGCTCCTTTATTTACAGAGTGGCCCAAAGCTTTTTACCGTTCTTATTGTCTCATTTCAAAAATTATAATAATTAAAAAATGTAATAGACCTTAAAAACCTAAATATATCTAAATATATACTGATAGAATACCATTGTTACAGATCTTACTACAGCACAAATTCTCATTTAGAAGTAGATTTACCAATCTCTCTTAGTCAAAAAAATAAAAGGTCTGGACAACACAATCCAGGACCAAGGGAGGTGAGCAGCCCTTGGGGATTGCCGTGACGCCCTCGATTTGGAGGCACAGACCCGCAGTACCAAGCGGAGGGCAGCCTCACTCTTTCAGATTCTGCCAGTTTCAGCTCCCCAGGAATGGCCGAAGGGGCTGGAAGGAGCTCGAGGTGGCCGTGGTGAGGGCCCAGATGGCATCTCCGCCATGCCGCTGAATTGCAGGATGGCAGAAGGCGGATTGCTTTGCCCCTCCAGGCCTCAGTGTCTCCTTTTTTACAAGTGTAATTTCAAGCTGACTTTCAATAAATCCAATTATTGTAGAAACATTCAAATGTTACTCATTCAGAATCACCGAGCGTGTGGTTGCCAGTTAGACTGGCAGCGGTGTTCGCACGCCCGTGTGGGAGAGATGAACGGATGCCCTGCCCTTAGCCGTGTGAGCCGGGAGGCCAGACAGCTTTCCACTCAGACTGGGAACTTTTCCCAGAAAAAGGTGTGTGCTCACATTGTTCTTTGTATTATAAAAAAGAAGTCTGATATTTTTTAACAACTTAAAACTTGCTTTGTGATGGTGGAAGTTGATCTTTTGGCTCTCCTGCTGGCTCTCACTCAGGACGACGTCTAAGGAAGTACCGGCCATGCTTTAATTCTCTGTACTAGGGAACGCTCACTGGCTATTTACCTTGGCTTCCTGCAACCACACCAGTAGAACTTCCACAGAATCTAAAGCTCTGTGGAACTTTTGCACAAAACGAGTCATTGAGTTGAGATTGTATATGATAATACATTTATCTAAATTGAAAAAAAACTCTTCAAATCTAAAGCCACAGGTCCACGTTACCTAAAGGTAACGAGTTTATCTATCCTAGAAATTAATGGAAAGCTTGTATCGTTAAGTAACATCAAGAAAATGAGCCATTTAAATATCAGGCTGAAAAAGTTCAAATAAATAAATTACATCTTTAGCTAAAGAATCAATAATGATGGTTTTATTAAAATGTTATCTCATCACTATGTTTTTACATCTATCAGCAATTTAGCATCTGTGACAGAACAAGAAAAGCAACGAGCATAGAAGACCTGGATTTAAATGTTAGCTTTGCACATACTAAGCATTTGACCCTGGACACTTCTCAGTTTCTGTAAACTGGGAATAGTAACTCAGACCTCGTAGGTAGGTAGGAGGGCACACTGAGATGACACTTGTTATACTTTGCTGAAGCTGACAATGCGATTTACAATGAGGATTTATTAACTTATAAGCCTCGAGTCGTGAAGCTGTGAAAATGTCCAGTCAAGGCATCAACAAGACGCTACCGTCTCCCTGCAGACCAGGTTCCGGCGATCCCCAGCTCTCTGCCACCCCCCCACCAGGCACACGGCGGCGTCTGTTGGCCTCTCCCTGCCCCCCCCCCCGGGTTTTGTTTCTTCCAGCTCTGGCTTCAGTGGCTTCCTCTCTCAGCCACTGCATGTTTTAGCTTGTGTCCCTCTTGGCTTCTGTGGAGCTTATTTCTGTCTTTCATCCTCTTGTTAGGGACTCCAGGAGAGGATGGAGCCCGCCCTGAATGGGGCGGGTCACCCCCAGCTGAAGTGAGACCCCACTCTCCAGAGGGCCTGCTACCACGGCCCACAGCCGCAGGGTGGATTAGCTCTAAGAACATGCTTTTCTGGGGTGCACGCAGCTCCAAACCCCCACAACATCTGTGAAAGTATTTATCACAGGACTCAAAATCTAGGAGGCGTTTGACAAGTGTCTCCTTCTAAAGGTCTAGCAGAAGAAGCTGTGACGACCGCACATCCGCAGTTGGCCTGCTTCCCCGGGCACCTAGGGGCCCAGGCGGTGGCTGTTCTTTAACCTGCTTTGGGCCCAGACCTCTGAGGGTCTGATGAAGAGTTGGATTCTCTTCCTGGAAAAAAGAGTGTGCACATATGCCTGCTGGGGCTTAGGGACCGTGCCCCTATCCATGCGAGCCTGGCTAAGAAATCCTGCCTTGGAGGATGCAGAGGAAGTCTTTAAAGGATCGTCCAGTCCCACCTGTTTCACAGACGCTAAAGCAGAGGTTCACGCGGCTGAAGTGTGGCTCATGGCTGGAGAAATATTAGCAGCAGAACTGAGACCAGGTGCCGAGTTTCTGTGCCTGGTCTATTGGGGCAGGAGGAGAAGGAAGGAAGCAAACGAGCAGGGAACGTTTCATCAGGGAAGCCAAGGAAGGAACAGGTTTCTCGAAGGAGGGGCCAGCCAGCCACAGCAAATGCTGCTGCGACCCTACTTAGTCAGGAGACATACCCTGAGCACCTCGGGATGTGGTCCCTGACCGCAAGGAGCTTACAATGCTTTGGTGGAGACGGACACGAAACAAGTAATAAACAATAGTCTGTTAAATAATTGATTAAACAAATAGTATACTTTTTTAACGACCATAAGTGGCATCAAAGAAAAGCACAAGGAGCTATGAGACTGTAAAAGAAGGTTCAGACATAAGGGAAAGGGGGATTTAAGACTGAAATGTACCCTTGAGCTCACCTCTCCTTCAGTAGATCACTGGGGACCCACATAAGAGCGGTTTCCCCCGAGGCGTCAGAGCTGATCACAGGCGCTGAGGGGAGAGTTTATCACTGTTTGTATGGATCGACTGAGCCCCCTCCACTCCCCCCGCCCGACACTTGGCTGTGGCTGTGGCATCGTGGCTGATGTAGCTGTAGCCACGCCTCTCAGCCTGCAGCCCAGTGGCTGTCACAGACGAGTAAACAGGCAATTGCAACAAAGCATGATGTATGCTGTGATGGGCGTACACAGCTTCCAAGCCAGAGAGAGGGTCACCCTGAGCTGCGCGTGTAAAGAAGGAGCATTTCCTAAAGGCTTGGGTACAAAGAAAAATAAGGAAGCACTTCTTTATGATGGCAGCGATGGGAATGCTTTTAAACTAATGGGTTCACAGGGAGGAGGTAAAAGAGGCAGGAAAGGATGGAGCCCAGACTCCAGAAAGAGAGGAGAGTGACATGGCCTAGCAATGGCTCTCAAAGTGTGGTGGCGAGAAGTGGATGAAATTTCTACCTAATGACGCTCTCACATCTCTTCCAAATCCTTTGCCGTCTGCCACCCGGCCATGACCTGGGATCAGTTCAATCACATGTCCCTCTGCCTCAGACTGCTGGCACTGCAGGAGAAAATAGAGTGATGGATGGTATTTAAAATGGTGACTTTCCAGCCTCAGTTGGCCTCAGCCTTGCACGTCCTATGTCAGACCATTTCCCACTTCCTGCAGCAGTTGCTCCAGGCCTTCACCATTTTCTCAAGCTTCCTAGGCCTCCCCACACGCCCCACCTCTAAGGAATTGACCTCCACAATTCACCGGGGAAAATACAGGCCATGAGGGCGTGAGCTCTGCTTTCCCTCCGGAGTCCTCTGGAGCAGGATGCAAGAGCCCTAAGCTTTGGAATTCATCAAGCCTCAAGTTCACAACAAATTCATCAAGTCACATGTGAACTGACACTAACATATAATTTCGGCCAAATCCGTGAGGCCTCATTTTCCTTACCTGTCAGACAAGAGCGTTCTGACATGAGGAGGAAGCAACGAATGCAAAGTCCGTAGTGGGAATCCGCCTGCTGTGGCTGAATCGTGTCCCCACCCATGTGTGTTCAGGTCCTACCCCTGGGTCTGAGAGGGTGACCCCATTTGTAACAGGACCTTTGAAGATGTTATCAGGTAAGGTGCCCAAACTGAATGAGGGTGAAGTTTAATCCTGCATGGCTGAAGTCTTTATAAACAGAGGAAGTTGAGCATGGAAAAAGAAGCCACAGGAAGTGGCCAGAACCCGGAGTCAGAGGAATCCAGAAGAGAAAGGAGAAGACACGGCCATGTGCGTCGTCACGACGCAGGGAAGCCGAGGAACCCGGAGACTGCCGGCCCCCAGGAAGTCTCCAACTCAGGGAGGAAGGAGCCAGCTAGCCCTGAAACCACGAGCCAGTGATTCCCGGGTGGGTAAGCAGCCCACCGGGTGGCAGCCAGGAAAGCAAGACACTGCCTTCAGAGGACCACCTCTAAGGCCACCACCTCTCCCGTCCTCTCTCACTCCCCCTCCTCTCTCCACCTAGTGCTCCAGCTCCCGTCGCTTTTCCTGAGCCTTATTCCCCAGCCCGCCCGGCTGCTCTGTGGCCTTCATAGACTAGGAACCCTCTTGACGGCTCTGCTATTTGATTTCATGACCCCTCCATGCTGGGACGCTGCCTCCCTCTCTGACATCCTTCTTGGTTTTCTTCAACAACTCCTCTTGCTCAGTCTTTCTCTCCAACATTGGTGCTCCTTCGGGTTCCAGGACTGGTTTCTTCTCCTCTCCCTCTATGAGCTCCCCTGGGAAATGTCTGACAACCCCACAGCTTCAACTACAGTGCAACTGTCAGGGATTCATTCCCACGGCATATCCCAAACCCAGCCCTTTTCTTCAGAGTTTCAGATCTGGTAGCCAGCTGCCTTCTGGGGTGGCTCAGGCCCCTCAAGCTCAACCTGCCCAAATCTAAGTCATTTTCACCCTCTCAGGTGGCCTCTCCTCCCGGGAGATTCTGTCATCTTCACTGATCCTTAGAATCACCATCCTGTTAAAAATGAGAAACTCTTCTGCTTCCACTTCATATAAAAATCATCATTGAGTTCTAAGCTTCCTTTTTCTGACATGCCTTTTGATTCCATAACCATGTCCGTATTTCTTGGCTGTCTTGGTTTATACCCTCATCACCGCTGCCTCACGCTTTGTTGTCAGTTCCTTCCAGTCCGTCTCCGGCACAGTGAATTTCCTAAAATTCAAATTTGATCTTCTGATTTCCCTATTGCAAACATATAAATAGGTCATGTGGGTGTGGTGGTTTGAAGCTGTGTGAACCCCAGAAATAAGCATGTCATTAAACTTACTCCATCCCTCCGGGTGGGCAGGAGCTCATTGTCAGCAGAACCTTCCAATGGGGTTACTACTTCACGGTGTGACCCGCCTCCGTCAGGCTGGGTCGCAATCCTATTGCTGGATCCCATACGACAGTGAAATTCAGACCCGCAGGAAGAGCAAGAGGGACCAAGAAGCTGGACTTGGGAGAGGAGGGAGAGGCCAGCGCCTGCCATGTGCCTTCCCAAGGGACAGGCTGAGGACAGGATGGCTGCAGCCAGCCCCGGGTCCTGGGCAAAGTGCCGCCTTCAAGACGACTCGAGTCGGACTTTCTCTTGGCCTCAAAACTGTAAATGATTGAATTCCCATTAAGTGGAACCATCTCATGGCGTTGCTTCAGCAGCCCAGGAAACTGAACAATAACTAAGCCAGCTGACTCCTTAAATTAATGCCAAAGTCCTGGATAAATTATACTTGAACAAATCACCTTTTTGGTTACCAGTATTTCTGTCTTCATTAACATGAAACAATAAAGCGATGTATGGAAATCTGGTCTGGAGGGGCACTTGCCTTGGGTTTCTGGAAACGGGACATTTAGCACACACAGAGTCACTGTTGAGCCCTCTCAAAGGGTTCTGCTCCATGCCGAACTTTTAAATGCTATCTGTTGTGGAGGTTTTTGGCTTAGCTTGAAGAAATTAAGTTTGATCTTGTTAAGAGAAAAAAACGGTGTTAGGGTGTTGATATTTTTTATGCTGCCTATAATTAAAAATATCTTAGGGTAATGCAGCACTCCCAGTTAGAGGAAAAAGTGATGTTTCCAGGCTTAAGTGCTTAAAAACAAACTTCTGATCAGGTGATCATCTGAACATACCTAATAAAAGATGTGTCCTTGGTAGAAACGAGTGGGAAGGAGTAAACCACAACTAATTACGCAGCCATTGGTCAGAGCCGGTTCTAAGGGCAAAGCAGCTCCAGGTTCTGAGCTGAACTTGAGCAGTATAGAGTATGTAACAGAGGAAAAACTACCGGAAAACGAAACACACTCGCAGACGTCTGTAAGGGGCTACACAAGTCTCTGTGGGGGGGCTGGGAGTGGTTTGGGGGCCCTAAAAATTGTCAGCATACCTCACCCTCCCCAGCAGAAGACTGAGGGTTGCCTGGTATCAAAAGCATTCAAATCCCCAAGATGGCGGGGGGCACCGGCGTTGGAGGGAGGCTCGGTGGGGCTGGGGCTTTGGGTTGTTTTGTTTTTTATCTTTAAAAAAATAATAATTCCAAACTTACAGGACAGATGCAAAAATAATACAAAATCCATACAGAGGATCCATTATACCCCACCCAGATGCCCAGATCCACCAGTTTTTATTAGCCTTGTGCCACATTTCCTGTCATTCGACCTGTGGACCTGTCTATTGGTCTAACTCCTAAGCAGTTGTGAGTCAGTTCTAGGTCTCAGGCACCTTGCACACTCACTCGTTCCACGTGTATTTCCCAGGAACAAGGTTATCCACTTATCCTTAGGTGCAGTCGCCAAGTCCAAGAAATTCACCTTGCTAGAGAACGTGCAGTCTATACTCCCGCTTTCCATAGGTTCCGATCATGTCCTTCTCGGTGTTTTCTCCTCCATTGTTAGATCCAGTCCAAGACCACGTACTGCATTTAGTTTTCATTTCCTTAGTCGCTTTCTCTCTCTCTTTTTTGGGGGGTGTTGGTGGTTTGGTTTTAAATGGAAAGAAAAAGTGTGAATTCTCTTGAAAAAAGAAAAAAAAGGACTTTGCACCTTCTGAACAGTTCATCATAGGCCATGCCTGGGAAGCTTCACAGGGCAGCTTTCCCACCGTGCGGTCACAGCACTCAGTCTGTCCCTCACTCGCCTGCCTGGAACACCCAGGGGGGGGCCCGTACGCCACTGGAGAAAAGCCCCACGGGATGGCTGTCCCCCTTTCCCGTCAAGGTTTTCAGGCATTACTATTTACCGGCTCCCTGAGGAGCCTCTCCTGGCGTTCAGCCATGCCAGCCACAGCCCGGCGTCGGTTAGATGAGACGCATACCTGGTGGGCTCCTGTGCATTGGGGCGGTCCCTGCCCGGCCCTTCCCCAGCTTCGGCTCCTGAAGAGACAGAGAAGGAGAGCATCGGGGCTGTCCACACCTCGTGGGAATCCTCCAAATGGTTAAAAAAAATAAGCCACTACTCACCATGTAGGGATGGTTTTAAATTAAGGAGAGTTTCTAAGGGGCTCCTGAGAAGCTGGAGTGTCATCGTGCGGTTCCGGTTGCGTGACGGGCGCTGGGGCTCTGCGCTCTGCCCACGCCGCAGGGCTGGGAGGGCCGGCCCGGAAGGTCCACACGTCGTGTGCGCTCTGGCAGCAGGGCCCTGCGCCAAGTCACTTCTCACGTCCACTATGTTTGCTTTTGCAGCCTGGCCGTGTTTCTGCCGGTCCATGGAGTTGGCCTGGCCACACAGTCTTTGGAACAGGTGACGCCTGAGATGCCAGCTGGGGCCCGGGAGCCATGCCGCCCTCTGAGAGCCAGCTTCCTTCTCCATAGCATGAGTGTTATAATACTAATAATCATAATGACGTGTCCCCGTCAGGTCAGCATGAGCACTCCGTGACGGAGAGCCTGGAAACACGCAGGCAGTGCAGCTGCCTAATGAGCCCCGATAACTGTGAGCGGTTCTGTCCTAGCATTTCTCGCACCCCACAGCTGGGAAAATGCCAGGTGCCTCAAGGCGGGGGTCAGCTTATCATCTCCCCAATGAAGCCCTGAGCGCCGTGTCCCAGGCTGCCAAGGCTGTAATTGGACCCATCGGTGTCACCACCAGCCCACCGCCAGTCCACCGCGATGCTGAAACCTGACCCTTTGTCCCCGCACAGTCCAGCTCTGGCCATTTGACCCAAGCGAGGCTCACTGAGCGGCTCCCGTGTGCCCCCCGCGACCGGCACTGCACATGCAGGACGCGTGGAGCCCAGGTGCACGAGGTGGGCAGGTGAGCAAGTTCACAGCAGGTGCAGACGAAGCATGCAGCCGCGGAAACGCAAGGGGCCAGACGTAGAGTTCAAAGTTCAAGGTGGGTGGAGAGAAGGGACCAGGACTGAGGACAGCTGCCCAGAGTTCGGGGTGGCACCACGGGCTCAGACCCCGGGAGAAGGCCTGGGAGAAACCTCGCCGCTTTGGCCCTGTGGCCTCCATGAGCTCTGGGCGGCCTTGAGCTGCCGCCCCCTTAAGCCCCTGTCACCCGCCACAGTCCACTCACAGAGGCGTCCACCTGGGCGCCCGACAGTGTTCCGGTCCCACCCTTCTTCTAAAGCCCAGCCCACGTGACTTCCCAGGCTTGGGTCTCCCCACCCAAACTCCCAGCACCAAGCTATGGACTGACCCCACGCCAGTCCAGAGGGGGCAAAGCCGCCACCCACCCAACAACACCTCTGGCCAAGGTCCAGCCGCACTGCTGAGCCCCTGTAGATGTGCCCCACCCACCCTGGGGGTCCCCTTGGCTTTCGGGTTTTCTTCCAGGCCTGTTCTCAGGGACCCAGTCGCACCCCTCATGTCCGCTCTCCCGCTGGCCAGTGTGAGCTCTGGCTCATCTTTGTGCTGCCAACACCTAACGTGGCCCCAAGCCCAGGGACGGCCCAGTCAAAGGGGAGTGGGGGTATCGCGAGGCTCAATGTGTTGTTTCTGTTCCACTTGACTCAAGGCGTCCCTCCACGGGGTCCTGGGGTCAGCACCTCGCGGCCAGGGCAGCGCCACTGGGGGCCGTCACGGGACTGCACAGGCGTCCGAGTCGCTTCAGGACAAAGCCGCAGTGCCTGGTGTGCTCCCCCGCGTCGCCCCTGCTGCCCGCGGTGTGGGAACCAGCCGCATGAGCCCCCAGAATGACCTAAGGGGGTGATTGCTGCACAGGCGGGAGGAGAAGGGTCAGGAGGAGGGGCCAAAGAGAAGCGTGGTGATGGCCAAGACCTCCCAGTGGGAGAGGCCGGGCAGGGCAGCGGCCCTTTAAACAATCCCTGTCCCTAGGTTTTTGGCGCTAATACATGTTTGGGAACCTAAATGTCATGGAGCAAAGTCCTCTTAGCGTCTTAAACCAGGGAAAGCCCTTTAACTGGGGAATGTTCGAGCTTGTAAATGTTTAAGCCTGGGGTATAAAGAGTTGGAATTTTTCAATGTTCTTCAAATGACGTCCCTTCACTTTCTGAAGTCCTTAGGCCAATCCTCCCTCCAAGGACAGTTTCTAACATCTTCTCTCTTGAAATGAATCACATGATTGATGAATTAGTTCTTGGATTTATCACGTCCGAGCTAATCATTGACTGAAAAATAACTGGAGTGCATCATGTACTTTTTCCGGTGATTCCGAGTCCTTCATCAGCATTTTCAACATAACTTCACCACTGGGTGTTTTCTCCCGAGTCTCTCCAGGACTCAGTCTGTCCTGGAGCTCGCACTGGCCAGCGGGAGAGCGGACATGAGGGGTGTGACCAGGTCCCTGACAGCAGGCCTGGGGAGAAAACCCGAAAGCCAAGGGGACCCTCCAGCAGGGGCGGGGCACATCCTCAGGGGCTCAGTGCTGGGGCTGGATCTGGGCCAGCAGTAAGCTATGTGGAGGGAGTGGGACAGGAAGAGTCCCCCAGATTCCGGGACGTTGTGTCTGTGGCTCTCACCTTCCCACTGACTTCTAAATCTGAGATCGGCATGAAATATAAAATAACATTTTGCATTTATTATCCTCCCATTCACCCAAATGATCTTCCCTTATTCCCAACACCCTGCCCCCCACTAAGCAGCCAAATACCACCAACTTCGGCACGTCCCCCAAGCTGGCTCAGAGTCCCCACCGTGCCCTGTGGAGCCACCTTCCCCTGCGTGACCCAGGCCACCATTCCTCCAGGAGGGACCGGAGGGTAAGTTGTCTTGGAGTTTGTTTCTATCCCACGAAGCCCAGGCACAGAGTCCGCGACACGGCAGGCTCCAAGCAAGGGGACATTGAGCAGATTCACTTTGGGATGTCTCAGCGGGCCCGAGCAGGCTGTGGGCCTCGTGGTGGGGTCAGCCTTGGGGACAGCTGCTCTGGGCGCCGCTACCTAGCTTGTCCCACCAGCTTCCCGGTCTCCCAGGCGCATCCACGGGACACCCCGCTTAGGCCACCAGTTGTGCCATCGCATCGTGGTTCTGACAGCAATGCACACACCTCAGTTAAAATGCAACGAAGAGACAGGCAGCAGGCACCTGCTGTCGGGAAAACCCTGCCCATCCAGGGCGGCCACAGACCTTCGATTTGTCAAAAACAGGGTCTGTGAAGCGCAGTAAGATGGAGCCCAGCGACGTGAGGTGTGCCTGCACTGCAAAATAAGCAGAAGTGTCACCAGCTGACAATCCCCAGTATCACTTTTCAGATTTCTTTAGAATCTTACCCCTGTAAAAAAAATCTATTTTTATGCAGTGATCACATTATTGCACGTAAAATCTAGTGATGCGTAGATCTTTCCAAGAAGTTCGACAAAGGAAAACAAAAGAGATTTCTTGCAAAGATTTCCTTTCTAGGAAGAAAATAATAAGGCATGAAATAGTATGGAACTTTGCATTATGAAGTAAAACAGCCAATTTCTTTGCCAAAAAATGAGTGCTGTTACATGCAATAATTTATAACCAAATTCATTGCTTGTCTGTAGGCAGCAAAATGAGAATGATTTATTGCCTCTTTAGGCTCAGTATTCCTATTTGCTCCTAAATAGGAAAGGTCTGACCAGCTTCTTCTAGAAATGGAAATTCATCCAGAGGTGAAGGTGGAGAAGCACCTGCCAGGGGCCCAGCGGCTGCGGGGCACCTGAGTCGTCCGGGGGAAAGCAAGGGAAGCAGTGGGAAGCGGGAGGAAGTGGGGCAAGTGGGGGGAATGGAGGGGAAAGGGGGGAAGGGAGGAAAGAGGGCAAAGCAGAGAAAAGAGGGGGAAGGGGAGAAAAATGGGGGGAAAGGGGGAAAGCAGGTGAAAGCAGGGGGGAGCGGGGAAAGCAGCGGGCTCTGCGCTGGGGCGCCCCAGCCGAGGCAGCCCCCCTGCAGGCAGTGGCTTCAGCAGGCCTGGCTGGTGCGGGAGGAAAAGGGTCACACTCTCAGGAGCCGAGTCCCTCCTGCCGGGAATGGGGAGAGGGTGGGTGGGAGGCAGGAGCTGTGTGTCTCTTTCCAGCCGTGAGTTTTTAGCAGTAACTTGTTAGTGCTGATTAATTTACTTAGTCACTTCCTTAGTTATGGATACACATGGACGCCAGTTAGGAGGGCCAAGCCCAGAACATTCTACGGCCCTCCTGTAAGGTGCCGGAGGAGACGCCCGACGAGGCAGAGGGCAGTCCTGGTGGTCCGAGCAGCTCTGCTTGGTGACCCTCCACAGCCAGCCGGTCACTGTCCCGGGTCAGCTGCCAGCTAAGTGACTCGGGGTGGGCGTGCGTGTGCCAGGCGCGTGTCCTCCTGACACTCAGACCACAAGGAGCTGGCTCACACCCGGCATAAGAAACAGCACAGCCAAGGCACGACCCACGGTCACAGAGCCAGGCCGCTAGGACCCTGCCTGTGCTCAGAGAACCAGAGCTTCTCTGTGATGTAGCATGAAGACATCAGGGGAACGTGTTCTCCCAACCTGGGCAGGAGGGGACGGAACAGGATTTCCCTGCGTGCCGTGCTTCCCGGCCCTTCCAGGGAGCAGGGGCACTTTGGTAAAAAGGTTGGCAACTCTGCCAACCACAACGAGACGCCACCTGGCCATCACCTTGTGGCCCTGACCACCCTCAACCAGAAATCCTTTTCTTACGTTCATCCTAACAATGCCGTCCAGCCACGTCACCCTGGAAGAAACCTTTCACCCTCTCATGTTTGTGGACAGGTTTGAAATGCCGCTCTGACACGTGTTGGCCCTGAACGCATCTGAGAAGCTGCTCTGCAGGGCCCCCAGGCCAGGCTGCTCACTGCACCTTCCAAGCAGGTGTATCCTGCCCCCGAGGCAGAGCGCAGGCCCGGGTGGACACCTCCCCCTGGACACACTTGGAGGAACTTCCACTCCACCTGTGCAGCTCCCCTTTCTCACTTCCACACTCTTTGTCAGATGCTTTAGCTTTGTCACTCAGGCGACTGTCCAAATCTGGCAGGTTTGGAAGCCAGCACTCTCTTTAAATTCATCCGGTGTAACTTTGTTCAGATTCAGTCCATATCAAATTTTGATCTTTGAGTTTAATTCTCAAAAGACCATCAATTCCTTCACCTCCAGGTCTGATAAAGGAGGGGCACAGTGCAGGGACACAGGCTGCATCCCCACCCATGGACTGATGACAGTGAGGTCAGTGCTGGTTTGAAACTGTTGTGTACCCTACAAAAGCCGGGTTCCTCTAATCCTGATTCAATACCATGGGATGGAGCCTTTGGATTAGGTTGTTTCCATGGAGATGTGACCCGCCCATTGTGGGTGGGACCGCTTGATTAGATGGAGATATGACTCCGCCCATTCAAGGTGGGTCTTGATGAGTTTACTGGAACCCTTTAAATGGGTAAACGTTTTGTAAGAAGCTCAGAGCCAGCACAGACAGAGACATTCAGAGACACAGAAAGAAAAGGCTGCCAGAGAAGCTGTATAAAACCAGAAGCCAAAGGACCAGCAGCTGCCAGCCATAGGCCGTCTCAGGTGACACAGGTATTCTAGATGCCATCAGCCTGCCTTTCTTGAGTCAAGGTATTTTTAACTGGATGCCTTAGTTTGGACATTTTTATGGCCTTAGAACTGCAAAGTTGTTAGATAATGAATCCCATTTCCGGTATTTTGCATTCCAGCAGCTTTAGCAAATTAGACAATGACCTTGCTTAATTGTAGGAGCTGGTAGAAAATGTCTTCACAATAATACAAAATTATTCTATCAAAAGGCTTATTCTGCTGTTGATTTTTCCTGTTGCCCCCAGTCACATGAAAAGCTGGGATCAAACGTTATCAGGGTGCCAAGCCCAGCTCTGCCACGCAGGAAAAGATTTAAATGAAGAGTTGGGAGGAAGAAGAGAGAGAACATAGGGAGAAAATCATTCCATAGTGGTAGGTTCAGGTGTCAGCTTGGCCGGGTGGTGGTGCCCAGTTCTGCTGATGCGGACGCAAAGCATCAGCGTATGACGCTCATCTATGGCTGATCACATCTACGGGGTGCGCCTTCCAGTGAGGGAGGATTAGTTTAATTAGCTGGAGGCTTAAAAGAGAGAGATCAGAAGAGAGCTCAGCATGTCAGCCCAGCTCAGCTCAGCCCTCACAACTCAGCCCTCACAGCTCAGTCCAGCTCAGCTCAGCTCAGCTCAGCTCAGCTCAGCCCTCACAGCTCAGCCCTCACAGCTCAGCCCAGACGTTTGGAGATGCAGAAAGGAATCGTCCCAAGGAAACCCATTGGAACCCAGAGGCCGGGAGAAAAGCCAGCAGACATCACCCAGTGCCTTCCCATGTGACAGAGAAATTCAGATCAAAGTTAGCTGCCTTTCCTCTGAAGAACTGTAAATTTTTAACTAAATAAATCCCCTTTTATTAAAACCTGATCTGTCTCTGGTGTGATGCATTCTGGCGGCTTTGGCAGACTGAAACAACTGAAACAAGTGCTTATGAAACATCAGGTAAAGAAGCGTTGGTGTGTGGGTTTGGAGCTCAGGAGTGAGGCTGGACTGGAAATGTTTCAGTTAATCAATGCTGGCTGTGCGCCAGGCTCAGTGTTTGGAATCGCTGAGCAGACGCTGCTCCATGAACCCAGTGGAAGGTGATCGTGATGGCCGACTTGAGGGGCACTGTTGTGCCCCAGGCCCTGTCTAAGTGTCCCACAGGCATTGCGTGTCCTAACCTTCACCAGAACCAGGTGAGGTCAGCAGATGGGCTTCAGACTCCTCTGAGGATGGAAGCAGCACCTGGAAGGAAGGGCTCGGCGGCAATGGCTGGTAAGTGAACGGAGGAAGGACACTGCATGGCTGCAGAGGCTGCTGAAGACACTGATGGGCACTGCCAGTGCTCCAGAGAAGCCTGAGAGGATGCAGGCTCTTTGTGTCCACCGGCCAGCTAGACAGGTTCTCAGAGAGAGCAGCGTCCAGGGGATGGGGGGCAAAGCCAGGGGCTGGGACAGGGACACACAAGGTGCAGGGGTGGGGGGAGGAATAGGGGCTGCCTTCCGAAGGCCACACTTACAGGACGTGTACTGAATTGGAAGAGGAGCATCTGGGGCCATTTTAGAGGAGGATGCTGGCTCAGGGGAAGAGGCGTGCTCCCTCCATCCTTTATGAGTAAAGGGCCCGAGGATTTACAAGCTGAGAAGGTAAATGGGGAGCAGAGGAGAGCTGGTGAAGACAGTTGTTGAGCAACAGGCTGTGGACACAGATGACAAGAAGATGTAGCCCTGGAGAGAAAAGGAGATGGCCCTCCCTCAGGAGAGGAGAAGGCAGAGAGGCCTGTGCTCTAGTCCAGCCGAGCTGTCAGACCCCGGAAGGGACCAAGGACCAGGGACTGGGCCTTCTCGCCACACTCAACACATTAACAGCCCCTGGAGCTCCCTTCACCGAAAGGTGACGGTAAGGGCAGGGCTGTGCGGCAGGCAGTGCTCACACGGGTTTCTGGAAACCCGTTTAAATAAGCAGAGTCACTTCCGGGTTTAATCTTTTACCTTTGTCTGTTTAAATTTAAGCAGAACCTAGCAGATGCCTGGATAACAACTCAGGAGGTGACACCAGCTCCGGGAGCTGAGCCGGGAAAGCCAAATGGTAAGTCCAGGGTGTCTGAGGCCCAGGTGCCCGCGAGCAGGTGGCCGGCAGGTCCAGCGGCTACTCGGAAATACGCGGCCCACAACAGTTTCCCAGAACATCAAGGATTGCCAATGCACCCACTGGCCACCGAAGTCCTTTATCCAAGTGACAGGACACACATCGACCACACCGAAGTTTTAGTTTAAGTCAATTCTTCTTAGCATTTGCTTAAAAAAAAAAAATCAATTATTTACTTCATTAAAGCAGTTAGGCCATCCCAAAATGTAAGTCTTTTTTTTTTCAAGAAACACTTCTCCTCCTCCCAGGTTAATAGTTTGCAAGCACAGCACATTCTCTTTTCTCACCCTGGTTGTCCCGGTAGCTCAGGACCAGTCGTTTCACCTGCTCACACACACTGCTCATTCTGTTGGCTCTATTTACTCCTCCGTCATCGGGAGGCGCTTTGACCCGTTTCTCTGGAGGCTGTGACTTCCTGTTTATTGTTCCAGTGTATGCACTTGGCTTTCTCACGCGTGTAAGAAACAAGCACGTCTTGAACGCCGGCTCTTCCGCGGGCCTCGCGCGCAGGGCTGAGAGGCCGAGAAACGCCCGCACCCTGCCCCAGGGGGGATGAGACCCCCGCAGACGTGGCAGTAGAAAGCCGCGTGTGCGTGCTACCCCAGGAAAGGCACAGAGAAATGCCGCGGGATGCAGGGCAACGTCCACCTGGGCATCAGGACTCTTCATGGAGTGATGTGAGCTGGACGCTGGTTCTGGATGCATCCACTGTAACTCGTGTCCTAACGCAGATGCGAAGGCTGTCCGGTTCCATGCAGCATCCCCACGCTCCGTTCCTTCCTGGGCTAACTGAGCGCCGACACAGCCACCTGCTCGCCGGGCCAGGCTGGAAGCCTGAGACACCCTCGACACCTGAACGCATGAGCTGACGCTGAACAGACGCCCTGCAGCACTTGGCATGAGCCTCTCACGGGCTGCGCAGACACAGCTGCTGATAAACAAACGCCTTTGACCCTGCGGAGCTGGGCTCATTTTGCCTTTATTCAGCTGTCTGAGGTACCCCCCAAGGCTGGAGGACGCTCCTCTGGAAGCCACCCCATAATGCCCAGAACATCTGTCACGTCGGGATGAAGTGGGACCCAACTTCTCGCCAGGAGAGGCCCCGACAGTGACCCAGCTTCTACTTTCTAGGATACCTGGTAAGTCCTCTAAGTGATGAGAGCCATTCTTTATGTTTTTCCTTCCAAAAATGGTGTTTCAGGGGAGGTGAGCGGGCACCACGCCTGAGAGGAGGCGAGCCCACAGAGGTATCCATTCACAGAGCCAGGAGGGAGCCAAGGACAGGCAGGGCCTCCGAGAAGGAGCGGCAAGGGCTACTCATATGATGCTAGAGAGAAAACGCAGCCTAAGGTAGATGTCAAATAGCAAATTACGTGGCCCTGACGGCTTCAGGAAATCAATATTCGATCATCTTTCCAAATGCTTACTGCAGTATTCATGGTGACTGCTAGTTATGTCTTCTCTTCCTTTGCCATCCACCCATTAATCAAGTTTCGATGTTGTCCTTGTTAGCAGGTATGACAGTCGGTTAAAATGAAAAGATAATTACGACACAGTCACTGCTCTCCTGCCAGCTGCAATGAGGGCTCACACAGCATGGCAACTTCTACAGGATGGACAAGCACAGGGATGGAAGGACAGACAAGCATAGAGATAGAAGGATGGACAAGCACAGGGATGGAAGGGAAAGTCAGAATACAGTCCTCCCCAAATAGGACAGAACCCTCAAAATGCCAGTTCTTCCTCAGCACTCACAAAATAAAGGCACTCAGTTATACCTCATTCTTCTATTAATTCTCCAAGTTATATTTTTATACACGTCATTCCCAAACTCCAGAAAACTTCCGTGACATGTATTGCATGAACCTCCTGTCCTTCGATTGAATTGATGCCACTTGGTTGAGATATGGGGGTTCCTTCTTCAAGCTGGGCACAGTGCTGAACCCCAGAAACATGAGGCCAAAAAGGCAGACACAGCTCCAGACATCACAGCAATGTGCCATTTGCTGACTTCTTTTTTATAAAGTAGCAGGTTGGGGGGCAACACTGAAGGCTGATTCCTGAGCTCGATCCCCAACTCGGTCACATTCTGGCTCTGGAAATGTGAGCAAGTTTAATTCTCTGTGCCTCAGTTTCTACTCTATATAATAGAAACACTACCTACTTCATCGGATTATTGCTCAAATGAGTGAGTTAATGCACAAAAAGCACAGATGCTGATAGCTGGCATTTGGTAATAGCTCAATAAATATTAACTATTATTAATTGTAATTTCATCACCCTTATTGATGATTTCCCAATATTATAACCCAGGTCATAATAGTTGATGAAGTTATGACAATCAGCAAAGGAAATCTAGAAAGAAAGGTTATACTAGTAAACCTGAATAGGCATAATTCAGATATTTTAAGAAAAACTAATTACTTTTAAAAAAATATTTTCATTTTTTATTCAGCAAATGGTCTATAATTCAAATTTTGGTATTTGTTTCCCCATGAAGATTAACAGTGCTTATTTTGGGAAACAGTCTTAAAATATTTAGTTAAAAATCTAAATTGTATCAAATAATCTAGGAAGTAACCCTCAAAATAGGATGAGATGAATTTCCAAAAGTTTTTCATCATCCATGCGACTCTAAAGAAAGGATGCCCTCAATTACATCAATTTACATAACTGATAAATAATTGGTAAAAAAAAATAACAATACGAAAGCCACGCGGGAGCCTGTGATGCTTTCCTTAATTCTGTATGACATCTAAGGACATGGGATGCTTTCCGAATAGAACAGCATGAGAGCAGACACCGGGAGACAGCCTCGGGCCAGGAAACTCAGTGTCCTTGTCCCCTAGAGCTGCAGAGTTCAGAGTCCAACACAATCGTTTTCAAATTTAGGATGTCAGACCCCAAAGCCGCCTAGGGCCTTGTCCAAAGCAGTGGTCAGCAGGCCGCCTGACTTCCTGCCCCTCGGGGTGTGATGTCTGTGACCCCTCGAAGCTCTCTGAAGCCTAAAATTACACCGGGACAAGTCAGATTTTCAAGGCATAAGATCGGCTGTTTTCATTTTTTAAGTGTTTGCATGGGATGAACAAAACGTAACTGGAAAATAGCCCGCACAACTTTGGTTTCCAGGAAACTGTACAGAAGTTATTATATTCCAGTCAGCAAATCGCTGAACGCTGAAAACCTGATGAAGTACCTCGCCGCATCACTGATGATACTTTTCTCCCAAGTTCAGCCCTTTCCCTTCCCGACTCATCCTCAGGGCATGGCTGGGACTCAGCCCCGTTCTTGGTGACTTAATCATTCCATTTCTCTCAGAACTTGTTTGTACAGAGTAACTCATCAGTTTTCATTTGGGAAATGTTGGGTTACAAGAGGCCACCTCTAGACGTGATCAGTCGACAAGGAAGGCTAATCCGCTGCCTGAGACAGTTCTACAAGCGATTTAGGGCCCTGGTGGCTGGGGTGATTAAAAGCCACTTTTTCCACAGCGCCTTTTCTAAGCCCCACCGTGGGCTATTCAGAGCGCCCCTGGCTCTGAGCCCCAGCAGCAGTTCACTTCTCGCCAAGAGCTCTGCTCAGGGTGGCAGGTTTTCACACAGATGTTTTCCTCCCCACCACGAGGCTTTAATTCCCTGTGCACAGGAATACTACCTGTGTCCTTTTTGTGTCAAACACGAGACCTCAGGTCAATAAACACTGGTTGACCTGAATTGTACTTAAAAAAACTGTAGCCTTCTGGGCCACCTGCTGGCTGATCGAGGATAATTCATTTTCTTTCCTCTGTAGCGCCCAATGTCCCACTCGACATTTCCGAGCGTCTCTCAGTTCCCTGGGAAAGCAGAGACAGAAACAGCCCGAGTCCCGGGAAGAACCAGACGCGTATCCGGAAAAACACCACCAAACACACAAAAAACGAGTTACAAAACGTTTCATACATCCAAGTAAAAAGTAAGGTCATTCTTTTTCTTTCTGTGTGTTAGAAAAACAAACATCTGGATATATACATGAATTTCTATTTTATGAGACAATACAGAAATGGTCATGGACAAATTTTTATAAACAAATAAAAACTTAGGCACTCACTCAACTTATTCTTGCCTGGAAATTGCATATGAACCCTGGCACGATATCTTGTGAATTTTTTCCTTGTATCTGTTTTTAAGCAGATGTGAATCACAGTATGCAAAAATCATTCGTCATAATACAATGAACATTGTTTTAGAAACATGTGAACATTTTAAGATGGTTCAAATTTTATCTGAGTAAGCGCTGGTAAAATTGCAAGGACAGTGTCCCTCCCTTCTCTCAGGCATCCTGGTGACAGCTCATGGTAGCAATAAAACCTGACCTTTCCAGGGCAGGTTAGGTGAAGATTCCTTGCACCTACGGCTGGTGGATCGAACACGCAGGGTGGCCTCGGGAGCCCTGCCTGGGTGAGTCTGGGAGAGCAGTTGGTTTTCCCATTTGCCACTTGCCATCCCAACCCTGACAAGGCGGAGTTGAAAGCTCCTGGTGCTGCGTAAGGATGAGGGCGCCTTGAGAGAGGACCTCCCGTCTTAACACGCCATCTTCAGAGCTTCTCCATGGAGCAGATACTAGCAGTCTGGGTGAGACAATTGTTTATCGTGCACGCTGCCCTGGGTACTGCAGGATGTTTCATAGCCACAATCTGTACCCGTTAAGTGACTTTAGTGACCTCCCCAAAATATCTCAATCAAAAACTACACATACCACGTTGCAGGTAACCCCTTGGAGGAGGGTGCTGTACCGCCCTGGTGGAGATGAGCTGACTATCCGTCGGGGCGGACAGGGTGCGTCAGCTCTGGCACCCCAGCTGCGAGGGAGCCCAGGCTCCTGGGGGAGTCCTGGCCAAGACTGAGCCCGGGAGACACGAGGGAATTTTAGGAATGATCCCCAGAAAATCCTCTCCTGAGTGTCTCTGGCTCCCCAGGTATTGCCTGGTGCGAGGTTTGTTCAACTAGGGAAATCCAGCTGTAAAAGTTTAACTAGAAAAGTAATTTCTTTTTAGAATGAGAAAAGCAATCAACAAATTACTGGGCACTTGGAGATTCTAGGCCTTTTCTCCTGAACTCTGGGCAATTTACCTTAAATGAAAGCTTCCTTACTGCACCGTCCTTCCCTCCCCGCCAGGACTCTTGACTCCCAGCACATCTGGCACCCCAGGAGCCTGAGCCGCCCCGTGCAGTGGGCCATGCCTGCCTGGGTGCCTGGGCCAGGAACCCACCCAGCCTGGGGCAGGTCCACCCACATCCCGCTCCCACCCACCCCCAGGGGACCTGTGGGCTGAGGAGGCAGCCCCGCCACCCGTGCAGCCAGGACATTTGTGTTGGAAGGGCTTCGGCAGGACCATGTAGCAATGCTGCTCACCCACCGTACATGTGAGAATGCCACAAGGTCAGGCACACTCATCCATGTCTTTCCACACTATTTACACGACTTGACAATCTTAAACTAAGTTTAGTGCACGTCAGTCAGTTAGAACTGGAAACATTAAGCCTAATCTTCTCGCATCCAGAGAAGGGCTAAAGCAATGTGTGTGGCCTGGGGTCCCCTCCCTGGGTCCACGGCATGAGCCAGAGGTGCAGCACCCCATCTGCGTCTGACGAGACTCATCCCACGGGGCACATGGAGGCCCAGTCCACGTGCCGCCCTGAAGGCAGAGCCCCGGCACCGCAGCTGAGCACGCTCCACGCTCAGGTCTGGCTACAGCCATGCCGCCACGCAGCCCAGCTTTGTTCCACGGCTGGGCAGTAATAGCCCGCTAGTACTACGTGGAGGAAATTCTTAAAATGTCTTTTATGTTTGAGTGCTAAGGAGAGACAAAGGTTAAGTCCATGATAACTGTCAGGGCAGGGGAAGGTTCCCTGGTGTGCCCATGAACAGTCACTTTCTTTTATTCTCATTTGAAGGGAGCTTTTAGATGTAGCAATTCGCTTACTTCCCAAAGCCTTTTCAAGTTTAAGTCTTGACTGTTTGGATGTAAGGTGTAAAAAATAAATGTCTTTAATGGGCTAAAATGCCATGAGATTATAGCACAGATTACCACTTCTGCCCGGAAGGGTTTAATGCTTTTAGTTTATAAACTTTCAGTCCTCACTACAAGGTAAGGGGGATATATTCTCAAAAAGAGGAAAACCAGAACCCATAATTAAATCTATATATATATATATATATGTGCCTGTCTGTGGCATGTACATTCTTGGGCTCACCATTGCTTGAGAAGTAAGAAACCTACTCATTCATATATTTTTAATACTTTTTTATTGCAAAATATAGCATATATACAAAGCAAAGAAAGAAAAAGCAATGATTTTCAAAACACTCTTCAACGAGCAGCTACAGAACAGATCCCTAGCTTGTCATGGGCTGCAATTCCATCATTTCAAACTTTTCCTTCTAGCTGTCCCAAACACTGGAGGCCAGAAGGATGAGACTCAGCAGCCATACTCATTCGTTAAACCTCATTTTCTCTGTTATGCCTCCTCCCTCCCCTGGAGTCCCTCTCCCACTCTATAGGGATCCTTGGGCAATGCCCATCCCAACTCTTTCATGCTAGAAGGGGTGTCCACACTGAAGGACAGGGGAATGCAATCAATTGATAATCCTGGAGAGGCTGGTCCCTATGGATTTCAGGATTTATCTGACTTAGGAGCCTTTTGGGAATTATATGTCGCAGGAAGGCAAATCTAGTACATGAAACCTTTATAGAGTCTCAGTTCGAGCCCTGGGTGTTCTTAAGAGACAACAGGAGTGATGTCAATTGGGATTTAGCAAACTGCGACCATTAGCACTCTCTCTCTGCCTGTTAACTACTGGCCATGGCGTGCAGTCTTTGTTTTCCCCCATATCCCTCTACCATTGACTCCTTGTCCACTATTGAACCATTGAAATAGTTCATGTAAGAACTTATTTATAATCATAAATTCAATCAATGGAATATATGGCATGCGACAAAATCTAAACAAGAGCTCTTCTTTATAAGCACAGGGCTAAAAGTATAAGTGGTAGGAAAGCCTTCCCTCACGGTTCAACGGGCACCATTTTTTGGTGAGGAAATGTAAAGGAGCAGCGTCCCTCTTACGATCAATGGTGAAAATCTTCAGATTTTCCGAATGACACTTCTTTAACCCAATACCCGACTGGGTGCAAGTGAAGGGCACAGTCAAAATAACTAACGCAAGAGCTGGACAGAAAGTGACCAGGAGAGTCAGGGGAGGAGGCTCGGTCCTCAAGACATGACCGCTCACATCGATGGAGCCCTGCAAGTAGTGGCACCAGCCCCTCACCTCACAGATAGGGAAACTGAGGCATGGACAAGTGTGTCGTTTGCATGAGGTGGTGGCGATAGAGTGAATGAGGCTTGCTTTGTATACAGGCTGTCTAGGGCTACTTACTGCTCCAAGCCCCGGGGCCCCTCTGCGGTCACATCCTGAAGCAAACTGCCCCCCATGCCACCAGCTCAGGCTGAGTGCAGCCACTGAGCTTGCCTCTGATGCAGCTTCCCTCCTGCTGGGGGTCCCCGTGGGGCCAGAGCCTGCTTCACCTTGTGTGCCCCAAACACACCCCTGACATTGCTTCTTCCCGCCTTACCACCACATGAAGGCAAGGGCTATTACTCTCTTTGCCCGTCAAGAACCAAGATTCAGAGAGGTTAAGTGGCTGATCTGGAGTCACAGAGGAGCGTATGAGGACTTGGAGCTGAAGCATGCGTCTGTCTGTCTGTCTCCGTGAAGTCTGTGACCTTCCATCCCTCGGTGGTCCCCAGTTAGCCAGGGTCTTCAGGCACAGGGCTTAGGATCCTTGGGTTGAAATATCACTGTGCAGGTGAGTGGGTTTTCTTTGCAGTGGTCATTTTAAAGTTGCTGGTCATAAAGGCACACTTCCCTTTCGATGTAAACATTTACAATGGAAAGACAGTTTTATAAACTAAGAGTTGGACTTATAACATCAGTGCTATTCAAAAGGGGATTCATTGAAAGAGACCTTTGTAAAAGGGTTCTTATTTTGTTCAGACTTGGTCCTCTATGCTTTGTACCATGGTGCCCCCAAAGCTGGGAGGTCAGCATTCCACAACGGCTCAGCATGTCTGTGGGACTCATTGTGGAAAGGAAGACGGCTTGCATTTCTGTGCAGTTCATAAAATACAATCTCTTTACCACGTGGGAGCATTGCATTTATTGAATAAATAAAATACACCCTTTTCACACCTACTTATTTTACCACGCAGAGGCTCTAGCAATGAAGGGAGAGGATTAGCAGCTTTTGTAAAAAAAAAAAAAAAAAAGTAAAAAAGTAAAGGCAGTAGAAGGCAACTACATCACTAAATTGGTTTGCATCTCGCTAGGCCCAACATATTTTGTCTGGAGGGACAAAATGCCAATTTTCAAAAGAATTGGGGATCTGATTTTATAGCTGCTTTCTGCTACCATCCGTTGAGAAACCTCTTCCTGGTTTCCTGTGAGGCTGACTGCTTTGGTCGTGTGCATTGGAAGCTGGTTCAACCCCCAGCTTCTGGAGCTCTCTGCTTTTCTCAGCCTGCAGCTGCACTCCCTGCCCGGGCCCCAGAGCTGCCTAGGAGGGCCCAGTTAAGGGCAAGTCTTCCCCTCCCAATAGCACAGCTC
This sequence comes from Tamandua tetradactyla, assembly GCF_023851605.1. NCBI lineage: Eukaryota > Metazoa > Chordata > Mammalia > Pilosa > Myrmecophagidae > Tamandua > Tamandua tetradactyla. Next base: position 72,131,381 of record NC_135337.1, on the reverse strand, counting down.
GGGAAGCTTTCAGCCAGTCGGGTCCATTAGTTTGCACATTTCTTTACTTCTTGTAGGAGACAGAGAAGTCAGTCAGCCTAGCCTAGTGGTTGAGCCAAGCTTAAATTAACTAAATCTAAGGATGCTTGGGTGGGGCTTGCTGCTGATTTAGGAATCAAGCACCTTATCTCCAGATTCGCCCATCTCCTGAAATGTGAATGTTTAGCAGCAACAGGCCCTTATTTTCTTAAGCACACGCTGTGACCTGCTTTGAAAAGATATTTCAGTTTTCAGAACCTTTCCATGTGATTTTGTTCTAGATAATTGCAAGGTGCCATGCCCTTGGCAGGCCGGAGCTTCCCTTCCTTGTCTGTCGGATCCCACTGAGAAGGAAACTCGTGGCCGGATGTGGGTGAATCCACAGAAGTGAAAACCATGAGCAGAGCAAACAAGTGGACGTGAACGGCGGGACATGTGCTGCTCGTGGAGCCGTGGGCCAGCAAGGACTTGCTCACGGAAGCTCCTGCAGGGCAGGGGCTCCAGGCGGCAGGGCAGCAGGCAGTGGGACAGCAGGCGGCAGGCGGTAGGCTGGGCTCCTGGGAACACTCCCAGGGAAGGTCTGAGCAGCAGCCCCTGCCTAGGATTTCCCAAACTCTGGTCAACACAAACTCTGAAAGGAGAGTATAATGTCTGACAGAGCAAAGATGCAGACATAAATCTCTGGGATTTAGGAACACATTTTTAGAACATCGAGTAACACAAAAACGTCCAGGAAGACTAACCTGAGGGAGCAAGATTGTACACAAGATTTAAAGCAAAAGGCTCAGCAGGCAACGCCCAAGACCTGCTCCCAGACAGGCTCGTCTCCCAAGACAGCAGCGGGGAGGGGCTTTCTGTGCGTGGGGGTCCCCGTGAGAGCCCCGAGCAGTCACGGGCACAGCTGCGCCACCTCTCCTACGTGACAGGAGCCCCGTGGATGGGTGGGCCTAACCGCAGCTCTCAGGCCCACTTTAGTAAGTGATCACTTCACTTTGTGAAACGTTAGCCTGGACCCTTGACCACCGACAGGGCCTCCAGCCTCTTCCTCAGTCAGCCAACCTCTGACCCGATGGGTCCCGATCGCAGTGCCTTCACGTCAGGGAGCGACGCTGGAAAAGCGATAAATGCTCGTCTACCAACAGCTACACTGGAAGGTGGGGTTCAGGCTATAAATTCAGGATGTGTTTTCCAGTAGCATGGGACAGACATCCAACCACACCAGAGTTCTTAAACAGGATAGTGACTTTATGAAGTGCATTGCTGAAGCCACCTGAGACAAAAACCAAGGCTTTTCACAAGCAGCATTGTACTCGACGTCTCAATCTGGACAGACCCCCCAGACCACAGCCACTGGGCGGACGCGACCAGCCAGCCAGCCAGGCTTTGAGAAGCTCCCACCTCAGTCTGCCAGCCTGCTGGCCGCACAGCTGGACAACTCTCCGCAGGCCACGGAGTTGTCTCTTTTCTCAGAGACAGAAACTCCATCCCAAGCTCTTCTGACACCCTTGTTTTTTGTTTTTTTTTTACTAGGCAAAGAACTTTATTAATCCTTGTTTGCAAACTTTACTCCCAGGCTTCTTCAGCTTAATTAGCTGCAAAGAATAAAATTGTGTATAAGCAAAAACTGAAAAGAGCTGCAGTGTCCAAAGGGCTTGAGCTTAAAAATATTAGAGATCTAGATTTTATTAGATCCATAAACAAAACAATTTTAAAAAGCAGTCATAATATAAAATAGCAGCTCCAAGTAGTTTCAAGTTCCATCTTCTTCAGAAGTTGACTCAATTCAGTTTGCCTCATTCTTGGAAGCCTCATCAAAATTTTCCACAAGATCTGGAACTTCATCATCATCATCCTCTCCAGTAGCAAGTGGTGCCTTTCCATCCACAGATTGTTTGGGCAAAGCTTCAGCCAGTCTCCTTAAACTAGTCAGACTATCTGCGCCAAGCTGGTTTAAGATGCTGGGAAGCATTTCTGTCAGCTGCTTGGTCTCAGCATGGCCTGTGATGGCGAAAGTGTTTGCTGCCAGAGATGCCTGAACTTTAGGGTTGTTAAAGTGGATCACTGTTCCTTGGTTTGTAAACATATTAACCTCTTCAATACCAGAGATATTGTTAACCCCTAATTTCTTTAAGGAGAACTGAAGTTTTTTATCATCTGCTGTAGCTGTTCTGTGAACCACCTTCTTCTTTCTGCGAGCAGTTCCTTTCCCACCAATGCGTACTTGCGCCTGCAGCTTGGCGAGTTTCTCCTGGTTCATGATCGTCTCTTTCATCTGGGGCTCCTGTCCTCGCTGACACCCTTGTTTTTAACTGCCGCAGCATGCTGGGTCAAAGTAGGTAAATGTGATACAGATCCGGACCCTTTTCCTTTGAGAATTAACCCATCTTTCTGGGCTGGGGACACTGAGCGAGCCATCCTGGCCTCATCAGAACCCTGAGGGTATATTTTTCACCCAAGAAATTTTGGATTTCAAACATTTGTATAACTACAGCACAAAATCATAGATATTGACTATAGAGTAACCTGGAATGTAGGAGGTATCGAATCTGTGTCAGTGGATCGATTGCTCCCTCAAGCGTCTCCCCTAACTTTGCCTTAAGAAAGCAAAAGGGGCTTCATTTCTGTCAACGCAGCAGAGGGGCAGCAGGTTGGGAAGGGGTAATGGGCAGTCCCAATTCGGAACCTTCACCAGCTCCTGCAGTGCAAATACTCCCATCGTGGCACATTTCAAGCTACTTAGCAATCGCTTTCAAACTCCCTGTGTACCTGCTGACTGAGGGGTCCAGCTCTAGCACATCTCTACCACGTCGTTCTCCAGGTGGAGCGGTGCATGGAAGGGCGGCACGGGCTGTAACTCGGCGCGCTTTCACGGGGATGAACTGCCAAGTTAAACTCGCATCTGGGTGTGTCCAGCCCTCTGATCAGAGCCCCGGGAAGGGGAGCTGGGCGAGCCCAGGGGACGTCAGAGCAGAGGACAATCACTCAGTAAGCCAAGTCGCACGCAGTTTACGTTTCACATGGAAAGCTTTTGTAACACACTCCTTGTCCTTTTTCCCTAGGAATTGTAATTGAATCCTCATGACATGAATTACTTTACAGTCATCTTTTCTTGTAACAGTGTTTGTCTTTAAAGAAAATAAAATGTGACTACAAATACAGAGAAAATTCTTTCTATTGATTATTATCAAATAAGAAGGATGCTTGATCTTATTTTAAGACTGTAAGAAATACCTGAATAAATATTGAATGACATTCCATTCTCATGAATTCTTCAAGAATAAAATTTGATCATTCTACTATATTGTAAATATCTTTAGAGATAGCAAGCAAAAATGTTTAGTGTTTTTCTTAATAGAGTATATATACTGTGTCTACTTAAAATCAAACAAAAGCATTAATGTTTATAGTATATAATAGGTTATAAGAATATCTATGCAATGATATATAAGAAACTGGTAAGTACCTCTAAAGCGAGGAATTAGGAAGCAAAAGCAGACATTTTTCATGGTATATTATTTTGTACATAAATGCATTTACTACAACAAAATTTAATTGAAGATATAGAAGTGGTTGAATTTCAGGGTTTGGTAATTCTATGAAGTTTAAATATCATCATTGATCATGTCAATTCCTTTGTAGCACATACAGTGCATTTTCATCTCTTAGAAAATATATTTTCCCATTTCTATTTCAACTTTATTGAAATTTTCAACTTTGGACAGGGACAAAATTATGAGCCAATTTTGGAAACATTATACGCAGTTATGAGATTTTAGAAAACAAATAGGGAACTTCTTTTTAAAATTCATATTATCAATAAGGGATGGTAGTTGATGGCTTTCTGTAAATGTTTTTAAAATAACCTGTCTGCATAAAAAAAAAGCAACAACCTGGCTAATGTTGACAATCATCAGTAGTACAATTCAACTATTCTTCCCTTTTTCTTTTTAGCCGTGTGAATCCTGGAGCAAAAAACCGCACACACAGAGTGTTAGCTGTGAGGGAAACACAGAATATCAGGTCTAGCCTATTCCCGGAATGAAGTCCCTGTGTGAGGCCGTGCTGGCGCGGGGCCCAGAGGACTTCTACTGTCCCACCGAAACATATCTCGGCTCACAGGGGACGCTCCTGGGGTGGGCTTTGGAAAGTGGCCTGTTTGCCGTGTCTTCCCCACATCTTCTGTGGTTCTCCCGGGCCTCCTTCACCGCCCCCCAGCCCTCTCCTCATCCTAGGACCCTTGCAGAAAAGAATCCATCCTAGAGATCCTTCAACGCTACAGAATGGACCACTCTAAGACACTTCTCCTTCATCTCTCCTCAACCAGCTCTCAGCTTGGAAACTGAATGCTGCCCAGGCCTGCAAGGCTCTCCTTCCTTTCTTCAGGAGAAGCTGGAGAGAAGAGTGGAGGGAAAGAGACGCATCTCCTCCACTCCTCTCCGTGCCAAACCTCAGCAAAGGGGAAGCAGCGGATGAGCTGAGTGACCCTCTGGCCAGGAGAGGAGACCAACCGAGGGCAGGAAGTGCCGCCAGTCTGCACACAGCTGGGGGAAGGCGTCCATGGCATCAAGAACTGCCCCCCACCCTGGCCCGTGTCCTCCTGTCACCTTCACCCTTGGGGTCTGCACTGGTTCCCATGGTGTCTCGTTGGCATCTATCACACACCATGGACACGTGTCAGCCACCAGTTCCCTACGTCTGGGTTGAGGCTGTTTGGATGGGGCCTTCCCTGCCTGCCCCTTGTCCTCTCCTGCAGGCTCTCCATATGAGAAGGGAGGGGAAGACAGCTTCAGGGGAAGGGGCAGGTCATTAGGACTGTCCAGGTGAACGGCTAGAGGCTAGGAGCTGCCGTGGACCCAGCTCCCCCCAGCGCTGACGCCGCCACAAGCTCAGGCAGCTCACTGCAGTTCTCTGTCTGGTCCTCTGTCTTCTGAGTGGGAGACGAGTCACCTTCTGTTCACCGGTTACGAGGAAGAGGCGGACAACTGGAGAAAATCCCCACGGCACCCTGAATCGGAGGTGTCAGCACCCTCACCTACCATTGTGGGGCTGGTGAAAGGGGAGCCCCACAGATGGTAGGTGAGGGTGCTGACACCTCCGGAGTCAAACCCTGAACCAGAACCTGTTTCCCAAGAGACGGCTGGAGTTCTGGTTAGTTTTGTGCAGGATATAACTTCTAACCAGACTTAAGAGAAAGTGAGTAAAATTCCAGTGAAGGTGCCTTCTCCCAGCTTCCCAAATGCCCCCCAAGTGCAAGGCAGCAGGAATCAGCAAAATCAGCTACTTGCTTTGAACAAGTGGAATGAGTCCTTATAAGGGAAGGGCTCACTGAACAGCCCAAATTCTCCAATTATCAGAGACAAATAGATGAGCAGAAGACAGGGTTCCCAAACAAAGCTCCAGGGCACCTCCACAGCAAGAAATGACCTGGGCAGTGGGCTGGGAAACAAGAGCTTCTACAGCCACCCACGCTTGCAGATAAGCCACAGGGTTCTTCCCAGTGTTTCTGTTATTTAGTGCCATCTGTCACCACCTCCCTTTAGGTAATAGATTTATGAAATCTCCGATTATTTGCTGCTTGGTGAGCATGCTGTGATGCAGTAGACAGCCCAGTGCAGCTGAGGTGGGGGCGTGGGGGCTCTGCCAGACTCGCCATGTCCCCTGCACACTCAGTTTACTCAGCCTCATTTTCACAGTAGGTAAAGCAGACACAAAGTCAATTCCCTCAAGCCACTATTGTGAAGAGAAAATGAGACAACCCTTGAGAAAATGTCAGCAAATTCTAAAATTATTTTAATTGTCAAAACGACGGTGTTGATGTAAAATAGTTGGGCACATAGCGGTGGATTGGAGAAAAAGAGAAGAGACTTTTCTCCTGACTTCAGATGTCTCACTGTGGACAAGCTTGCAGCGCCCTGGCCTGCTTTGTAGTCTCGTCTTCCAAGGTGCCTGCAACTGCTGTTTTCCGGTCTGGATTCGGTGTATTACAAATCTGAAAATATTAAATCCCCTTTGAATTCCTGGAATATATTAATGATTCTAATGCTAGTGTTTTAATGATTATAACATATTTTTAATAGGTATCAAGTCAAGAAATCTGTCGCTGGAGGGATGAGAACACTTGTCTTTAAAACCATGTTTCTGCTTCTAGAAGTGTCAAGACACGACCCCGTGTATCTCCCGCGTGACAGTTCTCACTCCTGGCCAGTCGGACCCGGGGCTGCAGCGGCGGGCAGCAGACAGCAGGGCCCAGCCGCACTCTCAGCGCAGCCCCGCCGGGCCCTGGGCGCCTCCAGCCCTGCCCGCCCCTGTGCCCACCCTGAGCGCCCGCCGGGCCCCGCCAGGGCCGGGTCTCTGAGCGCGAGGACACAGGGCCCAGCGGACCAGGCCGGCTGGCCCACACCCGGCTCCGCCCTTCCTCGCAGGCCGGGCACCAGCGTTCGGGACCAGCGCCCTCACGCATCAACTCCAATCACGCTAGGGGAAAACTCAATCAGAGATACAACTCCTTACAATCCCGCCGGGACCGCTCCCTCTTCCCCACAACATGACTTTTTAGGCCATATTTTAAACTCTTGACGTACCAGAAACTGCTGCTGGGTGACAGGATGATGGGCGACAGGCGCTGAGACTGTTTTTCCCACGATCGCGAGGCCCCAGCGCAACTCCACCCACAGCAAAGGCGCGGCTGCCCGCTGCCTCATCAGGCCTGTTGTCAAATGACCGCGTCTCCGCTCCGCCTAAGCCTTTGATTGGAGTCCCGCTTTATGAACATATCGGTGGTGCCACTGTGGAAATAACTCCAAAATTCTCGTAAAAATCCAAAATATGTTGCATCGCACTGAAGAGCCCGCTGGTAGAAATGATGCCGTGGACTTCGGTCCTTCGGACCGTGGACACAGGTGCCGTGTGGAGAAGTGCACTGAGCGCGTTCTCGCGGGGTCAGCAGCCGCTCCGGGTTCTCGCAGGGTCAGCAGCCGCTCAGAGTTCTCACGCGGTCGGGGGCCGCTCCGGGTTCTCCTCAACAAGCTGCGGGCAGCCTGTTGCCTGTCGTCTCTCACGGGCCATCCCCTCCAAGGTGCCCACAGCCAGGGATTCCCATCTGCGAGCTCGAGAGGGTCTGCAGGACGCTACAGTCTGTGGCGTCTCCAGGCGCGCGCCATCAGCGGGCGGGAGGGAAGCAGGTTTGTACTCCAGGCGCACTTAGCCTCTGTGCTTCAAGTTCCTCCCTAGGAAATAAAGGAGTTATTTTACATCATTTCCAGGATCCTGTACAGCTGTTCTGTGAATTTAACATTCTGTTTAGGAAAACGCAACTGAGGCCACCAGAGGCAGGTAAGAAGTCCACATTCAGGAGCTGGAGAAACCTCGGGTTACCGGGCAGTTCCTCACCCAGAGCGGACCTAGGTAAACCCACCTCCCGCCTCGGGAAGGGGCTGGGGGAAGGGGCTGGAGGAAAGGGACAAGAGGGAGGCATGAACCGATTTATCTCCCAGTCCCCATGCCACTCAGAGTGCCTGCAAATGAGTGAGAGGGCACTGCTTCAGGCAGCCACACTGGCTTTATTTCAGTGATGTTTCCTGCAAAATGTCCCCCATGAGCCTCATCAAGCAATCAAACCACCCTTTTCGTGGTTAACCACAAATAAGATGAAAAAAATCCTCAAGACAGCAGTACAGTTGTAAAATCTTCCAAAAGCATGTTAGAAAGTTTTCAACTTAGGGTTTGTGCTGGGAACACAGTGCCTCATTATATTTCCTAATTGAGGGTCATAAAATCCCAGGATGAAAACCACCGTGCCTATCGATCACATGGCTGAGAACACATGGGGCTCAGCAGGAGAGCAAACATTTCTCCCCTGCCCCTAAACCTCTGGGACAGGACATGTATTTACTGTATTCATCACTTAACCCATTTAACGGCTCAAAGTGCTTTAGGTTTGTCCAAGTAAGACCGTGAGCTGCCCTGCAGGTTTCCATGGCATCAGAAGCTCCCAGGAAGTTCCTATAAAGCTGGAGCATCAGTAGCAACAGTGGCCTGTGCCACGGACGTGAAACAGGTACCCTGTGTCATGTCTGTGGGACTAGATTCCTATTGTGGGGGCCAGGCAAGCACCCCTCCATCCTGACCTGTCAGAGCTTCTCCAGGTGAGGGGCAGCGGCCTTCAGAGAGAGGCAACGCTCCGGCCTCCTCCCAACGGAAGAGAAAGTAACAGCATCTTACAGCCCACTTCACCACCTCTCTAAGTCCACAAACTTAGTATCTAGCCCTGGGAAATGACCTTAGAAACACCTACTACTTAAAAATTATTTACAATCAGCCAGACACTGTACTAATTAGTTTATTCAATAATTTAGCTACTTTATTTCCCACAAAACTATATTGCCCCATGTTATAGTTGGAGAAAAGGAGAAACATTTCCTGTCCAGAGTGCTTTTATTTTTATATGGTAAACACTGTGAGTGTTTTCATTTATGTCCTATGGGGTTTGGGCCATGACTTATCTACTTACGATTATCAGTGTATCCAGCGTTTTGTTACTGCTCGTGTTTTCTTGGCTGCACCATGGCATGTGCACCTGTGACCAAGGTGGGCTTCATTGAGCTGTGAGGAAGAAAAGATGCTGGGACATCTGCACGCCTACAGATTCGCTCCCTGCAGCTTTAAGGATTGTGACCAGAGCTTCATGTCTCAAACAAGAGGAAGAGGAAGGGGAGGAAGGAGAAGCAGCCGCAGCAGCAGCAGCGAGAGCTCCACATTTATTAGGGCTGTTGCGGCCTCCCTGTCACTGGCGTGGACAGCGGCTGCACCCTGCTGTCCTTGCGTTGAAGACAAATCCCTCCGACATGGCATCTTTGGGAACAACAGCCGGGATTAGCCAGGATGGCTGGCAGACAGACACTGCTGGAGCGTCCCGAAGTGAGAGGCATATCCCTGGCCCCGCGTGTGCAAGGACAAGTGGCGCCCGGGGCAGGATGTGCCCCCCAGCCAAACCCTCCAGAATAACCTCTGCAGCCCTTCTGCAGACCACGTGGCACCGCGCTGCCCGCAGGCTCAGGCTGCCACCTGCTGGCATGTAGGCGACGGTTTAGTTTTTAAGAAATAAAGAACCTTTGCCTAGAGAACCTTTTACCGTAATTGGAAATTATAATCATCTCCTGCTTTTCAAAAACTACCGTGTGCCAGGCACCGTGGGAAGGACGCTGCAAAAAAGTTTTTCATCCACGTCTTAGAGGGGAGGGAGCCCTGGCTCAGAGCGCCTCCCTATCTTTCCAGCACCTGCGCAACCCTCCATTTAGATTGTAGCACCATATCCAAGGACCCAGGGACTCAACGTGAAAGAGAAAACATTGGGGAGAAAGTCGAGGGAACGGCCCATTCTCATAAGGGATGTGGTGGTCAGTTCGACCACACCCACGTGTCCTACATGAAATCCGAAAGATGTCTGTACTCCCCACAGCTCCTCATAAAATCGAGCCCTCTCCTAGTCCACTGGTAAGACAAGAACTTTGCATGTCCTGGGAGAGCAGCTCCAAGCTCCACTCACGGCACTGCCAGCAAGCTCCCGCCTTTACGCTGACAGTGAGTCCGTGGTGGTGGTGACGATGATGAGGACAGCCATGAGGACAGTGAGGATGACGATGGTGATGGTGGTGATGATGATGGTGATGACAACAGTGATGCTGCTGCTGCTGATGGTGATGATGATGTGACAATGAAGGTGGAGAGGATGATGACAGTGATGGTGATGATGATATGACGATGGTGATGGTGACGATATGACGATGATGATGATAATATGATGATGGTGATGATGACATGATGATGGTGATGATGACATGACGAAGGTGATAGTGATGATGACAATAGCAGCCACTATCTATTGTTCACTCTGCCAACCAGTTCACACATATTATCTCATGTAAACCTCATAACAATGCTGTGAAGGACGTGCTACTATGATTATTTTCATTTTTTGGATGAGGAAACAGGCTTAAAGACATCTGCCTAAGTTCACACATCTAGAAGCTGCTAAAATGGATTCCATTTTTATCATTTTCTTTTGAAGAGATTAATCCTGTAATGTACACTTTCTACAGATAGATGGATCAGGGAATAGTGAATGGTTCAAATATTGACCCAAATAAAACATTTTGGAAGATATTTTTTCAAAGAAAGAAGAGTCACAAAATGTACAACAAAATAGAAAATAAAAGATGCATACACTTCTGCTGTTTAGGACTGTTCACACATTGTTCTCCATCAGGATGATATTTGAAATTTAGTTCTCAAAGGCTTCTCTATTCATCTTCGCCATTTCAAAGCACAGCATTCTACTATGTCACTTGGCTCTCTCCTTTCAGTGTGTGAGGTTTATAGTATTATATCTCATATAGGTAAAATATATAATAGTTGTTTAATAAAATTCCATTCCACACACCAGAAGCACAAACTATTTTCTATTCATGTCTTGCATGGCCATGGAAAAGTTCAACAATCTCTAGGCTCATTCACTCATCTTTTAATAGCAAAATTGTTGGAGATTTTCCTTCCTAAATGCTGGACCAGGGAGTCTTTGCATGAGAACCACATGAAAGCTTTTAAAATACATACATTTAAAGAACCCCACCCTCTGAAGATGCTGATTCACCAGGTGCGGCTTCCCAAAGATGGCCTTGTCCTGATCCCCAGAACCTGCAACTCTGCTGGCTTACATGGCACAGGGGAGTTAAGGCGGCTGACTTGAGAAAGGGAGGCTATCCTGGATTATCTGGGTGAGTGCAGTTTAATCACAAGGATCCTTCAAAGTGGAAGAGGGAAGTAGAAGAATAAGTGCCAGAGTGACGTAGGGTGAGAGAAACTCAGGTGGCCATTGCTGGTTTTAAAGACAGAGGAAGAGGCCACGGGCCAAGGAATGTAGGCAACTTCTAAAAGCTGGAAAGGACAAGGAAGAAAAAAAAGAAAGAAAGAAAGAAAACCATTATCAAAACATTTTCAACACCCAAAACAGAAACTCTGCGTCCATTAAGCAATAACTCTCATTCCCCTTCCCCCAGTCTCTGTAACCTCTAATCGACTTTCTATCTACATCAATTTGCTTCTTCTAGATATTTCACGTGAATGGGATAATACAATGTTTGTCCTTTTGTTTCTGGCTTATTTCACTCAGGACAATGTTTCAAGATTCATCCATGTTACATGCTTCAGACCTTCATTCCTTTTTACAGCTGAATAACATTCTATTATACGTACAGTCCACATTTATTTGCCCATTTATCATTTGATGGGCACTTGAGTTACTTCCACCTTTTAGCTATTGTGAATAATGCCATGAGGAACACTGGTTTACAATTACCTGAGTCCCTGGTTTCAATTCTTCGGGGCATATACCCAAGAGTGGACTTGACGGGTCGTGTGGTAATTCTATGTACAATTTTTTGATGAACCACCAAACTGCTTTCTACAGTGGCTGCACCAGTTCACATCCCCTGAGAGTTCCAGTTTCTCCACATAATCACTAGTTCTCATCATTTTCCATCTTTTTAAGTAATAGTCATTCTATTGGGTATGAAGTAGTATCTCATTGTGGTTTTTATTTGCATTTCCTTAATAGCTAACAATGTTGAGCATCTTTCATTGGCCATTTGTCTTTGGAAAAATGTCTATTCAAGTCCCTTGCTCATTTTTCACTTGTGTTGTTTGTCAGTTTATTTTTGTATTGTAGGTGTGCTTTTTATATCATGACTATTAAACCCTTATCAGATATACAGTTGGCAAATGCTTTCTTTCTTTCCGCAGGTTGTCTTTTTCATTTTCTTGAAAATGTTCTTTGATACATGACTTTCAAGTCTGCTGAATCTTTCAGGTTTTTTTCTTTGGTTGTTCAATACTTTTGATGCCCAATATAATGTCCTAAAAATTCTCCCCCATGTTTTCTTCTAAGAGTTTTATGGTTTTAGCTCTTATATTTAGGCTGTTGATCCATTTGGGGTTAATGTTTGTATATGGTGTGAGATAAGTCTCCATTTTCATTATTTGCATATGGCTACCCAGTTTCTCCGTACCCCTGTGAAAGAGACTGTTCTTTCTCCATTGAGTGGAATTGGCTCCCTTGTCAAAAACTGTCACGCCGTAGATGTATGGGTTTATTTCTGAACTCTCCATTCTACTCCACTGGTGTGTGTATGTCTACGAATGGAGCTATGTGCCCAGCCTGTGCCAGGAATTACAGAGGAAGCAGAATTACAGACTGTTTGCATTCCTCTCAAAGGTCTGTCATCTTACTTGGGAGACAAACTAAAGCACATTACAAATTAGAGACTGATTGCTAACGGGGAGTCTTCCTCCAAGGCTGAACTCTGGACTTAACCCTTTCCCCGTGGGAGGGCACTCTCAGGTCTCTCTGCCTGTCCGAGGTACATGCTCAAGTACTAAACGCAAGCTCTTGGCCCCCTCTTGGCCACCACTGCCGAGCACCCCAGGAGCTGCTCACTGCCGGGCCCCTGCTTCCTGCTGGGCTGAGATGGGCTGTAGGTCCATACAAGACATAGCATATACCCTCAGGCCAAAACTGGACATCAGCTCCTCCCTCCCTACCTCAACCCAGCCCTCTCATCAAGTTAGTCACTAAGTCCAGGAAATCCAATCATGATCCTATCTTCACCAGGGTTAAATTTCTTCAATGTTTCTCAGTTGGGGATGAAACCCAAACTTCTAAATTTGGCTGACTCAATATATTGTCAGCAAAGTATCTAAAATGACTGAACTTCATTATTATCACGTAAGTATGAGTATTCTGTGGCAGTGTTGGTGATACTCAGGTGAATATAAGCAAAGATATAATAATTAGTAATTATTATGTCTATTCCATGTTTCTTCTGGCCTTTATTTTAACAACATGACCAATTCAGTTGTCATAATTAAGATTTTTACACAATCTGTGTTCTATTGAGAAAAATACCAAATTAAGCAATGCCTATTGAGTCATTGTGGTGGATTTTATTCATTTTAATTTAGAGAAAGGATGCTTAGTTGAAGCAATAGCAACTGGAATTGTCAATAAAACTATTAAAGTGATATTTATATTGAGAAATGAGCCATTTTACATATTATGTTTAACTTTATGATGGGGTCATATATGATAGAATTATCATTATCACATAAAATATTACAAGTATTTAAATTCATCAGGGAAGTCATTCTCATCTATATTGTGATTTTCACCATCACTTAAAGCAACAATTGGGGAGCATCTCCAGAGCCATGACCTTAAACATGAAGAGAAACCAAAAGGAGACACGTGGGACTGTTGAGAGAAATGCTTGAACAGCTAGGTATCTGTTGCTTTCAGGGCACATGAAGGAAGAGGTTGACAAGGTGTGCTAGTTGGAAAGTCATGTATGCCAGAGAAGCCATGTTCTCTAATCCTGATTCAGAACTGTAGGTGGAAACCCTTTGGATTGGATTATCTCCACAAGGATGTGGTGTGCCGCACTGTGACGTGGCCTTTTAGAAGGATGGAGCTATGACTCCACCCATTCAAGGTGAGTCTTGATTAGTTTACTAACGTCCATTCAAAGGGGAAACATTTTGAAGAAACCTCAGATGTGGACTCTTGGAAACAGTTGCTTCAGAGCCGACAGAGATGCTTGGAGATGCTTGGAGTGCTGGCAGAGACAGCAGATGTCCAGCGGACGTCACCATGTGCCTTCCCATGAGATGCTAAGCAAGCCAGACCTTGAGGTGTGTCCTGGAGGAGCTAAGTGAAGGTCCACAGATGCTTAGAGAGGAAACCGCTGGCATCAGAAGCTGCCAATGGAAACAAAATCAGCAGATGCCAGGCACGTGCCCTCCCAGCTGACAGCTGTTCTGGATGGCATCAGCCTTTCTTGAGTGAAGATAGCCTCTTGCTGGTACCTTAATTTGGACATTTTCACAGCCTTAAAACTGTAAACTGGCAACTTAATAAATTCCCTTTTTAAAAGTTGTTCCAGGGTGGGCAATGGTGGGTCAGTGGCAGAATTCTTGCCTACCATGCCAGAGACCCGGGTTCAATTCCCAGTGCCTGCCCATGCAAAAAAAGATCAGTTAAAAGCTATTCCATTTCTGGTATATTGCATTCTGGCAGCTTTAACGAACTAATACACAAGGGAATTAAGTTGTCCTTCCTCTTAGCCAAGAACTTCTGGACTTCAGTTCTCACCATCTCTTAAAGCAAAAATGGCAGCAGCAGAGCACATACCTTCATGATACTCAAATGCAGTCAACTTTTGTTTCAAGGATGTAGAGAAAATGATGTGGAGAAGCATTTCCCCTAAGGCCTGAACAGCATTTGAATTGAGAGAGACTGTTTAGGATTATAATTCATGCTGTATTAACACCGAGTGCCAAACACCATATAGCAGTGGTACAGAGGTGTTCTCTAATATCTTTTTATGTGTGTTTGCAATATGCAAATCCATCTAAAAGGTAGGTCCCTGGGCATATGCCCTTTTAGCCTGCATGTAATTAGAAGGGTCTAAGAATGAAATAAAACACCAACTACAGACCTGGAAATAGGGAGATAAATGGATCTGAGCTAAGAAAGTGGCGATGGGCATGGAGCAAAGTAGATGTAGCTGTAATATTTAGAAGGAAGAAATCTGGAGGGCTCATTGATTGATAATGTCATTAATGGGTTAATTGTGGGCCATTCACTAAAATGGAGAACTCATCAGAAGAGGGAAGTTAAGGGAGAAAGACAGTGAGCTCCGCCTATCTATAGATCTCTGTAGGGCATTCATTAGACAATTCAGTTGACAGATATGCTAGTGTATAACTAGAAAGAGTGCAATTGAAAGCATACATTTAGGAACCATTGGCATAATGCTTATAATTAAAGCCATGGGGTAGACCAGATGGCCCATAGAGACTGTAAAAAGAGTGAGAAAATGGTCAACAATATTTGAGGGGTTTCAGTGGAACAGTGGAAACAGCTTGAAGGCAACAGGCTGAAGAATAAATTGAAAATGAGGATAGGCAATATTTTCAAAAGTTTGATATTGAAGGGAACCTGAGAAATTATTGTAGTGGGAGTTAAAATGGGCTCAGGAGAATGTTTTGTTGTGTTTTTTAATATATTGGGAGAAACATACTTGTGTTTAAATAACAGGGGATGCATGAGAAAGAATATAAAGAATCAAATGTGGACCCCAAGGAGGCAGGAAGGGCTGGGATCCAGGACACAGAAGGGCACATTTTTCACAGGAACATGAGAGAAAAGAAAGGGTGGGTAGAGATGGAAATACTGTAAATACAGGGATTTCCTCTTCCATGAAATCTGTTTTCCCTGTGGTATAGGAGAAGCTATTTGTGCTAAGAGTATTGCCAAAGGTTTGAGGAAGATAGAAAAGGTTTGAAATACCTGTTACAAAGAATTAGAAAGAAAACTGACTAAAGAAACTGAAATATGAGGACAATAGTGAATCCCCACTAGAGAATAGCTTTATATGTTTCTAGTTTCCACAAGTAGGCAACTGAAGGAATCGAAATCAAAATTTGATTTTCCCTTTTCTTGCTTTTACATAAGAGCAGCTCCTTTCCCACCCATATGGAGAGACCGGCGTCACCCACTTTCTCACTGGTTTTCCTCAAGTACGCCACCACCAGGCCCCGCTCCTGTGGGTGACATGCCAAGGAGAAGACAGACCCTACAAATCTGCAGTACAATTTTTAAGGCTACCTCATTTACATGTATTTAGTTAACTAGATGGTGTTTTGTTTTGTTTTTAACAGAGACAGCAATGTCATTTCCAGTGATGCCAGGTCCAATGGGAGCATAGACTGACCAAGACTGAGGAAGGGACTTGATTTCTCTACAAAGCCCACTGAAATTCTACCAGTACAGCAGGCAATTAACCAGCTGTGTATTCTCAGGGGCCGTGTTGGAAGTGCGTCTGCCTGGCTCAGAAGGCTTAGTTAGCCTCCTTCACTTACAGTAACATTCTCCGGCACATCTCCTCCAGCACATCTCCTCTGGCACACCCCATCATGTCCCTAAGGAATGGTGTGCCCCAAATCAAACGACTTATAGTGCTTCTGGTTTCCCACCACATCACTTTCCACAGAGAACTTCTGGTGAATTTAAACAATAAGGAAAAAGAAGAAACATGTTTAAGTAAATGAAAGATTTAGGCTAAGAGGAAATGCAGATAGTAGAGGGGTAAGATCATGGGGAAAATACACAAATGGAGAGGCCACAAAATCCTATAGAATTGCTCAAATTTGGCCCTGAGACCCTGCAACCAAAATAAAAAATAAAATCACAATTAATTAGGAAAGGCATGGCACCTATAAGAAAAGCCTTATAAATTACTCAGAAGAATCAAATCTTTTCTTGACTCTTGGATTTAAAGGAAACGCTTTATATGAATGTTTATTTTAAAAGCATACAGCCGTGTTCAGTAAGGTTGTAATAACATTCTCAACTATATCTCTACAATAAACACAATCTTGGAGGTTGAGAAATGTTTCTTCTGGGATGTACCACAATGCCAGTCAACAACATAACCTTAAAACATAATTTGGCATATCTGTGGGAGGCTTAGTGAGGTTAATTTTACAGAAAAGTAAGGTGTAAACCAACATCCCTCTCAGGGCTGGCTTAATGTAGCAGTGAAATTAAAGTGGTGGACAGACTATAAACATATGTCAAAATACACACAATGGAATATTATGCAGCCGTCAAAAGGAATGAAGTTTTGATACCTGCTACAACATGAATGAGTCTTGAAGACATCATGTTGAATGAGATAAGCTAGACACAAAAAGGCAAACACTGTATAATCTCACTGATGTGAAATACCTAGAAGAAATGAATTTCACAGAGACAGATAACAGATTATGGGTCACCAGGTGGGGGAGTGGGGGGGAATGGAAAGGCGAGTTAGTGCTTGAGGGGTGCAATATACGAGATGAAGAAAATGTCGGGGTGATGGGTTTGGTGATGGTAGCACAATATTGTGGGTGTAATTCATACCATTGAATTAATACCATTGAATAACTCTTGAAAGTGATTAAAATGGGAAATTTTGAGTTGTATATATGTTACAACAATTAAAAGTTTAACAAGTGCTAAGAAAATAATATATATATATTAATATATATACATTTATGTGTTATAAATATATAAAGATGCAGGTAAATTAATCCATGACTCAAAAATATTTTATATATATATATATTTTTTTGTATCAGACATAGAATATAGTGTAGGTCCGGGAGCACAGGAAAGGAAAAAGAACATGTGCTTTTGAGTGAGCTAGATTTGGGTTAAGAATCCAGCCGTCACTTAACAACTGAGTAACCTGCAATTGGTCAATTAACCTCTCCCAGACTTTGTTTCCCAGCGTAGAAACCCTCCCGAGCACCATCTCCCCCTCCCTGCTCCCTGCAGGTTATACCCAGCACATAAAGGCTGCGGGCACTGACCTCCATACTTAGACTACCCCGGCCATGCTCCCGCCTCTACCCATAGTGTCGCACAGCCTCACCCTGCCCTCCCTGAGCTCAGCGCATCTGTTTATGGCACTCCCAGGCGCGCGCATGTGCACAGACCCCAATCACGTCACTCAGCTCTGGGAACCGCACTTTACAGTAGTCCTAGAACTGCGCATGCGCACAGCCCTCAGCCTCACTTCCCAGCTCTGAGAAAGTGCCGACCTGCACAGCCGGGTCACATCTGCCCCCAATCCATGAAGGTGTAACACCGACCTACTGCCCCAGCTCTACGCATGTGCACAAAGGGCCCCACACCCTACACCAGCGCACACCAGGGTTACGCCCCCCAGACCGGTGCACCCGCACCGCTACATCCTCCCTGACCGCTGGGCACCCACATTCACAAGCACCAGCGTAACATCCCCAACCTGCACCAGATCTGCCCTGAAAGAAGTCACCACACTGAGAGCTCCACCCCGTGCCCCGCTCCCTGCTGTACAACCATCCTGCAAACACAAGAAAGGAGAAATTGGGAGGAAAACAGGGATCACAGTCCCAGGCAATTTCGAAGCCCAGCAGGACAAACGCCATTGGAGTCCAAAGACTGGGGTCGTGTGTGGACGGACGCTCTGTCCCCAGGCTGGAGGGACACCCCACCCCCTTCCATGCAGGGGGCAGCTGCTGAGCACCCCTTTATGGCCGGGAGAGCCCCAGCCTCTCCAAGCCTCGAGTTGTAGCCAGACTTTCCCCACGGGGCAGAAGGCGCAACCCTTCCAGTCACTGGGGGAGGGACCCGGGCATCCCATCTCACCAACGACTTGATGGAAGCCCCCTCTTGACCTGAGGAGACCCCCTCAGTCCAGACTCCTGTGTCTGTGGTTCTGTCCTTGAAGTCTGTGTTCCCTCATTTTCTTTAGTCTCCATCCCACAAAGAAATAGAGAAAAAAGAAAAATATCCGTACATCCCATGCTCCTTACTCTTCCCTCTCATTGACCACTAGTATTGCAATCTACCCAGTGTTTTTACCCTTCATCCCCCCCCCATTACTTATTTATTTATTGTCCTTATCTTTTACTCACCAGTCCATGCCCTGGATAAAAGGAGCATCAGACACAAGGTTTTCACAACCACACAGTCACATTGTAAATGCTATATCATTATACCATCATCATCAAGAATCAAGGCTCCTGGAACACAGCTCTACAGTTTCAGGTACTTCCCTCCAGCCCCTCCAATACATCATAAACTAAAAAGGGAATCTATGTAATGCCTAAGAATAACCTCCAGGGTAACTTCTCAGCTCTGTTTGAAATCTCTCAACCACTGAGACTTTATTTGGTCTCATCACTCTTTTGGCCTAGTAAGCTTTCTCGATCTTATGATGCTGGGTCCCTGCTCGTCCCGGGAAGTATATCCCACATTGTCATGGAGATTTACACCCCTGGGAGTCATGTCCCATGTAGGGGGGAAGGCAGTGAGTTCACCTGCTGAGTTGGCTTAGAGAGAGAGGCCACATCTGAGCAATAAAAGAGGGTCTCTGGGGGTGACTCTTAGGCATAATTATAAGTAGGCTTAGTCTATTCTTTGCAGGAATAAGTGTCATAGGGGTGAATCCCAAGATCAAGGGCTTGGCCTATGCATTTGGTTGTCCCACTGCTTGTGAGAGTATCAGGAATTCCCCAAATAGGGAAGTTGAATATTTTCTGCTTTCTCCCCGGTCCCCCAAGGGGACTTTGTGAATACTTTTTTATTAATTGCTCAAATCACTCTGGGATTTATTGGGGTATCACACTAACCCAGACAAACCAACAAGGTCTCATGCCCTATTCAAGATTCCATGTACTTATGATGTTCAATTAAACTGACCATACAAGTTAAATTAGGTAATGTACTCACTACCCAAAAGATAAATTTTGCACGAACTAAACATCTCTCCCTTTGGTCTCACACAAAAGTTAAAGTTTTAAAATATGTACCATATCATCCTTGACCCTGTATTCTGATTTACCTTAGTCCTATCCAGATCAGCTTCATTCATATCTCTAGTTGAAGTCTGATGACTTCTTCAACTTTTTAAACAGTTCTTGTACGGGGTAGTGCTGACTTTCATAGCTTCGGAGATCCAACTCTGAGTCTCAGGTGTCACATAACAAAGTTTCTGGGACTGGCCACATTACATACAGACAGCTCAGTATCTCAGAATTCAGGATTAACAGTTACACCTCCTGACTGCTGTCAGAGCTTACAATCTAGGATCCTTTACGAGAGGCCCCAACCTGATGACCCATGCTCTCAACTTCAATTCATATATTTAGTTCGTTTATTACATTCAGTTCATGTATTATAGTCAGTTTATATATTATAGTTAGCCCATATGAATGAGCATGATAATATTTATATTTCTGTTTCTGACATTTCATTCGCCACACAGTCCTTAAGGTTCACCCACCTAGTTACACGCCTCACAACTTCCTTCCTTCTGGCTGCTGCTGGGTGGTCCATTGTCTGCACAACCACAGTTTGCCTTCCTTCCCTTGGTCATTGCGCCCTTAGGCCACCTCCATCCACTGCCACAGAATCTCGGACTCTGCCCCCATAGACACCAGTGTGCAAATGTCCATTCCCGTCCCTCACTCAGCTCCTCCAGGTACACACTGAGCAACGGGGTTTCAGGATCCTACGGCAGCCCCACCCCAACCTCCTGGGGACCCACCCTACTGCCCTCCACGGGGCTGCACCCCTCATTTCCCTACCAGCAGTGAATAGGTGCATCTCTTTCTTTGCATTTTCTCTAGCACTTGTTTCTCTCTGTTCAATTTTTTTTAACTTTTTAAATTTTCTATTATAACATTTATACAAGCAAAGAAAAAAAAGCAATAATTTTCAAAGCACCCTTCAACAAGTAGTTACAGAACAGATTCCAGACTTTCCCATGGATTACCATTCCTTCGTCTCAGATTTTTCCATCTAGCTGCTCCAGAACACTGGAGGCTCGAAGAAATTTTCTCTTTCTATCATCACAATAGACTTTTTTTTCACGTTTGTGAAAAATAACATATATACAAAAGCAATACATTTCAAAGCACATTGTAACAATTAATTGTAAAACAGATTTCAGAGTTTGGTATGGGTTACAAGTCCACAATTTTAGGTTTTTACTTCTAGCTGCTCTAAAATACTGGAGACAGATATCAGTTTAACAATTCAGCATTCATACTCATTTGTTAAATCCTATCGTCTCTGTATAATTCCACTTCACCTTTGATTCCACTCTGAATTCATGACTTTATGTCCTTTTCCTGAGCGAGGCCCTTGTCTCCACCCAGTACATGAACTTAGGCCCTACAAGCCTGGCTGTGCCCACCCTGGGCCCGGGGCTGTGACCACCTGTCCCCACCACAGCCGGCCCAGTGCCCCGTGAGCACCGCCCACTGTGCCTGGTGTCCTCGCCCTGCGGGGGCTGCTGCCCGCGGGCCCAACTCCTGCCTCCCCCTGCTGCCGGGGTTGGGGGGACAGTCCCACCTTGGGGAGGGGCAGGGACTGCGTACGACCCTTGCCGGCGCTGCCCTGGTGGCCTGGACGGGGGACACCCGGCCTCTGGGGCCCTGGAGCGTCCAGCCCGGTGCCCTGGGGGGAGAAGCCTGTGGGGCCAGGCCAGGCGGCGGGCAGGGGCATGGGGACCCGTGCCTCCTGAGCCGTGGCCTGTGGGACAGAGACGTCTACTGAGGACGAGGTGGTGAGTGACAGTCTCAGTGACCTCCCACACAGGGCACCCCAGGGTGCGGTGGAGGCCCCTGTGCTGAGAGGCAGGGGCACCTGTCCTCCAGGGAAGGGGCAGCAGGGGGCCACACACGGAGCTCCCGGGTCTGAGGTGCAGACAAGCCCTGAGGCCAGGGGCAGAGGGAGCCCTGGGGTGCCAGGGACACGAAGCCGGAGGCACATCTGCCCAAGTTGAGGTCCCTCAAAAGTCAGCCCCCCTGGTCTCTGCAACACCCTCATCTTCCCTTTCAGCTTCTCGGGGTGATGGCTGTGGGACGAGGGTTTGTGCCTTGGGTATTGGGGGCCCAAGTGTGTCCCAGCTCTGCCCCAGTCCCAGGCCTCCCTCGAGGGTCCATCCCCGGCCGCAGTGTGGGCACGGCTGCCTCCCCGGGCCGTGGGGTCTCCTAGGAGCTTTGCTCCTCTGTCGCTGGCCCTGCGCACCTACCCCAGGCCTGACCGGTGCCTGCACAGGCCGCACGGAGTGGATGGGAGAAAGGGCGGAGAGCAGGGTTGGGGTGTGCCCTGTGCTCCCAGACCTTGGCACCATGCAGCTCCAGGTGGTTCTGACTGGACAGTCCATTTCCCACCAGGGTGGAAGCCAAGGGGTGTCAGGGCAACTGGTCTCTGGGCTCTCACCTCCCTAAGGGCTCACAGGTCCTCCCGAGAGCAGTTGAGACCACCATCCTTCTCCTGAGCTCGAGTGAGACAGGCGACATGCCCCTGGGAAGCAGGAGCCCTGGGAGGAGGCCTGGGGCTGGGAGGACGGTGAAGAGGCCTGGGGTTGGGGAGGACGGAGAGGAGGCTCGGGGGCTGGGAAGGACTGAGAGGAGGCCCAGGGCTGGGAAGGACTGAGAGGAGGCCCAGGGCTGGGAAGGACTGAGAGGAGGCCCAGGGCTGGGGATGCGGGGAAGGAGGCTCAGAGCCAGGGAGGACGCAGAGGAGGCCTAGGGCTGGGTGGTCCTGGACTTTTACACTGTCACCCTCAGGGACAGAAGATGCTCCTGAGCCCGGCTCCCAGGTCATCTGGACGCTGCTGGGTGGAGTCGCCGCTGTGACGCGCTGACGGAGCTGTGCCCTTTCCCTGTAGCCCCCAAGCTGCAGCCGCCTCAGTCACCCCACATGATCCACTGAGCCGGGGCTCCTGCCCCCTGCCGGGTGTGCTGGGGGCAGTTAGGACGGTGGTTCAGCCCTGTGGCCTGAGCACTGGTGCGCCCTGGTGGCCGCGGCCCAGCGTGTGGGAAACCTGTCCTGTGGGAAACCCGGCGCGATGATCCGAGGCTACACCCAAGAGGCGCAGCGCGTGGGAAGCACGTTCGTCATAACCCAGTGAGGCCCAGCAGTTTTCTGCGAAGTCACCAAGTACTGCCCCTGTGGTTTCAGCACACGCTGCTCTCCAGAGAAGCAAATTCACGTAAGCCAAGGGGAGCTTAAGCTTTCATGCATTTGTAACATCACCGAGTTTTTCACCATTTTGGAAAATTATGTCACCCTTGGCAATGCGCTTGTGGTATTTGTGTCATCAACACTTCTGTGTGTCTGCTTTTATAGCTGTCACATTCATGGAGATTTGGAGATTTTACACAAACACACACACACACACCTCTATTTAGCCCTTATTTTATTTATTATTATTATTTTTTTGGGGGGGTGCACGGTCTGGGAATTGAACCCGGGTCTCCCATATGGAAGGCAGGCATTCTAACCACTGAACCACCCGTGCACCGTAGCCCTTATTGTTAAATTGTCATATATAAATATATTGAATATTATCTTTCTTCTCATATCCAAACTTTATTACTCTAAAGATATGTAAGTTACCTATTTCACTATGCTGTCAAGTGTAGTTCTTCCTGAACTTTTGAACAAATATATGCATATATAATTATGACTTTCCTTTTATATCGCCATTATAGCCTAGGTAAATAATTTAATAATGTTAAATTATATTTAGGAGGAGAATTAAATCAATATAGAGAATTATTGTCTGGTAGCTTATATGACCTGAATTTTGTTTCGGGATAAAATTCGGGAACTTGTGAAATACTTACTACGCAGTGGAGGCCTCTGTCTGATCCAGTTTAGCACAGGGGTGACCCCTGAACTGTCCAGGTGGTGACCCCTGTGCTGTCTGGGGTGGTGGCCCCTGTGTCCAGGACAGTGGCCCCTGCACTGTCTGGGTCAGTAACCCCCTGTGCTGTCCGGATGGTGGCTCTTGCACTGTCTGGGATGGTGACCCTGTGCTGTCCAGGTCAGTGGTCTCTGCGCTGCTGAGCACTGGCCGGTGTGAACTGAGCAGTGCAGGACGTGGAAGGGACACTCCCAGTTTTGAGGACTTAGTGTGAAGAAAGAATGCAGCATATCGCATTAATAATTGTATTGGTAACAGGCCACCTCCATGAAGTGAAATGATAACATTTTAGATATATTGAGTTAAATAAAAGATATCATTACAATTAATTTCACCTGTTCCTCTTTACCTTGTAAAATGGGGGCAGCTAGAAAACATCGGCACGTTGCTCGCATTGCATCGGATGGCGCTGGTCTGCAGCAGTGGGCGAGAGACGTTTCTGGAGCTGGGAAGCAGCTGGAGAGAGGTGCCCAGGCCCTGGCCAGTTCTGGGCACAAACGGGGCCAGGGAGGCCATGGCTTCCGGCCTGGGGGGCTTTGGGTCTCTTCTTGTAGCAGCCCAGCACCCCAGAGTCTCTAGCCAGGAACCACCCCAAGCGCAGTGCTGCCTGCCAAGGGAGTCGGCTGGTCCTGCCACTTTCTGCAGACTCTGACGTTTCCACGTGGTATTAGAACACAGTTGTTACAAAGATGCGCAGTTTTCTCTAACTCCCAACTTCCACAAGCTATGTTTCTTCTCAGTTCACACTCACTACAGAAAATAAGTCTTACTTCGCTTGCACTTCAGGCAGGGAAGTCAGCACGTACTTGCTGTCATCTGAAACTGTGCACCGTGAAAACCGCCTGAACTGGCCATTGCTGATGGACCAGGTGTAGCCTTCGGCCTGATTTCCTGGCCCCGGTGTGCACCCAGAAACCAGCGCCGGGAGCCTGTTCCACCAGGCGAGCTGCCCGTGGGACCTGCGACGCTGGAGCCAACCCCGGCCTGACCGGCCCTCTTCAAGGGGAGACCTGCCTCCGGCCGTGAAGCCACCAGGACTGGCAACCGGGTGCTGGGCTGGGCACAGGAGGACGCTGCAGTGGCTCTCGCACTCCAGCCGGCAGGCAGGGCCAGCTCGGCCAGCAGCGAAGCTCTCGGGCGCGGGCCTTCGCTGTCACTGGGCTGTGGGACCGCAACAATGTCATTGCCGGTGCGGGGAAGTCCATTCCGAGCTGACCCGGGTTTTAGTCTCACGCCCGCGCTGGGCGGCCCCTTGGCTGGAGTCAGGGGCACCCACGCCGGGAGCGCGGGCGGTGGGGGCGGGGCTCCCCTCGCGGGCCAGGCGGCAGATGGGGTGAGGGCGCGAGCGGCCTCCCTGGTCTGGCGGTCGGGACCGGATGGCGTGACCCGGCGGCCGGGAGGCTTCCCCCTCTGCGGTTCCTTGGAGACCACCTCCCGCAGCTCCTGCCGGGACCGGTGGTGCCCTGACCTGCGGGAAGTCCCCTCGGGCAGGGGCAAGACGGCTCAGCCGTGGCGGCGTCCATGGTGACCATGTTGCCCGAGTGACATCCCCTATCCGAGCCCTCCAGCTCCACGGGTCCACAGGCAGCTCCTCCTTCGGGGCGATTCCAGGGACCACAGACCTGAGCCTTCCTTCGGGCCCCTCATCCCTGCTCTGCCCTGGCCCCTTGGAGCCTTTGGGGTCCACAGGCCCCAACAACTGGACACGAGGATGGAGAGAGCAGCACTGGCTACTCCAGATCAGTCCTCTCCGGTCAGCAGCTCATGCTGGTGGGGGGCCGCGTGGCCATCTTTGGCAAGTCCTCTCTGGAAGGACTCCCCGGGGTCCTCTGCGTTCCCGCCGCCCACGCCTCTGCCCCGAGGGAGCCTGGATGCACCTCCGAGACTCCAAGACGCAGAAGCAAAACACAGAGTGGCGGGGGGAAGCCAAGCGCGTAGGACAGCCATTAGCTCAGAGGCGTGACTCACTAAAGCCTTCGCTTCTGTGTCAACACACCCGGTAACCACACCCAACCGCGCGTCCCGGTGACCGGGAGCATCTGTGTCCCTGCACCGTCGGAGCTGCTCCTAAGCCCCTCGGTCTTCTTCGTCCATCCACAATTGCGACTGCTGGACAAAAGCCGCTTGGAGGTGAACGTGCGTTTGTCCGCACCCGGAGCCCGCGGTCTGTCCGACGTCTCTTCCGTGGCGGCCCCGGCTCGGGGGCGGTCATGGGGTTGGTGTGGGTGCCGGCTGCGGGCGCGCGCTCTCCCCGGCCCCGCGGGCCACCGCCTCTCCGCCTCCGCGGCCCTGCATGAGACCCCCTTCCACGGGAGGGGCCAGGCCGCAGCCCAGGCCGTGCTGCGGGGACGCGGGAAGCGGCGGAGCCACGCGGGACCCACGCCTGCCTGATTCGGACGCCAGGCCGCGGCCCGAGTGCCCGGACATGCGAGGCCAGAGCCCGTTGCCCAGTGGGCGCCCCCCCCCCCCCATTGGACAGCACCCTCCTCGCCGGGGGGGGCCCTGCCCGCCCTGCCCCGGGCTCAGGCGGCGCCGGGCCTGTCTCCCCGCTGTGCTCCCCGCTCCGGGGCCGCTGGCATCGCCTCCCTCTGTGGTCGGGGTTTTTCACTCTTTCTTTGGAACAAACCAGGTTCATGAAGGTCCAGTGAAAGTGTTTATTTTTCGGGCACATCATCAGGAAGGAGGGGCAGGAAACACACTGCAGAGCCAACGGGGGCCCCGGCACCCCTAACCCAGCCCGGGCTCCCCTTTGCGCGTCCGGGCGCCCGCCGAGCGTCTCCTCCGGACTGGGCCCCGCGGGACCTGCCGCGCCCGCGCTCCGAACGCCAGGCTCTGCAGCGACTCTGCCAAGTGCTTTCGGCAGGGGGACACGCACACTATCAGCAGCAGCTTCGCGTCGCCTCCTTAAAATTAAGCTACACGTGAGGTGAAAAAGGTCCAGGAAACCAGATGGCAGCTCCAAGCGCCAACCCCTGCGCAGGGGGGGAGGGGCGCAGCTGTGGGGGGCTGGCCACGCGCTGCAGGGCGCGACCACGGCCCCCCACCCCCACCCCCATCCCCAGGGCCCAGGGGCACCACTGCCACCGCCAGCCTGCGGCAGGGAGCCCGCAACAGGCTTCTCCTTGGTGCATTCTGCTATGAATAAAGGGGAAGGAGCAGGGCAGACGGGAGGAAGGGAAAAGGAAAAAGAGTAAAAGGCAGGAGGGAGGGGACCCTGAGGTCTGCTTGGCAGGGCTGGGGTCCCCCTCACTCACCTCCCACCCTGAGACCCTCAGACGCCTCATGGCCCCTCTCCCCTGCACAGCCCGCTGCTGGGGGACAGTGGCTGGCCCGAGCTGGGCTGCCCACTCCGAGGATCTGGGGGCCTTGGGTCACAGGGGCCAGAGGGGCTCTCTTCCCAGGACAGGAGCCAGACAGGTGAACTGCTCTGCCCACTTTCTCACCTGTGGGGGAGGCCCTGGCAGCCATGGAAACAAGGAGCCCAGGAGCAGGCCCGGGGGCATCCCAGGGCTCAGCTGCAGCTCTGGTGGAGAGAAGCCCCCCAGGCCCTGCTGTTTCTCTCTCTCTCCCTCCGCGGGGTGGGAGCTGCAGCCGCCTCCCAGGACGCCTCCCTGCACTGCCTTACGCTCTCCCAGGGAAGGAAGAGTCACTTCCCTGCCGGGCCCTCCTGCCCTCCTCCGTGGCTCCTGCTGCCTGCTGGGCCACCCCGGAGGGACTCACTGGCCTGCTCCCGGGCGCTGTTTCCAAGATGGTCCAGCCCTGTCTCATGGGGCAGTTGAGTCACGGAGCCCAGTACCAGGGAGCCCACATGCAAGTGGCAGGAGTCCCCTCGCTGGGCACAATCATGCTCTCCCACCCCTCTGGGTCCCCTGCCTCTGCTTCATGGGCTCCAAACTGAGGGGAGCCACTTGCTGGGCCAGCTCTGCCCATGTCCCCTGCTCCTGCCCAGGCTCGCTCATGCTGCCCCTCCAGGCCTGCCTGGACCTTAGGTTGTCTCTGCCTGAGGCCCCGATATTTGTAAAGCAAAAGCAGGGCAAGCACAGGACGTGGCCCAAGGCCTCTCAGAAAGAAGCGGCCCCACCCACGGCGCTCCTGGAGCCCTCACCAAGCCCGACAAGACGGAGATCCAAAAGGCCCAGCAGCCACCAAGAAACTCAGCCCCACGGACAGGCAAGTCATACCCACAGTAAACGCAAACACCCATGGGAGGCAAAACAAAAGGCTTGCAAGTTGTCCAATTGCAACAGCAGTGCCAGGCAGAGGAGAGGACAGAAGGGCAGTGACCACGAGCCAGTGACTCCTGAGAGGAGGTCAGACTTGATGGGCCATGGATGGAGGCTGGCCTCTCCACAGGGCACCCAGCCATGGCCCTGAGAGGGGACACAGGGGACGGGGGTGCACTGACCAATAGAGTCCTGGAGCAGGTGGGTGAGCTTGCTGTCCCGGTAGGGGACGTGGGCACGGTGCTCGGCCAAGGCGTCCAGCACACCTGCGAGGGCCGCCAGGCTCCGGTTTATGAACGCAGTCTCCCGCAGGGCTGGTCCCGTCACCCCAGACACACCTGCAGACCAAGACCCGGTCATAGCTGGCATCAGACTCAGGAGAGAGCAGTACGCAGGTGGAGGAAAAGCCACACGAGGCCTCTCCGGAAGGGCGAGCTCGTGACCGGGGGAAGACAAGGGCAGCGAGTCCACTCAGCTCGGCTCTGCACAGACAGAGGAGCTCCTGGTGGGAATGCCCCAAGTGTCTCTCATTACACACCAATTTTAAGGGCATTAATTCTGGGTGGACATCTAAGATTCCAGTGATAAGACAGGGAGCCCCTTGGGGGGACTGGGATTAAAACGTTATTGGAGGCTCAGTCAACAAATAATGCTCCCCAGGTCGGTGCTCCCCAGAGCGGATGCTCCCCCAGGGTAGATGCTCCCCAGGGCGATGCTCCCAGGGTGGATGCTCCCCAGGGTGGGTTCTCCCCAGGGAAGGTGCTCCCCCAGGGCAGATGCTCCCCAGGGCAGTGTTCCCCAGGGCACTGCTCCCCCAGGGCAGATGCTCCCCAAGGCAATGCTCCCCAGGGCAGTGCTTCCCTGGCCAGGTGCTCCCCCAGGGCGATTCTCCCCAGGGTAGATGCTCCCCAGGGCAGGTGCTCCCAGTCCAGCACACTGTGAAGGACTCCCCGCTTACCAGCACACTCACTGCCAGCCAAATCCACCAGCTGCAGCCTGGCTGGTGCCGGCCTCTGGGGCTCCGCAGGTTCTAGGGGAGCCGGCCCTGAAGATGAGGTGCTGTGGGCAGCTTTCGGCCCCTGGCCTCTCACTGTTGGCGGCACTGAGGGGCAGATGAGCTCCTGGACAGGCGCTGGGTCTGGCTGTGGCGCTGATGCAGGGAAATGAGAAATAGAAACAAAATTTCACAGTGTCCTTCAGCTTCATGTCAGTTGAAACTTCATCCTAAAGGACCAAGCTTCCCCTCTAGCAAGCAACTGGTCTTACGCCATGTCTTTCTCTTAACTATGGATGGACAGGACAAGTGGCAGGGGGATAAGCAGTGGCTTCTGTGGGTTAAAAATAGGAAAAAGAAAGAAGGAAGAAAACATTTTTTCAGAAGTTGAACAAATCCTGAATTTGTCTACAGAAAATTGAGTTATGTTTCCTAGAAAGATTTGGTACTGACTAATTAAGATCCCAGGCAGAAAATCTATTAGCCCTTATAGAAATAAATTCTACAATTTCTGCTTTTTATTCTGAAGTATAGGCCAGTTTCATTGTGTTATTTCTGGAGAAGATGTCAAATAATGCTGCAGTCCTAGTCAGACTTCTTAAAAACATTGGTTTGGTTTGGTTTGGTTTTGAATGCAAGTAGTGATACCCTTTGTGGAAAACAGAAAATACACATAAGTAAAATTGAAAAGCCACTCTTATTCCCTCTACCCATAAATAACCACCGTTTCCATTTGCACACATCAGATTTTTAGGAAAAATAGTGGGGGCTCCAGAAACATCAACTCCTGTGCCATTCCAGCCCTCCTCGCGGGTAAGGGGGTGTAGGAAGGGCCAAAGCAGTGGAGAGGACATTTCCACCTGGTGGGTGGGGCTGTCTCTTCCCCCTGTCCCCCATCTAGCCCCCTCTCCTGCCCCCTCTCCCGGGCCCGGAAGCCACAAGGTGGAGCAGGGCGCCTGGAGCTCCGGCCCGGGGCCACGGGCCCTCCTGCTGGCCCTAAGCTCTGCGGCAAATCGAGGCCCTGGATCCGTGGGCCCCAAAGGGTGGCCCTGGCATGCAGTTTGGCACCCGCGAGGCCGTCAACGGGCAGACCCGGGCCTCGGCCTCCTATACCCCTTTCCTCTCAGCCTAGCGGCCCAGGGCTTTGGGTTTTTAGGCTCCGCCCCCCCCCAACCACGGCTGCGGTGCCTCCCTGCGCTGCCCGGAGCTCACTCAGCCTCGTGAGCTTGTCCTCGCACCTGCCCGGCCCTCACGGCCACCTACCAGTGCAGCCAGGGGTGCCCGCGGGGCTCAGCGTGACCGTCACGAGCAGGTGCGAGCGAGAGGAGTCCCCGTGCACGCGCGTGGGCTGCCACGCCCTGAGCTGCAACCCCGTGGCCACCAGCGCCGTGAGTTCCGCCGCGCTGCCCACCTGCCTGGCAGAGGAGGACAAACGTGTCACCAAAGCCGCCTGCGCCCTCCCTCGCCAGCGCCCAGGCCAGGACCGGGCCCCTCGGGTCCCACCAGGGAGAAAGCCCTGCTTCACCTCCCGGGGGCCTCCTGGGGCTCGCAGGCTGGCCCACACAGCATGGGGATCCAAGACACGCACCACCCGAGGACAGCGTTTACCTGACAGGACTGTCCTCCTTTCCAAGGTGACTCATCGTCTGCTCCAGGAGATGCCGATACTTACACGTGCGCCTAAAGCCTGAGTGTACTTACATAGCAAAGCCGGCGCCGCTACAGCGTTCAGAAAAGGCTGTGTGGGGTGTCCTCTCACTTAGGGGAGCTGACCATCAACTTAGATCTATAAGTTCGCAATACATATAATTCCGCTACCCAAAAAATGCTCCCTAAGTGAGGTCATGTGAAATGCTTTGGCCTTTATAATATCTATGGCAATGGATTATTAAGGGATAACTCCTTCTTTACTTTTATTTTTTATTAGAGGAGTTGTGGGTTTACCAAACAATCATGAATAAAATGCGGGATTCCCATAAACCACCCATCACCGACACTGCTTCGGTGGGGAGCATTTGTTATAACCGATGAGAGCACACTTTTATATTTGTACTATTAATTACAGCCCATGGGGTAATAAGGATTTAAAATATGTTCTCTGTTACCATATATACACTCTAACATTTCCCCTTTTAATCATGCTCAGATATATATTCCAGTTAATTCACGATGTGCTACCATCACCACCATCCATTACCAAAATGTTTCCATCATTCCGAATGGGAGCCCCGGACATTTTAAGCCTTAACTTTCCTTTCCCTGTGCGCACCCCAGCCCCTCGTCCCCTATATTCTAGATTCTGACTGTATGAATAGTTTGCTTATTCTAATTGTTTCAATTCAATGAGATCATATACTATTTGTCCCTTTATGCCCGCCTTGTTTTTCTCCACATGATGCTCTCCAGGTGTATCCATGCCGTCACGTGCATCAGGGCTTCACTCCTTCTTATGGCTGAATGACATCCATTGTGTGTCTAGACTGCACAATGTTGTCCTTTCATCTGTTGATGGACACTTGGGTTGCTTCCATCTCTTGGCAATTGTGAGTAGTGCCATTATGGACATCGGTGTGCAAATACCTGTTCAAGTCCCTGCTCCCAATCCTAGTAGGGGGCCAGTAATTCTATACTTAGTTTTCTGAAAACTGTCAAACTGTCAAACTGTCAAACTGTCCTCAACCATGGCTGCAACATTTCATCTTCCCACCAGCACTGAATGAGTGTTCCTATTTCTCAATATCCTCTCCAACACTTGGATTTTTTTTAAAATAGCAGCCATTTTAATGGGTGTGAACTGATAACTCACTGTGGTTTTGATTTGCATTTCCCTGATGTTGAACATCTGTTTATGTACTTTTTAGCCCTTTGAATTTCCTCTTCAGAAAAATGTCTATTCTTATCTTTTGCCCATTTTATAATTGGGCTGTTTGCTTTTCTCTTAAGTTGAAGGATTTCTTTATACATTCTGGATATTAGTCCTTTATCGGATATGTCATTTCCAAATATTTTCTCCCAGCATGTAGGCTGTTGTTTTATAATAAGGTCCTTCGAAGAACAAAAGTTTTAAATTTTGATGACGTCTCATTATCCACTTTTTCTTTTGTTGTTAGTGTTTTGGGTGTAAACTGGAAGAAGCCATTGCCTGGCACAGGGTTCTAAAGATGTTTCCCTACATTTTCTTCTAGGAATTTGATAATTCCAGCCCTTATATTTAGGTCTTTAATCTATTTTGAGTTGATTTTTATATATTGGGTGAGGTAGGGGTCCTCTTCCTCATTTTTTTTGCAAATGGAGATCCAGTTTTCCCAGCACCGTTTATCGAGGAGACTATTTTTTCCCAGTTGAGTTGGTTTGCTTCTGTTGTCAAAAATCAGTTGGCCATAATTGTGAGGATTGATTTCTGAGCTTTCAATTCTATTCCCTTGGTCTGTTTGTCTGTCCTTGTGCCACGCTGTTCTGTTTACTGTGACTTTGTAATAAGTTTTAAGATTGGGAAGTGTGAGTCCTCCGACTTCATTCTTCTTTTTCAAGGTGGCTTTAGCTACTGAGGGCCCTACCCTTCCATGTAAATTTGGTGGTTGACTTTTCCATTTCAACAAAGAAGATAGTTGGAATTTTGATTGGGATTGCATTAAATCTATAAATTGTTTTGGTGGTGTTGACATATTAATGATATCTGGTCTTCCAGTCCATGAACAGAAAATATCCTTCCATTTATTTAGGTCTTCTTTAATTTCTTCTAGCAATGTTTGGTAGTTTTCTATGTAGAAGTCCTTTACATCTTTGGTTAGATTTGTGCCTACAAAATCGATTCTTCTAATTACTATTGTGAATGGAATTTTTTTCTTGATTTCTTCTTCTGATTGTTCATTGCTTCTGTTATAGAAACGCTACTAAGTTTTAAAAAAAAAATTTTGACAAATCTTCACACACATACAATCCATACATTGTGTACAATCAGTGGCTCAAAATATCATAGTTGTGTATTCATCACCATGATCAATTTTAATACATTTACATAACTCCAGAAGAAGACATAAAAGAAAAAACTCATACATCCCATACCCCTGACCTCTCCCTCTCACTGACCACTAGTATTTCAAGCTACCCAATGTATTTTACCTGCCATTCCCCTATTATTTATTTATTTTCATCCATATTTTTTCTAACTCATCTGTCCCTACCCTGGATAAAAGGAGCATCAAACACAAGGTTTTCACAATCCCACAGTCACATTGTGAAAGTTATATAGTTATATAGTGTCTTCAAGAAGCCACCCTACGGAACACAGCTCAACAGTTTCAGGTACTTCCCTGCAGCCACTCCAATACACCATAAACTGCAAATGGATATTTATATAATGCATAAGAATAATCTCCAGGATAATCTCTCAGCCACTGAAACTTTATTTTGTCTCATTTCCCTCTTCCCCCTTTTGGTCAAGAAGGCTTTCTCAATCCCATGATGCTGGGTCCCAGCTCATCCTGAGGGTTCTGTCCCATGTTTCCAGGGAGATTTACACCCCTGGGAGTCATGTCCCATGTGGGGGGAGGACACACTGCTGAGTTTTGGTTGTTGATCTTGTACCCTGCCACTTTGCTGAATTTATTTATCAGCTCTGGGAGATTTGAGGATTTTTCCGTGATTTCTGTACATAGGATCATATCATCAACAAATAGGGGCAGTTTAAATCCTTCTTCTCCAACTTGGATGCCTTTCATTTCCTTTCCTTGCCTAATTTTTTTGGCTAGAATTTCCAGTACAATGCTGAATATCAGTGGTGTCAGTGGGCATCCTTGGCTTGTTGCTAATCTCAGAGGGAAGGCTTTCAGTCTTTCCCCATTAAGGGGGATGTGAGCTGTGGGCTTTTCATAACTGCCCTTAATCATGCTGAGATTTCCTTCCATGCCTAGTGTTCTAAGTGTTATCAAGAAAAGGTGCTGTGTTTTGTCAAATGTCTTTTCTGCATCAATTGAGATGATCACGTGGTTACTTTCCTTCTGTTAATGTGTTGTATTATGTTAATTAATTTTCTTATGTCAAACCAACCTTGCACACCAGGTTCCTTCACTGTGCTGTTGGATTTGCATCCAACATGATGAGGATTTTGCATCTATATTCACAAGAAAATACTGGTCTTCTTTTCTCGTGGTATCTTTATCTGGCTTTGGATAGGAGGGTGATGTTGGCCTCACAGAATGAGTTAAGTGGTGCTCCCTCTTCTTCAGTTTTTTAGAAGAGTTTCAGAAGAACTGGCGTCAGGTCTTCTTGGAATGTTTGGTTGAATTCCCCTGTGAAGCCATCTGGTCCTGGGCTTTCTTTGTTGGGAGGTTTTTGATGACTGATTCAATCTCTTCACTAGTAATTGGTTCATTGAGATCTTTCACTCCTTCTTGAGTCAATGTAGGTAGTTTGTGTGTTTCTAAGACTTTTTCCATTTCACGTAGGTTATGTAACTTATTGGTATACAGTTATTCATAGTATTCACTCATAGTCTTTTTTATTTCAACAGGTTTCGTAGTAAGTCCACATTTTCATTTCTGATTTTCATTATTTGTGTCCTCTTTTTTTTTCTTTGTCAATCTGGATAAAGGCTTACCAATTTTATTAATCTTTTCAAGGAAGGCACTTTTGATTTCCCTGATTCTATTGTTTTTGTTTTGTTTTGTCTTCATTTATCTCCAATATAATCTTAGATATTTCCTTCCTTCTGTTCACTTTGGGTTTAGTTTTTTCTTCTTTTTCTACTTCTTCCAGCTTTGAGATTAGGTCTCTGATTTAAAGTCTTTCTTCTTTTTTAATGTAAGCATTTAGAGCTATAAATTTCCCACTTAGCACCACTTCACTGCATCCCATAAGTTTTGGTATTTTGTATTTTCATTTTCTATTCAAGACATTTTCCAAATTCCTTTGTGATTTCCTTTTTAACCAGTTGGTTGTTTAAGCGCATGTTTGTTAATTTCCACATATTTCTGAATTTCCCATTTCTCCATTATTGTTTTCTAATTTCATTCTGTTATGCTCAGAGAATATACATAATATGATTTCAACATTTTTTAATTTATTGAGGAATGTTTTATGTTCTAACATATGGTGTATCCTGGAGAATGATCCATGTGCACTTAAAAAGAGTGTTTATTCTGTTTTGGTTGGGTGCACTGCCCCTATATGTGTTAGGTCTCACTGGTTTAGTACGTCATTCAAGTTTTATGCTTCCTAACTAGATATTCTAGCCATTATTAAGAGTGGTGTATTAAGGTCTCTTTCTGTTAATGCAGACTATCAATTTTTCCTTTCACATCTGTCAGTATTTGCTTCACATATTTTGGGCCTCTGCTGTTAGGTGCATATATACATTAATTGTTACATCTTCCTGTTGAATTATCTCCTTTATCCATATATAATGACCATCTTTGTCCCTCATAACTGTTTCTGACTTAAAATGTGTTTTATCTGATTTTAGTATAGCCACCCAAGCTCTCTTTTGGTTGCTACTTGCATGGCATAATTTTTTGCATCTTTTCACCCTCAACCTGCTTGTATCTTTGACTTTAAGGTGAGTCTCTTACAGACAGCATACAGTTGGGTCATGCTTTTTAATATATTATTCCAGTCTCTGTCTTGACTGAAGAATTTAATCCATTTACATTTAAAGTCATCACTGATAGTACAGGACTTTCTTCTGCCATTTTGCTATTCAGCCTTTTTAAGTCTTATAACTATTTTATCCTTCAATTCTGTTAAGGGCTACTTTTATATTTATTTGCTATTTTGTGTGTATTGTACCATATTGCATGCCTTCCCACTTCTCTCTGGGTATACTTTTCATATATGTTCCTTGTGCTTACCATGGTGTCAAAGTTTTACATCCTAACTATATAAGAATCATATTTGATTTGAT
This sequence comes from Tamandua tetradactyla, assembly GCF_023851605.1. NCBI lineage: Eukaryota > Metazoa > Chordata > Mammalia > Pilosa > Myrmecophagidae > Tamandua > Tamandua tetradactyla. The sequence continues at coordinate 72,095,882 of NC_135337.1, read as the reverse complement.
CCCAACTTAACTTCAATAACAGCCACATATACCTTTTCTATATCCCTCGACCCTGACATCTTTTGTACTTGCTACTCCTTATATCTTTGTACATTTAATTTCCAAAAATCTAGATATATTGTTACTTTTATGCATTTGCATTTTAGCACCTTGAGAAAGTAAGAAGTGGAATTACATAACAAATAACACTAATACTGGCATTTATAATTACCCCAATGGTTACCTGTACCATTTGGCTTTATTTCTTTATGCTGCTTTGAACCACTGTCTAGAGTCCTTTCCTTTCAGTCTAAAGAACTCCTTTAGGCATTATTGTAGGGCAGGTCTAGTGGTGAACTCCTTTAGTTTTTGTTTATCTGGCAATATCTTAATCTCTCCCTCATTTTTGAAAGTCTCCCTGGATATAAAATTCTTGGCTGGCAGTTGTTTTCTTTCAGCACTTTAAGTATTTCAATCCACTGCCTTCTTGCTTCCATAGTTTCTGATGAGAAATCAGAACTCAATCTAATTGCAACTCCCTTGTATGTAACACGTTGCTTTTTTCTTACAGCTTTCGGAACTCTCTTCTTGTTATTTGCATTTGATAGTATAATTAGTATATAATGGGGTATGTTTTTCTTCATGTTTATCTTGTTTGTGTTCTCTGAGCTTCTTGGATGTGCATATGCACATCTCTTGCTAAATTTGGGGAGTTCTCTGTCATTATTTTTTTGACTATTGCTTCTGCCCCTTTCCCTTTTTTTTTACTCCTTCTGGGACTCCCATATGCATCTATTAGTGCACTTGATGGTATCCTATAGCTGTCTTATGCTACTTTTTGCTTTTAATATTTCTTTTTTTTTTCTGCTCTTCAGCCTGACATTTCAAATGTCTTGTCTTCAAGTTCACTGATTTTTTCTTCTGCCAGCTTCAATCTGCCCTTTAAACCCTCCTGGGCATTTTTCATTTTAGTTATTGTGGTCTTCAACTCCAGTAGTTCCTTTTGGCTCTTTTGTAAACTTTCTATTTCTTTACTTAAACTCTTATATTGCTCATTCATTGTTTTCCTGATGCCCTTTAGTTCTTTCTCTGTACTTTCATTCAACTCCATGAACATTTTTAAGATCATCTTTTTAAGATCATTTTTTAAAGGCTTTGTTTGGTATGTCCACATTCTTATCTTCTTCATTAGTGATTTCTGGATTTTTATCCTTTTCTTTTGGATGGGCCATCAGTTCCTGCATCTTTGTACTCTTTTGTTGCACAGTGTATATTTTAAGAAGGCAGATTTTCTTAAGCTTCAGCTCCTATCAGGCCCAAGGCCAATGCAATGGTACAGGGTTTTCCCTGTCTTTCTGGGCCTCTGTCTTTGCCTGGGCTTCTGCTTGTTCATTGTTTCCAAGTTCCCCTGTTTCCCAGAGTTTGGTTGTCCCCTCTACTCCCCAAGACAGTCAGACTACCCGTTCCCAGGTATCTGTAGCCAGAAGGTCTTTGTCCCAGACTGTCCTCCTCTATAGTTTTTTTTTTTTTTTTTTTTTTTTGCACTCCTTTCATTGCCTCAAACTGCTTTTATTTGGAGGGCAAATTCTTGGGGGAGGGTCACCCCAGAGAGGACTTTGCAAAGCCAGACTTTCCCAGCCAACACAGGGCCAGGGACCCAGGAAGGCTCCTAAGTGCCCTGGTGAGGAGATCAGGAAGGGCTCCAAGAGCTGCCCCAACAGCTTCCCAAAGCTGAGCTTTCCTGCCCTGCCCAGCAAATGTGGAAGCCCTACATCTTTAAATCTCCTCTGCCACCACATCTGTCCAGAGTGGGTTAAAGCAAGAGCTGTCTTCAGAGCCAGGAATCAGTGATCCAAATTCACTAATCAAAAGCCAATGTCAGATGGGCCATGGTGGCTCAGTGGCAGAGTTCTTGCCTGCCATGCCCAAGACCCAAGTTTGATTCCCAGTGCCTGCCCATGTAAAAAAAAAAAGCCAATGTCAACGATTGGCCATGCCCACCCTGCGCTTGAGGAAGAGGATTCTTACATCCCTTTCTGTCAGCAGCAGCCAGTCAGAGACTGGAGCCCACGGTGGCCTGCCATGAGAGTGGGAGATGGGTGCTGTTAGCAGCTGCATGAAGAGAGAAATTTATGGTTTTTTATTGTAATTTATCAGCCTCTTCCTCCTGCTTTTCCCCAGATGCTATACTGTGTTCTTCTGACCTCCAGGATTTAAAATAGCTGTTTTAGACAGTTCCTGCTTGTTTAGTAGTTATTTTGGTGAAAGGACTGAGTATGGAGCTTTCTCCTCCACCATCAGAAGAACATGCTATACTGTGTTCTTCTGACCTCCAGGATTTAAAATAGCTGCTTTAGACAGTTCCTGCTTGTTTAGTAGTTATTTTGGTGAAAGGACTGAGTGTGGAGCTCTCTCCTCCACCATTTTCCCCAGAAGTCAAGGAGGGGATAACTGTTCTAATTAGACACTTTGACTCGTAGAAGCAAAGTCTCTCTGAAGTTACTGAGGAAAGGGGGGATTTCCCATGAAGATACAAGAGAGAACCAGGGAACCCCCAGGAACAGGCTCCCCTCTGCATGTCTTGCTTGAGGCCAGTATCGCAAGGCCTGCCTCTTGGCATTTCTGCCCCATGCATTCTATGTTCTTCTCTGCCTACCAAAATCCATCTCCACTCACGGGATTCTCTCAGCTTAACTTAGAATGCACCCACTCCTTGCCGCCACGTGCCCCCTTCCCTGCCTCGCCCACGCCTCAGGGGCGTTTTCCATCCTGCGTTTGCATTCCTGCGTGGGCAGACTGCCTTGCTCCCTCCCTTTGCCTATTCATAGTTTCTTTACCCACAGAAACCCATCTCAAACTAACTGAAACAGAAGAGGGGGTTCATTAGAGTAGCGCAGGCGCCTTGTCCAGGGGTGCCAGTTCCCCATGCCCACTCAGTGGGCAAACTGCATTTTATCTCTTAAAAAGCTTCTGTAAGAAGTAATTTCTTAAAAAAAAAAGAAAGAAAAGAAAAAGAGCAGGGATCAGCTGCAACAACGATACCCAAAGTTAGAGTTGGGGTCATGGCAAACGTTAATGCAATAAAGGAGTGGGATTTGCAAATAAGCAGAGAAAGGTGATCGGAGAAAAGTGGGGAAGACGCGAGGGAGATGGTCTGGCTTAGGAGAGAAGAGGCCGCAGGGCGTCCGGCCCCTGGCATCTCCAGCTTTCCCGAGACAGCGGAGAGAACCCAGGATGTGAAGTAGAAAGCGACTGCTATGAAGAGCTGCCTAAGGACTCGGGTGGAGGCCCAGGTCCGGGACTGGACGCAGTCCCCACATGTGTAGGGGGCTTTGGACTCGCTGCGCTCAGAAGCCAGCGCCCACCCTCACCGTGCCTCTGCCTCCGCAGAAGCGACAGGGCAGCCACTGCTCCAGACGCCCTCATGGAGGTTTAAGGGAAAAGTAAATTGGAAATTGTAAAGCACTTGGTAAGCACTGGAAACCACCCTGTGCTATTTCCCTGCTAACCGCCGTGCTCTGCGATGTGGCCGGCTGTACCTGGGGTCCCTCGGGGTCCCTCGGGGTCCCATGCTGGTTTAAGAAGCCTGGCATCTGGGCCCGGGCTGCACAGGGCACTCACTCGTGGGCCAGCAGGGGGACCTCCTTCTGCCCCTCTGTGCTGGTCCTCATGCCACGCTTGACCCTGGGCACCAGCGTAGAGATGTCTTTAGCCAAAAGGTCAAAAATTTCATTATTATAAACTTCCACTATGGAAACTTCAACTTTGGGGCTCCTCGATGGGTTTTCTGAAATAAGCCTGGGGAAAAACACACAAAAGAATAAAACAAGAGTATAGGGAACTTTTCTTACTAATTAATTCTTTTTTTAAAATGTGTTCTACTTCAGGCAAGATCAGTTTCAGAGCTCTTTACTGTGCTTGAAGCTATGTCAATTCCACTTGTTCAGTGTCTTTCAACAGAGAACTCCCTGAGGCTCCTTAAAACCTACTCAGGCTCTTAAAAAATAACAACAAAATGATAATCTTTTGTTTCATCTTTTAAAGTACTAGATGCTGACTGCAGAAATTTTTGGAAGTAAAGATTCCATGTACTTAGAGAGAGAAAGAGAAAAAGAAAAATACCTGTAATCCCACTACAGGAGAAGTCCTTGCTCACATTTGGTTTCCTTCCCCACCCACCCCCCGCCTTTACTTTATCTCTTGTACGAAACTCCCCACCCACCCTGATGAGCGCACCATGGAACAAGGCCACAGGAGGCTTCTTTTTTTCACTGTCTGGAGACGATTGCTTCCCTACACTTGTACGGTAAAATTAATCAGATTTTGACTATTTTTGTTGATGTTCATAAAGATATTCTAAGAACTGGGCCTGAGGTCTAGAGTGACAGGTGTAATGGGTGCTAGAGGAAAAACACAGCCTGAATGTTGCCTATTCAAACACTGACAGATTCAGATTTTCAGCCGATCTAAATGACAGCCATAAAAATAAGCAATTAATGCTTTTTAATAATAAACAATTAAGGAAATAGAAAGATGGAGCACACTGAAAGAAAAGGTAAGTGGAATTCTCAAGCAAAGATAATTATTAGCAAAGATTTCACTCATCAGTGGGGTAAGTATTGCTAAAAATACTCTGAGGTGCAGCTGTCTGAAAAGTGAAAAACTAAGTTAAACTAAGCTAGTGATTCACTTCACTCATCTAGAACTATAATGTCTATGGCTGATTATGTGAATTTTAAAAACATTAACATTCCCTCCATGTTAGAAAAAACTGCACAACATATACATAAACTCAATCCTCACGTTTTGTCCTATTCCTATATATGATTGAGGGTTATATTTTTGAATGTCACAAAATATGAATTTAAACTGTCTTATCAATATAACACCAAGGAGTGAATTTGAAAGATTTTCTTCGATTACATTAAGTACTTGATTTGATTACTGTAACAAGTTATGCTTTCCTTTGGCATGTATTGAGTTGTTGGCTGGGTGCTGGGAAGCGGGTGGAAAGCTACACCTGGGGCCGTGAAGATGGGAAAGGTTTAGCAGGCAGAGCAACCTGTGGACAAGTAATTGTGGCTGCTGCGGTCAGTTTGATACAATGTGTCTGGCATCACCCCACCCCTTCCTAAGTGCCTGCTGGCCTCTTCTGCTCCTCCTGCACACATTCTGCTGAATCACAGCCATTCTTCGGCCTCCCCTTTAGATTTCTGAGGGCAGAAGAGTTAGCATATACCTTTATTCCTTTTGCCATCGCCATGACTGGCGTGCAGAGAGATGACTGCATGGCTGCAGGTGAGCCTGGTTACTGGATGGCTGCTGGATGGGCCCTGGATGGGTGCTGGATGGGCCCTGGATGGGTGCTGGATGGGCACTGGATGGGCGCTAGATGGCTGCTGGATGGGCCCTGGATGGGTGCTGGATGGGCCCTGGATGGGTGCTGGATGGGCACTGGATGGGCGCTAGATGGCTGCTGGATGGGCACTGGATGGGTGCTGGATGGGCAATGGATGGGCCCTGGATGGGCGCTGGATGGGTGCTGGATGGTCCCTGGATGGGCCCTGGATGGGCCCTGGATGGGCCCTGGATGGGTATTGGATGGCTGCTCGATGGGCCCTGGATGGGCGCCGGATGGGCGCTGGATGGGCGATGTTGTCATACCGGGACGGAGGAAAGGCTGGCACTGACCACGCCCCGATGGCCACGAAGCTGGTGACACGTTCCTTTCCAGAGCACTGCATGTGCACTCCTGCACGTGAGGGCTTTTGGTCCATTTTACAAATGATGAGGTGAGGCTGTGAGAGGGTCAGTGGCACACGCAGGGACGCTCAAAGGGCAGAGCGAAGCCAGCGTCGCGCAAGGACCCTCCCGCCCCCGTGGGCGGCTGTGATGCTGGACGGCGCGCTTTCACTTTCCGCTTCACGCACCGAGACTCAGAACATTTAGAAAAACTATTTCAGAGCTACCGTGATTCCACACCTTCAGTAATGTCATCGCGTATGGTGAAGCCATTTATTCTGTTCTAGGTAGTTCTAACAGGCCAAACAGTTTCCGCCAGCTAGCAGTTCTCTCGGCCCTGAGCCGCCCGGCTTCCGCCCCCGCCCCGCTTTTACCCCCATCGGCCTGACTTCCTCTTCGTGGGGCGTGGTAAAGGCGGAGCCTGCTCCAGAGTGCAGTGCACAGGGAACGTGCAGGGGTAAAACTCTCCAAAACCCTGCGCTTCTCCTTTCTAATGCAAACCCAGACAGGCACGACGGCCTGGCGGCTGGCAGTGTGGAGTAGGGCCACTGCCTGGCACTGCCACCTGGCGAAGATTCGCAACCTGTCCAACCTCCATTCTACATGGTGCAACGGGGGCATAAAGTAACTCCATCTTTGGGCTTCTGAAAGCAATAGATGACTTCATCTATGTTGGGCATTTGGCACCATGCCTGACTCACAGTAATCATTTAATAAGTATAAGATGTCATTTGTCTTTTTCAAATTAATTTTTAGGTTTAGCTAATTCCAATAAGCATTGAAATATTCATTAAGTAGCTGTACTACATTTGCAAATTAGTTTTATGTTTAGGTTACTCTGATAAACTCTGAGATATTATTTTAAGTAGCTGTAAACAGGTTCTATTTCATGGATCCTACAACTATACAAATTAAACGCTGAGAACAAAAACAAAACAAACACTATGAGGTCATGTCTTTCCCATCACTCCAGCCCATGCCTAACTTCTCCGAATCCCACTGTTACCAGATATTCTAGTCTGCAAGCTGTCAGAAGGCAATATACCAGAAACAGAAAGGGTTTTTAAAAGGGGAAATTTATTAAGCTGCAAGTTTATAGCTCTAAGGCTATGAACATGTCCAAATTAAAGTCAGGCTATAAAAATGTCCAATCTAAGACATCCAGGGAATGATACTTTGGTTTAAGAAGGCCAGTGACATGCAGGGTTTTGCTAAAAGGCACATGGTGATATCTGCCAGCTTTCTCTTCAATGGCTTCCCTGGGGCTCTGTCGGTTCTGTTGGCTCAGTTGGTTCTGGTGACTCTCATGGCTCTTTTTAAAGCTCTTTCCAAAATGGTTCCATTTTAAGGGCTCCAGTAAGCTACCCCACTTTGAATGGGTGGAGACACATCTCCATGGAAACAACAAAAAAGCACCCACCCAGCAACATTGAATAAGGAATAAAGGACATGGCTTTTCCGGGGTACACAATAGATTCAAACCAGCACAGGGGAATTATTATGTCTTGGTCTGGCTCCTCTTTTGAGGCATGGAAGGGGCTATGCGAGGTGATGCAGAGACAGAAATAAGACCCCGGGACATAAGGAACAGCTGCTTTGTCACCCAAGGAGTGTATGGCTTAGCTGGAAAAATATGATACAAAAAGAAGGAAAATATTGCCATATCAATTTTGAAATACTATAATTCTTACTTTCTGCTCATGGATGATAGCACGTATTTTTTTAAATGTTGTGGTGAAAATTGCATATAAAGATGGACATGATTCGTATAAAGCAGAACACAAATGCATGAATATTAATATTCTGCAAAGGGGTTACTCAAAGAAGTTACTATCTTTTTATTTCCAGGAGAAACTGTATTGGTAAAATCTCGGCAACAGCCGTGGCTCTCTTTGTGTGTGTGTGTGGGGGAACCAAAGGAGGGACCAGGAGGCTTTCACCTGAGCCCTGTGGGCAGCTCCCGAAGACAGCACAGGTGGGTGCACTATTTACAGTGGGCGCCGGGAAGGAAAGATGCAGCTTTTTGCCCTTCCCAGGTCAGAAGAGAGAAGCTCCGCCCTCCACCCTCTCTGTCTAACTAGGAGTCTCTTTCAACAAGTTTCCTCTTGAAGATATAATTTCAGCATAAATTATAGCATCTGCGACAGTAATGTCCAGAAGTATTTAAAGTATGTAAACACTCGGGAGTTTTCAGTGTACACTGAAGATATCAGCTGAGGTCCTCTTCAGATGGTGACTGTTCCCCACGCACTTTACTGGACCGCCCACACCACCTCCAGCCGCCCACGCCCCACAGTCCCACCAGCCGGGTACCTGAAAAGCTCCTCTGCAACCCTGGGGACCACCCCTACGTCCCCGTGCGGGTCGCGGCGTGCAGCAGGCGCGGGGCTGGCGGGCCGCCCCAGCATGGTGTAGCTCTTTCCGCTCCCCGAGGGCCCGGCGGCCATCACACACACGCTGTACCTGAAACCAAGACAGTCCAGGCTGGCCAAACACGGGTGGCATCAACCGCGCCACTGGGCGGTAAGAAAAAATCTTACTGGAAGAACTTCAGCATAAATCAGGGTTTTTTCACCCTGTTATCTCAATTCCTTGTAACTTAGGCTTTCCTTTAGCGACAACTATTTTTTGGCTATTTTGTGATACCATATTGGGTTAAATTATACTCACATTTGCATGCACACAGCACCCATTTCATCCAATCCCCTTCCTCCTGCTCCTTTGGAATTCACTCTCTGGGGCCAGTTCATGGTTTGCCTGGAGCCCCTGACCTTAGCAAATCCCCCCTAAATTCAAATATGTCCATTTTAATTTTTAATGTCATATTGAAATTGCTTCATATAATTTGTCTTCATAATATCAAAGTTACTAAATGCATATTAAGTGATATAAAAGTCTGCATATTTTCTTTTGATGCTCCCAAAAACATGTTCTTTTCTCAGCTACATGTAGAACTAATTGCTAGCATTGCTTACTGTGCTTATACTTAAGATTATAACATATATTTGTATACTTTGTTGTTCCAAAGGGAATTGGGAGTCTTCCAAGTCAATCAGAATTTGCTGAAATCTTCTAGTGACAGCTATTAACTGGTACCTCGCAATTCTACAATTTGGAATTATTTGTGTTCCTCTGATCCCAAAACACAAGAGGGCTAATATTCTTCCAGATGTTTTGTTTAGCCCAAAATATCAGTGGGAAGATGGGAAAGGCTTGAAAGAACACTTGAAGTGAGTTTATGATACAAAGTAGCATTCTTTCCATGATTTCCTTGCCTTAAAGGTCCAAGTCAGCCTGGCCGGCGGCCCACAGCTGGTTCGGGCAGGTCATCACCTGGGGTGGGGGGGCAGCCCACGCAGAGGCCTCTCTCCCAGTGCCGATGGCATCCGTCAACCCCCACCTCCCCACAGCGACCCAGCCGCAGGAAGGCTGTCGCTTCCTCGAAGGGCTTTGAGGAAGCTTGGCAGTGGGCGCGGGTCTCACTGGGGGTCCTCGGGGTGGGCGGGAGGCAGCCTAGGCCAGAGGCCGGGCCCCTCGCGCCCTGGACCACCAGGCCCCGCCTTCGTTTCTCCTTGGAGGTGTTTATAACACCCCTGCCACACCCAGGTCCCGCGCCCTCCCTGAGTCAACGCATGTGTGTGTGCGCGCGCGTGTATATGTGCGCGCGTGTGTGTGACGCTCCTTCCCCTGCAGAAATAATAAATGAGCCCTTCGGGCTCCTTCAAACCCCTCGGGAGCGCCTGGGAAGGAAGTTTGGGGCTTGAAGGCGCGTGGGCCGCTCTGTCCCCTCTGTCCCCGCGGAAGCCCGGCCCGGCCTCTGACCCTGCAGTCCTTTGCTTCCCGGGAACCTGCAGCTGCTGCCTGGTCCTCGAAGGCGCCGGCGGGAGCCGCACAGCTCTCAACGCAGGGACTCTTCTCTTACCCATATAAAAATCCCAGAAAAGGGGACACGGGGCGCCAGCCTGCCAAGCGGGAGACAGGGTTCCAGGCCCGGTGGTGCACTCCCCCACCCTCCCACCTCCAAAATATTAAAGTCAACAAATGGTGCTGCAATAGCAGGGCAGTCACATGGAAAGAGAATGAAGTGTGACCCTGCCCTACAGCGTCCAAAAAAAAAATCCCAACATTCCGGAGAAGAGTGCAAAAAGCTGTCCAGTGAAAGAGGGGCAGCTGTGTCCCCGCGGTGGGGCAGTGGGGCCGGGGTGGAGGGGTGCGTGGGCCGGGGCGGGGTGGAGGGGTACGTGGACGGGGGCGGAGGGCACGGGGCCGGGGCGGTGGGGCGCGGGCCGGACAGCAGGGCAGAGGCCAGGCCCGGGGGCGGTGGGGGCACTGCCCAGGCCCAGCCCGCCGCTGCCCCGAAACAACATGTGATTGCCCACAGCGCCTGTGTTCTGCAGTTGGCTGGGCATAAGCCTTTGCTGGGCAAACACCAGTAAAGTGCCTTCAGGAAGCTTTATGTAGACTTCTCGGCAAAATTCAGAGACTCAAAATACCGGAAGTAGAAATTCCTGACTTACTATGTCTCAGTTAAATTCCCAAAGTTGTTCAATTTACTGCGCAAGAAATATTTTTTATTCCAAAATTAGGACCCGTGGCCTCTGAAACCAGTAGTACTTCCCATGAACAGAAGGATAATTTCCAAAAAGAAACATCTTTCAATCTGATGTTAACATTTAGAGAATTTCAAAACATAAAATGAATCCCAGGGAGGAAAGCAGCTGCTACTATGCCCTCACACAATGCAAACAAAGTGTAATTTGGAACTTTAGGTATGTGTTCCCATTTAACAATGATTCATTTGATTCTTTTTATACTTTTTTCCAAGAAGGTAGAAAACTATTCTCTATTAACGGATAATGGGTCAGCATTTGGTTATGGATTTGCTCTACAGTCATAAAATACTCAGACTTCACATTCCAATTCTATAGCATGTATATAATTTACTGACCCTGAAATGTAACTGTGATTATTGGCCTAAAAGTATCTTCACTTACCCATCCAAGAGAGAGATGAGTAATGGGCGAATTTCCTCAAATACTGTTCTCTGAGATTCTGCTGGACCATAAACTCTGAGAGGGAACGTGAAAACAACACATACATGGAAGAAAAAGAGAGCTACTTTAGCATCCAACTACAGAAACCTGGAGGAAAAAATCAATTTCCTTATGTACTTCCCTTACAAAACCCTCAAGAAAATCAAGATTTGTATTTTTTTCATCAATAAAAAACTGAGCTGTATTATTTTTCAAGCTAAAACTGAACTTAAGGAAAAGTCAAGACATTATTGTTTTCCTCTCTTATAAAAATGTAAAAGTAAAAGCAAAGTTATAAATGCTTGCAAAGAAAAGAAAAAAGATATAATTATCCCATAACTGAATTAGCCTTAAACTTAGCTAGCCCAACAACAATAATGTGAAAATCATACTCAGCAATTTTTATATATAACATTTTATTTTTATGCCCAAGCATTTAAAAATATTGTTTTCCTAGGCCCAAAGTCAATTAAGCAGAACTTTAATACATATAATAGGACTGGAACGTCTACTATGAAAAGCGGAATGTGATGTGGGATTTATGTACAAATAAAGCTAACCAGGAAGTAACTTCAAAAAATGCCATTTACAGCACAATTTGAAAGAAGACTGGAATGCAACTGAGCAGCAGAATTAGTGCCAGACCACCAGATACATGAAGCAAACACTAGTGGTTACTTGCATTTGAATCAAATGTTGCTTCGATTTTAAACTTCCTTTCCTGAAATGGGGTTTTTTATTTAGCTGGAACAAAATCTCTATCTCCATCATTATCAAATTGTGTCCTGATGCCCAAGGGATTCGAGTCATCTCTAGAAGCAGGAATAATTTTAGACTTCAGGAGAGTTCTTTACAAAATGCTGCCTCCTAAGCAAGGCAGTTTAGAGCAAGTGGGCAAACTCAAAGCTCTTAAATATGCTTTAAGCTTTACATTTAAAAATGCATTGAAGGAGGGGTAGTGTGATGGTGGCTCAGCAGCAGAGTTCTCGCCTGCCATGCCAGACACCCGGGTTCGATTTCCGGTGCATGCCCATGCCAAAAAAAAAACATTGAAGGAGGGTGCAAGTGTGGTTCAGTGGTAAACGCTCACATTCTATGCGGGAGACCCAGGTTCAATTCCTGGACCATGCAACCCTTCAAAAAAAAAAATGCACTGAAGGGCAAAAGTAGAAAGGAGAGTGCATCCCACCTCACCAGCTGGCACTGTTCTCCACATGCCCAGCTGATTTCAGCCTCTCCTCATCTCTCCTCCCAGCCCTGGGTTATTTTGAAGCAGACTCATATCCATTCTGTCTATAAATATTTCAGAATTCATCTCAAAAGATAATGATGCTTTATAAAAACAAAACAATATGAGCATTATCATGCTTTAGAAAATTAACAGTAATTCCTTAATATTGACCAGAAAAAAGAGGCAGTGTTCACATTTCTCTCTCTTTTTCCAACCTTTGCTTGTTTTTTTGTTTTGTTTTTTGACTCAGGCAGCTACTTGTGTTTTCGAGGGCTCTCACTCTCCAGAACGGGTTGGCAAACTTTCTGAAAGGAGCAGACAGCAAATACTTTAGGCTGGGTGAATGCCTCTATAAAGTAGCACTGGAGACTTTCCCGCAGCTCTCTGGAAGAGCCCAGATGGCTCTTCTCTGCACTGCAGCTTTATCAGCCCCGCTGTCAGGCAAGAGCAGCAGTTACTGACGGAAGACCTGGAAAGGGCCAGCTATGAGTGTCTCTTACAGTGATGTGGCTATATGTCTGGTAAATCCAAAACGAAATGTTGAAAAAAATTACTAAATCAATAAAAGAAATCAGTAAGGTAGCAGGTTATAAAGTTAATGTACAAAACCTGATAGCACTCTTGAGGACAAACAAAATGAGTTAGGAGATAAAAGGAGTTAGTATTTATGATAGTGAAAAAGATGATGAAAGAGATAGGCATACACTTTTAGGAAATGTCCAAATCCTTTATGAAGAACATCAAACAGTCCTGAAAAGGTATGTAATTATACTAAAATAAATGAAATATATACCATGTTTTTGCATAGGAAGCCTCTACTGCATGAAGATGTCATGAAGATGTTACAGTGAGTTTACAAACTTAACTTAATCCACTCCCTCTCAAATCCCATAAATACCATCAGGTTCTTTCTGGGGTTAGACAATTTGATTATAAAAGTTATTTGGCAAAATCAAAGCACAAGAATGGAAAGGAAAACCCGAAGGGGAAAAAGATACACATGGCAATTTATTACAAGACAAAGATGGTATTTCAGATTAATGAAGGAAAGATGTATTTTTAAAAACTTTTTACTTTGAAGTTACTTTCAACTTACAAAATATTTATTATGTAATACAGACCCCACACAGAGAATTCCAACTTACCCTTATGCCCCCAGATAGCCAAATCCACCAATTTTAACATTTTCCCACATCCGCTGTATGATTCTATCTGAAAAGATGTATTTTTAATAAGTGGTGTTATAGTAAGTGGAAAGATATGTGGAAAAAGATAAAATTCGATAATTTCCTTATACGAGATAGCAGAGTACATTCGAAATGGATCCCAAGTTTAAGTAAAAACTCACGTCACACATTGTCTGGGAGCCTTTCTAACTATGGTTACATGAAAGAAAACCACAGTTGGCATGGCTAAAAGGCACCATAAGTAAGGAAATACAGACAGGTGACAAACTTGAAAAATACTTGCAACTTAAATCACAGATTTAAATTGGATATCCCTAACACATACAGCACTTCTAAAAACACAGAACAAGAAGGCCAGTGTCCTTATAGGAAAAAGGGTAGAGAGGAACAATTTACAGGAAAAAAATGCAGACGACTCATAACCTCATGAAAACATGTCCAACTTCACTCATAAGAGAAATTACACACAGGCACCATTTCTCACCAACAATCTGAAAACAATCTGGGGACAATATGAAAGTTTGAAAAGCAGGCACTCGTCTACTAGTGGGAGCCCCAGCACCCCCACAGCTCCTTTGGGCCCCCTCCCCACCCTCCTGTGCTCACAGGCTGAGCAGGGGCTCCCGGCCCTCGCCTTTCCCGCTATGCGTGGTCGTGTGCTTCTCCCTGAACCTCCACTGCTCCTGCTCGAGGACAGAGACCTGGTCTTGTTCCCACCAGCAGCACTGGTGCCAGGGGCACTGAGCGGACAGTGGCCTGCGTACAGGGCGGCACAGCCCCACTTACCAGCTGTGAGAGAACAGCCGGGAGCCTTCCCCTGCCACGCATCCATTAGGTTCAGTGTTGACGGTCCGCCTCCCCCATTGCATTTCCCATCAATGGCTGTTACTTTTGGTTTCTTAAAAAGGCAATCTTCATCATTCCATGTAAGAGACAACTTTCTTCCCACCCTGGGCCCATTACTATTTTGTCCTGAATAGTGAGGAGTGTACTTCCCTCCTGATTGTCTGATACAGATCTATCTGAAAAGAGAATTAAGGGTTGAAACTTGGAATTACTCTCAAAACTGAAATATTTTGACATTTATTAGTTCTATAAAAAGCTGTTATAAAAATAAACAGCATCCTGATTTGGTAAAAACTATGCACTCTACAGTTTATAAGAACCAGATGATCCTGAACAGTGAAACAATATTACTGCAAGTAAATTCTTCCGGAGATTTACATGTGACAACTTCCTCCTGTCCCGGGTGTGCCGGCAGCTTCCCAGGCACTCTCCCTTCTCTGTGGGGAGCCCCCACCCCGGGGTCCCCCTTCCTCCTTTCCGGGAGCCCCTAGCTGACCCCGCGGGAAGAGGCCAGAGGGCCAAGGCCAAGGGCTCCCCAAGGCAGGGCCCAAAGGACCCCTGCGCCCTGCCCTCCTCGGCAGGGGAAGGTCAGGGCTGGGCCGGTCCTGCAAGCCCCGCACGCGGCTGGACTTGCGGGAGCCGCCCTGCGGCAGTGTCAGGGGCCACTCCGGAAACCCAGCTACACGGCCCATGAAGTCCCGTAGAGTCTCGGTGCCACTCAACTTAGGGCACAGGCCGGGAAGCGGGGGCCTGGCACAGACTGCCCAGCGCCCCTTCCAGACCTAGGCCACGCCCCGGCCCAGCCGCTCCTGCCTGCAAGCCGCGATTCCCCCACGTCCCACGCCCCTGAACCCCGTCACCTGCACCCCACTGCGCTCCAAGTACCTGCACCCCGACCCCTCCTCGCGAATCCGCGCCCACGGAGGTGCACAAGCCCAGTTCCAGCTGCCCCACCTCTCCCACCAAGCACACAGTCTTGCCCTCCCTCTCCAAAGACTCCGCTGTTGCGGCCTGCCCCTCCCCCCCCCCACCCCCGTGCTCACCTTCAGGCCCCGGCCACCCCATTGCATGCCCATGCAGAGGCTCAATCCTGCCCGGCCACCTCTGAGCTCTGCGCACACGCACGTCAGCACGCGCCCCCCCACGCGTGCACGCCCACGCAGCTACCCACACCACGCCCCTCAGCTCTGGGCGAGCACTGAGCTGCACATCTGGGCTACACCTGTCCCCAGGCCACACCTGTTTCCACCCCACTGCCCTTGAGCTCTGCGCAGACACCCACCAGGGCCCTGCCCCTCCCTCCAGACCCACGCACCAGCATTAGCCACCTCCTTTCCCCGGGACACCCACGTATCCATGCATTGACATCTTGACTCCTGCACCCCACTCGCCCTGCTCTGTGCACCTGCACACCTTTGCCCCACCCCACAGGTGCTCTTCTCCCACACCTGGCAGCCATTCTCGTGCACCTCCGAGACACACAGCCTCCATCTGGCACAAGTGTGCACCCCTCCCCCTCCCCATCCCTGCATCTGCACCCAGGCCAGGGCCCTGCCTACATGTCATCATCCACCTCTGACATGTCCTGCAAACTCCACAACCTGTGTCCTGCCCCTACATACGCGCACATGCGCATCCCAGCCCCTATGGACCCGTCCCCTTTCGCAAGTACACAGTCATGCCCTGTGCTCCCTGTACCCCGACTTCTGTGCCCTGTACCCCACACCCTGACACCCACAACCCACACGCTCCATGCGCCCGCCCGCAGCCTGCCTGTGCAGTGGCCCCAGCTCAGCAACCCCGTCCGTCTCCCGCTGTGCCCTCCTGCTTTGTCCCTCACACTGCTCCCTACTCCTGCGCTCCAAGGCCTGCCTCAGCTGGCCCCACGGGCCCTGCTCCACCTCCACACCCTGCAACCCACACCCCACACTCACAGGCAGCAGCCTAGCATCCCTGACCCGTGCAAAAACCTGCACACAAGCCGTCACGCACTGCTGTGCCCTCCCTGCACCTCACACGGGACTCCACACCGGTCCCACACACGCAGAACTTTAGACCAGTGGAGGAAATCAACCTCCAGAACAACCCCATCGAGAGGTTTAAATGCCGTGAAGACCACGAAAGATCATGGCGCCGGTGTGAAAAGATGATGTGCCCGGGAAAAGCCACCTGATCCGTCTTCTGGAGGCAGCCTTTCTTTTAATCCCTACTCAGTGCTGTGGGTTGGAAAATTGATTAGATTATCTCCATGGAGATGTGACTCACCCAATTGTGGGGATTAACCTTTGATTAGAGGGAGATGTGGCTCTACCCATTCCAGATGGGTCCTGATTAGTTTACTGGAATCCTTTAAAAGAGGAAACATTTTGGAAGAACTTTGAGCATCCCGAGAGCCCCGAGAACCACGAGAGCCCACACAGCAAGAGACCTTTGGAGATGAAGAAGGAAACTGTCCCCAGGGGAGCTTCATGAAACAAGAAGCCTGGACAGAAAGCTAGCAGACGTTGCCATGTTCACCATGTTCTTTCCAGCTGAGAGAGACCCTGAACTCCAATGGCCTTCTTGAACCAAGGTATCTTTCCCTGGATGCCTTAGAGCAGACAGGTCTATAACCTTGCTTTAATTTGGACATTTTCACAGCTTTAGAACTGTAAACTTGCAACTTATTAAATTCTCCTTCTTAAAAGCCATTCCATTTCTGATATATTGCATTTCAACAGCTAGCAAACTAGAACAATCACTAACCATATGAAGATGCAGGCAGATACAGCCCAGTCTAATGACCAAATTAAAACATCGGAGGAGACACAGACTTTGGAACAACTAATCAAAGATGTTTCATGTAACTCTACTAAATAAAATCAGTGGGATGAGCCTGGCCCTCGCACCGTGGGATCAACAATTCCATCCTGACCAAAAGGAGGAAAAGAAGTGTAACTAATAAAGTATCAGTGGCTGAGAGAGTTCAGATAGAGTTGAGAGGCTACTCTGGAGGTCACTCTCACGCAAGCTTCAGTTAGACACTGCTACCTATTATAACTTGCCAACCCCCAACCAAAACCATTCCAGCCAATCCTAAAGGACAACTAGGGCAATAATATAAGATTCTACAAAGGTTCCATGCACTAGGATAACTTTCCAGAAACCTCAACCTCCAGGTGGGTCCTGAAATGCAGAGGGGCCAGCCTCTCCAGAACATCAGCTAGTTCCATCTCCCTATCCCATATTAATGACAGCCCCTTCCAACATGAAAAAGTAGAATGGCCATAGCCCAAACGCCCCTAAAGGGTGGAAGAAAGATTGTAGGTGATAGCAGAGTCATACAGAGAAGGTAGGTTTAACAAATGAGTATGAGTGCTGAATCATTATATTGATATTTCTTTTTGGCTCCTGTACCTTAGAGCATCTAGAAGTAAAAACCTAAAATTGTGAGATTATAACTCACACCAAACTCTGAAATCTGTTCTACAACTAGTTGTGATGTACTTTGAAATTTATTGCTTTTTTATATATATGTTTTTTCACAAAAAAGAAAAAAAGTCGATTGTGATGATGAAAAAATATTTATTCCTTCTAGCCTCCAATGTTCTGGAGCAGCTAAATGGAAAAATCTGAGAGGATCATGTGGTAGCCCATGACAAACTCTGGGATCTGTCCTGTAACTACCTGTTGAAGAGTGCTTTTAAAACTATTGCTTTTTTCTTTCTTTGCTTTGTACATATGTTATATTATACAAAAAAAAAGTTAAAAATAAAATGAGTGACACTGAATTGGGCCATGATGGAGTCATAGCTGTGTCTTACCTCTTAATAATTAATTAATTAATATATTTATTCGATTATGTTTTGAGTGGCTCTGATAGGAAAGGCAAAGTTCAGAAGGACAAATCCCTATTAAGGCCATGGCTGCCAGGAGAAAACTCATGGAAGGAAGTGGCCTGTTACTGCAGCATGCCAGGTGGGTAGTGTTCTAGTTTGCTAGCTGCCAGAATACAACACACCAGAGACAGATTGGCTTTTAATAAAAGGGGATTTATTTCATTAGTTCTTCAGAGGAAAGGCAGCTAACATCTGAGGTTCTTTCTTATGTGGGAAGGCACAGGGTGATCTCTGCTGGCCTTCTCTCCAGGCCTCTGGGTTCCAACAACTTTCTCTGGGGTGATTTCTTTCTTCATCTCGAAAGGCCTGGGCTGAGCTGTGAGTGCTGAGATAAGGTATGCTGAGCTGCTTGGGCTGTGCTACGTTGTGCTCTCTCATTTAAGCATCCAGCCATTTAGGTCAAACATCATTCATTGCAGCAGGCATGCCTCCTAGCCGACTGCAGATGTAATCAGCAACAGACAAAGTTCACGTACCATTGGCTCATGTCCACAGCAACAGAACTAGGTACCTTCACCTGGCCAAGTTGACAACTGAATCTAACTACCACAGGTGGATTATAAAAGATAGAGACCGAGGGATAGGGGAGTGCGTTTGGGGTGGAGGGGAGGCACAGAGACAGGTGCGGGGAAATTCAATGTGGCTAGAGAGGAGAGTGGCAAGAGTGCAAAATAAAGCTGGGATGGGAAGTGCATTTCACCTGTGGAAGACAGCCCTCACCTAGCGTTTGAAGGCGATGGAAAATTCCAACATGTTTATAGTTGCTGGCCTGGGAAGGGGCCTTTTTTCAGTGGGGCTCTCGGCCGCCTGCTCCTGGCCGGCCCGCGGGAGGTGGACACAGCTCCCCATGTGCTGGCTGCGTGCGCACCCCAAGCAGCGCCGCTGCTGGCCAGGACAGACTTGCCAGGCGTTGAGACTTAAAGGCCCGGGCTGTAGGCTGAGCGCCACCCCCCCGCCCCCCACTTGCTCGTGGGACGGAGACATTCGGGTCCCAACGCCATGTCCCCTCAGCTTCCCGCAACTGCCCAGTACACTGGGAGGAGGGGCCAGGGCAGGCCGGACAGCCACGCTCGGCAGTGACCACTATCACCATAATAAAACTGGTATTAATGAACTGGACATACAAAATGAGGATTTACCTGGAAGATTAAGGTATGGAATGTTCGTTTCGTAAAAGTATTCACTGTGGGATTCCTTTATCTAGCCAGAAATCTGATGAATTCAAAACATGATTTGATTTACTACAACATTGTGTGATATAACGTTTCAGTAATAGATATTATTTAAGGAGAATGGTCCTATAAATAGCCCAAATATCAATGACCAAATATTAGTTCATTGGTCAAAATGACAGGATAAATTGCACACTTTATTTCTCAAATCCTAATGCAAAATGTATACTTCTCACGTGTAACGTCGCTGTGCATGTCATCTTGAAGAGCACCTACCTTTCAAAATTGTATGTCTTATCAGTCAGAGGGTGGCCAGGACGCTTACATTTCACCAAGACCGTTTCCTAACAAAACAGAATAAAGCCAGATGGTAAGACTACTGGGACTGCAGTAATGGCGTCAAGGAGAAGCTGGCCAAGTGGGGCTCATGCCAAGTTCAGCAGGTCACCTTTTTAGAAAAAAGCTCTAGTGGGCTAAAGCCACGCCCACTCCCTCAGTCATCGGAGGCTCTAGTCGGGGCTGAGGACCCTGCTTCCGGCCGCCTCCTGTGCTGTGGGCAGGCCCTTGAAGACCTCAGCTTTTCTCCAGAGGCTGCCAAGGTGTCCTCAAAACATGGCAACTGGACCCCCAGAGAGAAGTGGCCCATGAGGGAGTGAGAGAGCCAAATCTGAAGTCCTGTATGAGCTGGCCTTGGAAGTGACACATCAACTGGTTAGAGACCCGCCAGGGGAGGGGGCTGCAGAGGCCTTTGGTTTTGGAGCCACCAAAACCAAAGAAAGAAATTTAAAAGAGTGAGCAGGTGATCCAAGAAAGAAATTTAAAAGAGTGAGCAAGCGATCCAGTATGTCAAGTGTTGCAGAGGCCGTTTAAGTCCTTATTTTAAATTATTTATTGGATTTGGCAAAATAGGAGGTCATTTGTTCACATACTGAAAAGCTTCCCTGGAGCTAATGGTGATCTCAGCCATTATAGAGTAGAATTGGTAAAAGCAGGTGTCTCTATTTTCTGGCTGCCAAAACAAATGCCATGCAGTGGGTAGGCTTAAACAACAGGAATTTATCAGCACACGGTTTTGAGGCAAAAAGAAAGTCCAAACCAAGGCATCATCAGTGTGATGCTTCCTCCCTGCAGATGGGCCTTCTAGGCTGGCTGCTGCTGACCCTTGTCCTGGGCTCTGCTGTCTCATGGCCAGGCCCACAGCAGCCTCTCCTAGCCCCTCCCCCTCCTCCAGGCTCCTCCCCTGGCCCCTCCCCCTTCTCCAGGGTTCTCTCCTGGCCCCTCCTCCTCCTCCAGCCTCCCTTAACCTTTGCCTTATTCCTGTGGGTCTCTCTCTCTGAGGATGAAGACCCATCCTGAGTGAGGTGGGCCCCACCTTAACTGAAGTGACCTCAAGAAAAGGTCCTTCTCACACTGGGTGCTCACCTACAGGGGTGGACAAAGCCTCGGGACATGTTTTCTGGGGCCCACGACTCCAGCTGGCCGCAGGAGGTGCCGCCATGCCACCGCCTGCCATCACACGACCCTGGTTCGATGAACAGATGAAGACGGTGTGCCTCTGTGTCTTAATGCGGCTTTCAGGAAAGAAGCTTTATTCTTAGAGGAGCCACTAACTGAGGCTTTAGTTCACTGTTGAGCATTGACTGAACGTTTATTGTGCACCAGAAACTTCTTTGGGAGCTGCATATTCCTACACAGTAAGAGAAATCCCTATGACAGAAGGTGCCCTGACATTCTTTTCACACTACTTTGAAGATGAAGAGAGAGAACTCAGACACTAACACACGATAATGCACGGATCCAGCTGGAGGAACAGAACCCCAGCTCCTGACTCCTGCACCTGGAGGCTAACCTCTGTCCCAGGTGCCCTCACTCCCCCTGTGGCATATTTTCAGATTTGTGTGACTGATTACGGTACTATTCCTTTAATATTATGCCAAAATGGAATGCCAAAACCACAGTATGAATTACACAGGAATACAAACCCCAAAGTGTTCTATTGCTTTCATCAAATGCCTAAGTTTTGACCATAAAGGAAAACAAATGGAAAATGCTAAAGTTTACAATGATTCACCCGAAAACTCAAGGGATATGATATGAGGAACATAAAAGGTTATAAAAACAAACTTGAGTCCAAAAGATCCCAGTGGCTATTTGGAAATTCATCTTATAGGGTGATGCGTGCAAACAGGTTTCAAACATCTGAAATGATTCCAAGAGCAGAGCTTAATTTTTCAAGCACAACTTCAATTCTCTTTTCTGCCTGTAAAGAACAAATACCTGCCCTTTTGTAGTACTAAACATCCTTTCTTCCCACTAATGACATTCATTTCCCCCTGCCTTTCGAAATCTTTTCCTTTTATAGATACCTTCAGGCCCCAAACCCCTCTGGCCCATCCTTTCAATGTGGGAGCTGCCGAGGTCAGAGTGATTGCCATGAATAGGTGTCCGAGCCTGCTACGGCAGTGGAGACGATTAAGATTCCTTCGTACAACAGAGATTATAGTACCTATTGATGGAATCAGGTCTAAATGAAACATTTGAAAAGTACCTGTCTCATAGTAGTGGGTCAATTAAGAGTTACTTTCTTTCCATTTAGCTGCTTTATCTATTTTCTTATTTATATCCAAGTTCCTAAGATAGCTTTAAAAACATTCAGGGCATAAAATTCCTTGCCACCAACTCAGACATCAAATTTTAAAATTAAAAGTAAAATTTTACTCAACTCCCACATTTCACAGATAAACTGTGAGATGCACAGGTGGTAAATGAGCTCCATTCAGAATGAAACTCAGGTTTCTGATTCTCATCCCAGGGGTCCTTCCACCATGCGCAGCCCTCTCCGAGCTGTTCTGAGTGTTTTCTAAGCCACAGAAACTCACCCAGCAGGAGCAACAGTCCCAGGGTGCGTGGGGGGGCTCCATGGTGGAATGTCTGCACCTGGCCCAGGCACCTCCCCCCTTCCCTCCCACAAAGAGCACCAGCTATCTCAGTGACCTCCTTAGCCACTGGCAGCAGGGAAAAGCCGGTCATTTTCTGCTGGAGTGAGCGGAAGCCCGGGCAGAAAAGGTACCCTGGGATTTCACAGCAAATATCAGAGAGAGTTCTCTGCCTGCAGGAGGCAGCCTCTCAACACAATCTCTGAGGAATGTTACTGCAGGGCTCCCTTGGGGAATATCACCTCCGGGGGCTGATAAATCAGCTTACTGGGCCTTTAGTTTTGCAAATGTAGAGTGATGGCCTCTCCTGGGAGGAGACATGGTCCAAAGAGCTAAAAGAGCTCTCATGATGTCAAGAATTGTCTTTAAGGTGGTTAGAATGTAAAGACTAAAGGTCCGAAAAAGCACAATTAAAGCTAACTGGTAATGCTTTAGGAATACATATAGATATGAAAAGTATATACATGTAAATATGCACAATGTATAAATATTATTATTATATCTCTATATATTTAGTGTGAAGAAGCCATCAACACAAGATTCAAAATAATAATTAACTTGGATGGGGCAGCAGGACAGGGTTTAAAGGAAAAGAAAAATAAATAAGGAGCTAAAGAAAGATGAATGAATGAATGAATGAATGAGTGGACGCCTAAAAGCCACGCAGGGATCAGTGGTGACGGTGTCATGAATCCAGGATTAAGATCAGCTCAATTCTGTGTACTTGAGGTCCAAAGAGAAAAATAAGGGAAAAAAAATAAGTTAACATTTGCCCTCTTATGTGCAGTACAAGTTGTCTCTAACTCCTCCAAGTGATGCTAAAATGTACGCACAATTATTATACCCATTCCACAGATGACAAAAAGGAGGTTTAGGAAATTGACTCGTGTAAGGCCACCTGTTTACACATTTCTCTTTCTCTCTTTCTGGTAAGAAAAGGGAGAAATGGCAGGTTCTACCTCGTATTCCCTCCTCCCATGACAGGTTCTGCACACTGTGACTGCACCCAGGGGTTGTGCCGTGGTGAGGCGCTGTCACCTGCTAACACCCGACCCTCAGCGCAGGGATCACGCCTGCTGGCGGGTACGTGTGCGCAGAGGGGCCTCCACAGAAAGGACGTTCAAACTGGGGCTTGAGGAGACGGAGGGAAAGGGCTCCAGGAAGGGAGAGGAGCAGGATAAAAACACGCGGCGTGCCGGTGCATGACACAGTAAGGAAGAGCTCGGCTGGAGCCCTAGTGGACTGCCTGTTCATAGCCTTGGTCCGTTTTCAAATAGGCTGCTTGTCTTTGTAATCTGTAGGGTCTTCTCCAGGTACTATGACTCTTTGGGAAACGTAGCTTCTAACCTGCGCTCTACCTGCCCATGGGTACTTGACTAAACTGCTCTGCATTTCAGTGGTTTCTCTGTAAATTCGTAGTTGTAAAAGGCTATGATTTCACAGTAGCTTTGTCATACGTCCAAAGCTGCCCTTTCTGTCTGTTAATTCACTCCTGGAAGATCTATTTCATCTAGCGGTTCCTAAAACTGGGGGTGCAGTTTCTGCTCCTCCCAGCTGGCCGTGTTGGAGTTGGTTTCCCACCCTTCTCTTTCCTCCCGCCCCTGGGCTGAGCCCTCTGAGTGCCCGGGCGGCACTGGAAGTGCCCTCTTCACACTCATGGCCCGGCGCTCCAGCCAGGACCTGGAAAGGGAGCCCTACCCTTTACCTGCCCAGGTGCACACTTTACCTGCCCCAGGTGCACCCTCTGCCCCCCGCAGCCAGTTGCCGATGATCAGAGCAAGAGCCGGTGGTCAGCACCTGACGCCCGTGCAGCCGCCGCTGTATTAACTGCTGATGATGACTCAGGGCCAGAGGCTCCGGGGCTGGTGACGCGCTCACTGTCACTTCCCTGGTGCAGCACTGGGAAGCACTGGGAAGAACTGGGAAGCAGGCTAACCTCAGCACGCGAGGCACGGCATGGACACACGGACACATGGAGTACAGTAAGCTTGCTTTTGGAGTTCTCTCACTTGACACGGTCAAGTTAGGTTATATATACTGTTTCACTGCTAAACTAATGAGCACACAAAGGGCAAAGGTTCGTTTCCTATTGAAGTTCTTTAAAAAAGAAAGCAGGAGAGATGATATATTGATGATTATTTTATGGGTTACTAATAAAGATTGCATAGCCAGTGGCACCTCTCGTTTTCAGGGCCCTGGATGAAGCATTCATGAACTGCCAGACGTTCTTCCATCTCTTCTGAGACTGGGAATGTGGGCAGGGAGAAGATCCAGTTGAGCACTGACGGGCACGTACGTCTGTGCTGCATCAGTCACGGTGGAGGGGAAATAATTCCCAAGGACGATACTGGTGGCGGGGAGGTGGACGAGGTGCTAGCAGGAGCCTCCCCAGTGGTGGGGAGGGGACAAGGTGCCAGCAGGAGGCTGCTCACTGCTGAGCGTGGGCAGCTCCGTCTCAGGTCCCCTCCTGACATTCTCCTCCACGGCTCCTCACCCCATAGCTGTGGCAGGCTGTGCTCTACTTAAAGACCTTTGGTTAAGAAGCTGATTTCTTTATGACTCATCTGCACCTATTTCCTAACTCTGATTAGAAAGACCTATTTTGAGGGAGTGATGCTCACACTGAAAGCTGAAAGAAGAGTAAGAGTGAGCCAGGTGAGCAGGAGTGGGAGAGGACTCTAGAGGGAGGGAAGGAAGATGCAAAGCTGGGACAGGGCTTGTCTTGCTCACAGCCCGTGGCACTGGGGGACAGGCACGAAGGGACGGGAGGCCAGGGCGAACAGGGAGGCGGCGAGCAGAGGCAAGGGTTTCAGATTTTCTTTCCTCAGTTCATCTGGATGCCATGAAGTGCTTCAGGTGAGGGGGTGACATGGGTACAGATCACTCTCTCGTGGCCTCTGGGCTGGACAATGGCAAGGTGGGCACCAGTAAGGTCAGTTAGGAGGCCACGGCTTGGTCCAGGGACAGGAACATGGCTTGGACTACAGCAGCTGTGGAAATGGAGAAAACAAGACGGATTCAAGAGATGTTTCTGCTGTAGAACCAACAGGAGCTGGAGGACGATTAGACAGGACAGGTCCTAAGTGTCAGGCTGCAGAAACCAGGAATACGAATGACCATTTCCTGAATGGGCGGGCGGTGAAGAGTTGAAGAAAAAATCAAGAGTTCAGTTGAGGATGCCCTCTGTTTGCCACACCTTTGAGCCATTCCCAGAGGCTGATCCTACATGGATGGAAACACACACAGAGGTCTGGGCTGGTGAGAAAAGGGTGGTGACTGTGGGTCTGCCTTCATTAGCAAGCCAACGACACCCTGTCCTAACAGAGTTTGGAACGTTCCTAAAAAATCAGATACAAATACCTGGGACATGACTGCATGTTTATACTTTCAATAAAAGCCAAAAGTGCTTATACCGGATGTCAGTTAGTTATTGTAGTTCCAGGTGAGGAGAACCTGAGCTAAAGAATAAGTAATTTGTCAAAGACCACAAAAAAATAATTGATGCCATTCAGACTGTCTTAGGTGTGCCAACTCTATCAATTCTTGTCAAGCATTGCCACAAAGACTCTTTCACCCTCTTCTAAAATATTCAGGTAAGTATTACCTGGCCCATAGGCTCTATTGGCTACAGGGAGAAATGCAAGTGAGTAGCTATCAAACCGAGCAAGGGAGGAAGGAAGAAGAGGGAAACGCTGATGTCCACAGGCTGTTCAGCGGGAACTTGACGCAAATCCAGAAATCTGTTTTCGTCTCTGATTATCAAACAAGTGGATTTAAATCAAAGGAAAAATGCAGAAAAATAACTCTTATGATAGTCCCGAGAGCGAGGGTAGTAGCCAGATTCTCCAGCTGAAATTGATTTTATTTATAGATTGAATCCAAAACTATTAAATGTCAAATTAGACTGCAAACTGAAATGAAATGCTGTGTTCCACATCCAATACAAACTCGCCTTAGCGTTTTGGAAATAAAAACACAATATAGGCCAAGAATTACAATGTCATGAAACTGATCACTTGCCTTTTCAGCAGATTTAATGATATGAAGTCCTTTAATGAACAGGTCTATCAAATTTTTTTTTAAATGGGGGTTAGTGATTTTATAAATGTAACCCCAAATGGCCCAATCAAAAGAAGCTTTATCTTACTGCTTCTTGGGTAGGATATGAAACTGCAAACTCCTGAATTTGAAGATTCAGTGGAATTGTGATAGGGATTGGGGAGGACTATCAAGAAATTGAATGCAGTAACAATGAATAATAAATAATAATAATGACTCTTTGCCAGGTGCTGGGCAGCAGCTTCTAACGCAGGACACATTTTCCCCGTGAAATTCCTGATGGTCAAAATTTTTTTTAGTGACTGTCATAATAAACTAGAATAAAGTATAGCCCAGTAGAGGTTTAAACTTCTATCTATAAAAACTTGCACTACATATATAAAAACAGAAAGAATAGTACAATGAATCCTCATGTACCATCATACAGCATCTAAAATTTTTTAACATTAGGCCAGTCTTGTTTTACATATATTCTTGCTCAATTGATCTCACCTTTTCTCCTAGCATATTTAAACTTAAATAAAAGACAACATATCATTTGATCTAAAAATATTCATCATATATCTTTAACCAGTAAGAACTGCATTTAACAAAATCACCATTCCATAATTACACTTGTAAAAATACTCAAATTTTCCTGATTGTTTCAGAGATGTGTTTTCACAGTTGGCTTGTTCAAATCTGATTCCAACAAGGGCACAGCAATTGCACTTGGACCAGCACTGCACAAGACTCCCACTTCCCCACATCCTTGCCAGCACCTGTCATTATTTGCCTCTTTTATTATAGGCATCTTGATGTGAAGTGGTGGCACACTGTGGTTTTGATTTGCTTTTCTCTGGTCACGAATACTGAGCATCTTTTCATAGGCTTATTGGTTACTTATATATTATCTTCTTTGGAGAAACATCTATTTAAATCTTTTGCCAATCTTTAAATTGGATTATTAGCTTTTTTACTTTTGAATTGTAAGAGTTCTTTATATATTCTAGATACAGGTTCCTTATCAGATTTGGTTACTTATATATTATCTTCTTTGGAGAAACATCTATTTAAATCCTTTGCCAATCTTTAAATTGGATAATTAGCTTTTTTACTTTTGAATTGTAAGAGTTCTTTATATATTCTAAATACAGGTTCCTTTTCAGATATCTGATTTGCAAAATTTCTCCAATTCTATGGCTTGTTTTTTTCACTTTATTGATGGTGTCCTTTGAAATGCACCTTTTAAAATTACAATGAAGCCCAATTTATCTATTTTTTCTTTGGTCGCTTGTATTTTTGGTGGTGTTTAAGAAATTATCACCTAATTCAAGGTCATGAGATGTTACACAAACGCTTTTCTCTAAAAGTTTTGTAGAACAGGACATTTAAAATAGTATAATGAGGTCACTCTGGAAATGAGACCCCCTGTGCAGGTTTTGTGGTTGTTGCTTGGCTGGCAGGTTTAGTGACTCTCCTGAACAACTCCTTAAAGCCTGTCTTGTCTGTTGAGTGCGGCCTTGAAGATGCTGCTCAGGTAGCTGCCTGGTGAGCTCATGGAACAGTGAGTCTCCAGGGGCTGTGCGTGCGTGCTGGGGTGCACTCAACGTGGCCAGCCAGGCCATGCCCAGCACTGCCGAGCCTGTGCAGAGGGAGATGGCAGGGCCTTCTTGGGGCTCTTCTGGGTGTGTGCTCAGCCCTGGGCATATGTGTCTCCATACACTTGCTTGCTCAGTTGTGTGTCTCTGTATACTTGCTCATTGGTGTGTTTCTGTACACTTGCTTGCTCAGTGGTGTGTCTCTGTACTCCTCCTCAGTTGTGTCTTTGAACACTTGCTCAATTGTGTGTCTCTGTACACTTGCTCCCTTGGTTGTGTCTCCATGCGCATGTGCATGGACTTCTCTACCACCAGGAGAGTGTTAAAGCCTCACAGCCCAGGGGATGTCTCATTTCCCAAATTTTCCTTTTGGGTTTCCTGAGCACACACGTGTTGGCTCTGTCATTATTTCCCACTCAGGCAGCTGCGAGGTTAAACAGCCGGTGGTGAAGAGTTTGGAGAGGGTCCCCGGAGAAGGTGGTGCCCACCAGCCAAGCCCAAGTTGGGTCACTTACAGCAACCCCGTGAGCAGGCATTTCCAAAGAGGAGGGCAGGCCAGCTTGCAGCAGCTCCCCAAGAAGGGTGTGCAGAGCCCCCTGTCCCTCTAGCATGCCGACGGGTGCCCCTTCCACCCCCACAGAGGCTGCAGGTCCCACTACTGCAGAGGCGGGGGAAGTGGGTGGGGAGGGGAACCGCACAGCGAAAGTGCACCCTCTCACTGCCCTCCATGCACAGTATCACTACCCTCCATCCACACTCTCACTGCCCTCCTCTGTGCACCCACTCACTGCCCTCCATGCACACTCTTACTGCCCTCCGTGCACAGTCTCACTACCCTGTGTGCACAGTCTCACTGCCGTCCGTGCACAGTCTCACTGCTCTGTGTGCACCCACTCACTGCCCTCTGTGCACACTCTCACTGCCCTCTGTGCACAGTCTCACTACCCTACGTGCACCCTCTCACTGCCCTCTGTGCACAGTCTCACTACCCTGTGTGCACCCTCTCACTGCCCTCTGTGCACAGTCTCACTGCCCTCGGTGCACACTCTCACTGCCTTCTGTGCACTGTCTCACTACCCTGTGTGCACCCTCTCACTGCACTCCTCCATGCACCCACTCACTGCCCTCCATGCACAGTCTCACTACCCTGTGTGCACACTCTCACTGCCCTCTGTGCACAGTCTCACTACCCTGTGTGCACACTCTCACTGCCCTCCTCTGTGCACACTCTCACTGCTCTCCAGAGATGCAGCTATTTTTCTCCAGTCAACACTCCTTGGATTACTGCAGGGCTCTGGTTCATTTTCAGTTCTGAATGAGGTTGATTTCAACAACTTTTGCCAGTTTCTCACTATTTCTATGGATGAGTTTAGGGGGGTTCTCCACTATTCCTGTGGACATCCCCCCTTTAACTTAATTTTAATGTAAAACATGATTCCAAAGTCAAAACCACGGGCACATCCACCAGCCTCTGCTTCCCACAACTGCCACTTCACCTGATGCCCTACTTCCAGCTGAGGACAGGCGTTAGCTTTCATGTCTCTTCCCTTGCTTCGTTTTAAAATTTTAATCCATATATCTATGTATCTCTCTCTATACACAAACATTACATATAGTTAATTTTAAATGTGTATTTCTACCTCTTAGTACAACTTTTTGGAGGATAACATTATCATAAGTCTTAAAAATGATCAAATCCTTTTACCGAGCAATTTAAATTCTAGTAGTTTATATAGAACTAATTAGGGATACAGGGTCAGATTTGTCTGTGGACAGGTTAATTGCTATATTATCCAAATTAATTAAAATTCAAAACTTAGTATTGATCAAACAACTAACAAAATTTACTGATTTAGTAGAATGACAGCCAGCAAAATTATAGTTCAGAAGATTTAATGACATGTAAAATGTTGATTGTAGAGGGTTAAGTGAAAAAGTAGGATGCAGTATGCTCAATGTGAACCTTTTTTTTCAAATGTCATACAAATGTTGACATAGGCATAGATGAAAAGAGAAAAAAATTGAAAGTGGGTAGGGAGATATTACGGGGCTACACCTTTTCTCTTTATATTTTTTCCCCACAAATTCCACAGCACAGACATTAATTTTACTATTGGGAAAGAATCAACAAATAGTCTGAAGGGACTGTCTGAGAATATATTCAACTTCTCTACGCTCTATATTGTAGGGCTCACTCACCTATGCACTGATCAATCTTTTGGGCTGAAAAATTAATGAATGTGAAGTAACTTTTCTCACACAGAGCTGTAGATCAGGAGTCAGCTTCACTAACTAAAGTGAAACCAGTGCTTTAATAATTTCATGTCCCAGTAGAATTCAGGGAACAAAAACGGTTTTTGTTAACTAAGAAAATATGAAATAAATAAGGAAATCATTTTTTATTCATTCAATCTCTGAGTTAGTATCAATGGCGAAAATATCTGTCAAATAAAAAGCTGCTCTCTAAACATAATTCGTTAAGAAACATTTATTCTTCAAGTATTTATGTGACACCTGAGACTCCGAGTTAGAGCTCTGAAACTATGAAAGTCAGCAGCACCCCATGCAGGAACTGTTTAAAAAGTTGAAAAAGTGACCAGACTTTGAGGAGAGATATGAAGGAAGCTGAGCTGGATCGGAGCAAGGTATATCGGGAGACTGAGTAAAGGATGATACTGTCCTTATTTTAGAGCTTCAACTCCTGTGTGAGACTAAAGGGAGAGATGTTTATTTGGTACAAAATTTATATTTTGGGTAGTGCATTTCCTAATTTAATTTGCATGGTTAGTTTAGTTGGAATCTTGAATAGGGTGTGAGATTTTGTTGGTTTTTCCAGGTTGGTGTGATGCCCCAATAAATCCCAGAGTAATCTGGACAGTGAATAAGGAAATGTTTGCGAAGTCCCCTTGGGGGAATGGGGAGAAAGGGAAAAATATTCAACTTCCCCATTTGGAGAACTTCTGATATTTCTGCAGCAGTGGGGACAACCAAGTCAATAGGCCGAGCCCTCAATCTTGGGGTTTGCCCTTGTGAAATTTATTACTGCAAAGGATAGGCTAAGCCTACTTAAAATTAGGCCTAAGAGTCACCCTCAGAGAACCTCTTGTGTTGCAGAGATGTGGCCTCTCTCCCCCTAAGGCAACACAGCAAGCTAACTCACTGCCCTCCCCCCTCTACGTGGGACATGACTCCCAGGGGTGTGGACCCACCTGGCAACATGGGACAGAAATCCTAGAATGAGTGGGACTCAGCATCAAGGGATTGAGAAAACCTTCTCAACAGAAAGGGGGAAGAGAGAAATGAGATAAAATAAAGTGTCAGTGGCTGAGAGATTTCAGAGTCGAGAGGTTATCCTGGAGGTTATTCTTACACATTATATGGATATTCCCTTTTTAGTTTATGATGTATTAGAATGGCTAGAGGGAAGTGCCTGAAACCATAGAGCTGTGTTCCAGTAGCCATGTTTCTTGAAGATGGCTATATAATGATGCAGCTTTCACAATGTGACTGTGTGATTGTGAAAACCTTGTGTCTGATGTGCCTTTTATCCAAGGTATGGAAAGATGAGTAAAAAATACGGATAAAAAATAAACAAATAATATGGGGGGCAAAGGTTAAAATAAATTGGGTAGAGGGAAATACTAGTGGTCAATGAGAGGGAGGGGTGAGGGGTATGGCATGTATGAGTTTTTTCTTTTTTCTTTTTCTGGAGTGAGGCAAATGTTCAAAAAAATGATCATTTTTTTGTTGTGTGATGAATACACAACTATGTGATGATACTGTGAGCCATTGATTGTACACCATCATGTACAGAATGTTTGCATATTAAGAATGTTTTTGCGTTAAGTTTTATCAATAAAAATACTTTTAAAAAAGAAACATTTACTTACATCATCAACTGCATGTATTACTTTTTCACAGAGGGAGCTGAGGAAATAGAACCATGTAAAGTATAGATCAGTATATAATTCCTTTCTGTATTCCTTATACGCAAATTCTTAAGAACCTTTATTTTTTCCTACATCATCATTTCTGTTTTTTTCTCTCCTATATTTCCCTGTTTCTTACTCCTTCTCATCTATTCACTAGCCTTGTCTTCTTGTAGCAATGTATCTATTTTTTCTTATCTTTTCCTAAAAATCTACTCAATGTCCTGTTCTTCCTTTATTTTTTTACATTTTTGTTTTCATCTCCAATCCCCTTTTATTTTCTCTTGGATGCTTTTCTCTTATACCTCTGCCCTTTATCATAGTTTCATATTCCGTAATGTTTTATATGGCAGTGACTCAGCTATGTTCTGGTAACCTGTAAACGTGTATTTAAATACTTCCTGCACCTCAAGAGTTGGTTTCAAACCTGGGGTTGAAGAAGGATTACACAAAGGCTTGTGCCCTCAAGGACTTTAGTGTCTGGAAGCAATCAAGGGTCCAAACAAAGGCAATTACATTCTAAAACCAGACTCGAATGAGGGTGAACAGTGTAAGAGCATAAACAGAAGCCTCGCCCAGCGTGGTCAGCAGGACTCTGTGTGTGTGTGTGTGTGTGTGTGTGTGAGACGGGAGTCCCTGCACCCGCAGTCCACTGGCTCCAGGGGCACTTGAAATGTGGCCAGTACAACTGAGAAACGAAAGTTTTAAATTTCATTTCATTCTAAAGAATTCAAATTTCTATAGCCACATGTGACTAGTAGCCACCGCACTGGTCAGTGAAGGCCCAGGGGAGTTCTGTGACAGCATCAGGCTGTAAACAGCCCTCAGAGAGCACACTCACACACACTTATTTGCTATAAGATGACTAATTGCCATCTTGAACACTTGGCCTTAACGTGCCATGGTTTCAGGCACTTGGACTCTCAGGAAGTGGCCACCATTTAAGAAAATATCACAGCTAGCAAATAAAAATCTTATAACTTTGAAAAAGGAAAAAAAAAGTTTTTTTTCATATTGCAGAACTGGCAAAGGGCTTTCTAAAGACATTCTAAAGTCAAATGTTAAACTGTATAATATAAACACAGAGAAGCCTTGAGCTGGGTGTTTGAAGAGGTGTCAATGTGAGCAGGTGAAGAGGGCAGCAGGACAGGCGGCCAGCCAAGCCAGTGTCTGGGGGACGGGCCTCCTGCTCCCGCCAGGTGGTTGCCAGGCCTTGGTTGGGGGGGTTCCAGGGCCGCCTGCCTCCTTAGGGCAGGAAGTAAAAGGCACAGGGAGAGCACTTGGGTTTTCAGGTAAACATTCGAGTAAATGAATGCCAGATAATTTTCATGTTATTCATGAAAACCATCAAAACTTTCTCTACACCAGAAGGGCTGGCTGCCCCAAGAAAGCTCAGCGTCCTTCCTGTCTGAAGGTGGGGTGACAACGTGGATTGAGCTGCAGATAAAGCGTTTCACAGTAAGAGCCCCAAGGAGGCCAAGAGGCAGAACCCAAGGAAAAGGCAGCGGGCCAGGCAACCAGGGGCTGTAGAGACTGAGGGGACAGTGCCTGGGGTGGGCTACAGGCAGCCAGGATGAGCTGTGGGGGAGAGCAGGAGGCCACCCCTGCTGCAGAGCAGGGACGTGGGGCACAGGGAGAGGCCTTCCTTTGGCGGGGGCAGGGGGAGGCTGCGGTGTCAGCCGGGGCTGTGGCTGCAATGGAGGGCGGTCCAGACAGGTGGGGGCCATCCAGGCAGGTGGGGACCGTCCAGGCAGGTGGGGGCCATCCAGGCAGCTGGGGGCCGTCCAGGCAGGTGGAGGCCATCCAGACAGGTGGGGGCCATCCAGGCAGGTGGGGACCGCCCAGGCAGGTGGAGGCCATCCAGGCAGGTGGAGGCCGTCCAGGCAGCTGGGGGCCGTCCAGGCAGCTGGGGGCTGTCCAGGCAGGTGGGTTCCGCAGGCCACTTGGCGTGGAGGGGCCACCAGGACGAGACAATGCCACTGCGGGGGATCCCGGCTCTCAGCAATGCCCACGGGTTTTTGGTACCTGCTCCCGAAGTCTCTGAGCGCAGGCCTTTTATAGATGGAAGCAGGAACTGCCTAGATGGCAGACAGCAGCAAGGGGCTAAGTGGACTCAGGAGTTCAGCTGAAAGTGCAGATAAGCGGGTGGGGCCCCACATAAAGGAGTCAAAAAATGTAAAACAGTTAAAAGTGGCAAGAGAAGGCTGAATGCTGGACATGTGCCATCATCTTGGGCTCTGAAACAGGCTTGTGATAAAAGCAGCCTCTGCATTATTTCAATACAAAACCCTTCTGTGTTTAGAGGTATCCAACAGTGACTCTATAGCTAAATGTCAAAAAGGAAGAGTGTTTTGTAAATAATAGCTAAATGAACAAAAGGCAAAGAGTGGGAAAGCATAGGCGCCTCCTTCTCGCACCCAGCACGCTGGAAAGAGTGGAGGAGAAGCTCGGCCTGGGGATGTGCATTCTGGTGCAAGCGTGGCCGTTTCCCAGGGCAGGAGCAGCTGAAGGTGCGTGGAGAAGCTCGGCCTGGGGGTGCATGCCAGTGCTAGCGTGGCCGGGCCCTGGGGCAGGAGCAGCTGAAGGTGCGTGGAGAGGCTTCCTTGGTGCGGGTGCCTCTGGGACCAACTCCACGCTCCTGAGGGCGTGGGGAAGGGGTGGGGAGCAGCCGTCGCCCTCCCCCACACCCACCAAGAAGGCAGGAGCTGCAGCGCAACCCACTATTTCCTCCTAATGAGGAGCGAGTGGGAACCCCTTGGTCATCTCAAGTCTAAAGCATGTGTTGCCCAGGGCTGTGCTGTAAGGGAACAATCTGAGTACACACTCGAATAGTGTGCAAGGAGAAAACACTTCAACAGTAACCAAAGCACTAGGATCCTAGTTTTAAAATAGGTCTCATAAGATACACACTTAGGTGTTTCCATTTTGGCCTTGCTCTTTTCACAAACGTTTATAAAAAAGAAAGCAGTACAAATTACCTGCTCTGTAATGCTGGATCATCAAATCCACTATCAAAGGGCAACACAGGGCGGATTCGGCAGTGGACCCTGATATTTCCCTTCAGCTCCTACAACAGGAAAGAGCTTTTAACCCTTATCACAGGAGCAAGATAGCACAACTGTACTGTTTCCTTGAAAAACATATACTAAGTAACATTTTCCCCAAGATGTGATCATTAGATTTATCATGTACATTTTGACGTCTCAAAAAAATCATTACAGAATATTGAGGGTTTAGTGTTATTTCATGCTTTTAATACTCATCCTTAACAAATCTGTTCTCATGGCAAATGATTATCACTGGACAATAAAGATCAACTGAAATACTTTTTTCATTAGCATAGTGGGTTAATTCTTTCAGGGCATTTTCGGGGGAGTGTGTGAAAATTCAGTACCTTAATCAACTGTCCTGACCCCTGTAGGGAGTTCGACTTAGTAGCGGGAAGAGGGGCTATTCAGAGAGGAAAACAAACAGCACGAATCAATTCTACCACTATGGAATATAGTAATATACCTGTAACTTTCCTAGGTTGAGGAACTGGAACTCATAAATCTGAATTTTGTGCTACTCTGTGAGTAAACGTGGTTCCGTCCTGGGGCTGGACTATTCCCGTCAGGCTCCAGGACCTGCAGCTGAGCAGCTTCCCAGGCACTGCAGAAGCCCTGCCAGTCCCAGGCGCCATCCACTCGCTGACCCTTCCATATCTATAGCCCCGTCCTCAGGATGCCACTGAGAACCTGGGGGCAGCTGGCTGGTGCCCCACCCCATGCTTCCCCCCGTGGCTGGCTGCCTCTAACACCTGCGGCTGGTCCCCCCCCACCTCAGGGTTTGGTCCAGATGGGAAGCACATCCCCAGTCGGGGTGATGGCAGAACAGAATGGGATTGGGCTGACGGGGGGCTTTCAGTTAGTCGGGCAGCCTTGGGTGGCCTGCAGCAGGAACCCCTGCAACCAGTCTGTGGGGATAGCCATGTGTCCACAGCCGTGGACTTGGCAACATGGGAGGAGCCCGAGTGTGCTGCACACCCCACCATGTACAGACAGGCAGCACAGGCCCGCGGGGGGGGGGGTGCGGGCGCCGGCCAGGAGAGGGCACTGCTTCACTAGATACAAGGGACGGTGGATTTAGGCATGGGGAAATTGGGAGAAAATAGCTAAAAGGGTGATCTAACCAAAAAAGGTCCAAACAGGGTGGGGGGGGGGGCACTTGCACAGCAGTGGGCAGCACCCCAGGAGCGGCCACAGAGGGTGGAGGCCCCAGGGTTGCTGGCGGGGGGCTGAGGAGGAGGGCTGGGGGCAGCAGTTATCGTGATTATCACTGTAACTAATGCAGAAAGCAGCAGTGACTGTAACTCTGCAGCCACCTCAGGGTTGATTCCACTCTGCCCTTTCCCCCGCGACCCTGCAGCACTACAGCATCCTGTCCTCCCACCCTGCCCCGGTGCATGCGGCCTTCTGCGCCCAGGTCAGACCCTCTAGTCCAGCTGCCGCAATGCCCGGGACCCTCTGCCACCCAGCACGCCGGTGACCAACCCTTTTCAAACAGCCACCAGCCTCGAATGTAACGAGCTTGCTTTTTTCCCTTTTCCAGTCACTTATGAGAATTTGGATTGGAGGAGAGCCATGGAGGGGGTCAAGAGGGGCTTCCCTTGACCCCCCCCCAAGGGCTCCACAATGCCTTTACAGGCCCTAGAAGCCAAGCCCATGGGCTGTCCCCCACGCCCCTGCCCCCACCCCCTGCGCCAGGTCCCTGGGGCCACCGCACCCCCTGCAGTGGCCTCCCGTGCACAGATGCTGGTCCACGTCAGACGTCGTGTTCAGAATTGCCGCATGAACAGCACAGACAGTGGAGCAGTGTTTTACAGTTCCCTCCCTCTGCGAGAAAAGACCAATGAGCCAGAAAACAGGCTAACTGATACAGGGTAACCCCAAAGAGGTAGGACATGCAGAACAGTCCCAGAGAGCCCAACGAGGGAGGTGGCTGAGACCCCAGCTCCTGTGGGTGAAAACACATGCACAGAGGGCCCCCACCTGCCCTGCACCCAGCCCGCTCCTCCCAGCT
This sequence comes from Tamandua tetradactyla, assembly GCF_023851605.1. NCBI lineage: Eukaryota > Metazoa > Chordata > Mammalia > Pilosa > Myrmecophagidae > Tamandua > Tamandua tetradactyla. Next base: position 72,059,249 of record NC_135337.1, on the reverse strand, counting down.
CCACCCTGGCCCTGCGACTCCTCCCACAGCCTCCTGCCTGAGGTGTTTCTTGCGCTGGCAGACAGGGGCCCAGCAGGCATTGCCTGCAGCTCGGGGCCCCCAGAGTAGGGCTTCCCGCCTCCCCCCGGAGTCCATGGGGCACGGGGAGCCAGGCACCTTTCCAGTCGTGGATCTTCCACCTTCTTGAACCACAGGATCTTTCCCTGGATGCCTTATTGGACATTTCTGTAGCTTTGCTTTAATGTGGATATTTTCACAGCCTTAGAACTGTGACCTTGCAACTTAATCAATCTCCCCTTTTAAAAGCTGTTCTGTTTCTGATACATCGCATTCCCACAGCTTGCAGACTAAAGATGATATATTTAAAGTGCCAAAAGAAAAATAATTGCCAACCAAGAATAATACTTGGCAAAACCAGCCTTCAAAAAAAGAGGAGGGTGGGCCACGGTGGCTCGGCAGGCAAGAATGCTTGCCTGCCATGCCAGAGGATGCGGGTTCAATTCCCGGTGCCTGCCCATGTAAAAAAAAACGATTAGAAAGCAATTGTAGAACCAAACTGATTTAAGGATAATAAAGCCTATATCTTAACATAGGTCTTGCCTTCACTTCCAATTGAGACCATCTTTTTATAAATCATGGATCTGGATCCTGAATAAAAACATGTATATATTCCTCATGACTACTAGAATTAAAAAAAAAAAAAGAGGAGAAATTAATACTTGGCTGGATCAACAAAAGCTGAGGGCGCACATTACCACCAGGCCTGCCCAACGAGAAACGTAGCCCGAGTTCCTCCTGTCGAAGGGAAAGGACGCGAGGCAGAACCAGGGCCGTGTGCAGAGTGAAGACCTCCAGCACACGGAACGATGTGGGTGAGTATAGATCCCACGGTTAACGCACACAGAAGAATGAAATTGGACCCCTACCTCAAACCATATGCAAAAATCAACTACGACCCAACCAAGGACCTAAATATAGGTGCCCAAACTGCAAAACGCTAAGAACATCAAGTAGGGTCAAATCTTCATGACTGGCATTCAGCAAAGGATTCTTAGATATGAAATCAAAAGCATGAGCAACAAAAGAAACAAGAGATAAACTGGACTTCACCAAAATTAACAACTTTCCTAAAAAATGATCATGGCAATGAATACACAACTATGTGATGATAACATGAGCCACTGATTCTACACCATGTATGAAATGTATGTGTGTGAAGATTTCTCAATAAAAAAAATTTTTTTAAAGAGGGTGAAAGAGGAATTATAACAGAGAAGCCAGGATTTAACATATGCGTATAACTACTGAGTCATTATATTGATATTTCTTTTTAATCTCCAGTGTCTTGGAGCAGCTAGAAGGAAAAACCTAAAATGGTGGAGCTGTAACCCATACCAAACTCTGAAATCTGTTCTGCAACTACTTGTTGCAATGTACTTTGAAATTTATGGCTTTTTTGTACATATGCAATATTTCACAATAAAAAATGAAAAATTAGCAACTTTTATGCATCAAAGGGCATAATACAGAAAGTGAAAGGGTGATCTTCAGAATGGGAGAGGAGAGTTGCAGACCATGAATGTGATAAGGTTCTAATATTCAGGATATATAAAGAACTTTTACAACCCAATAACAAAAAGACAACCCAATTTAAAACTAGGCAAAGGGCTTGAATGTTTTTCCAAAGAAAAAATACAAACTATCAATCAGCATGTGAATAGATGCTCGCCATCATTAGCCAACCAAATAAAAATCACAATGAGAAATCACTTCACATCCACAAGGATAGCTATTATTAAAAAAAAGAAAAGAAGAAGGAAAATAACGAATGTTGGAGAGAATGCAGAGAAACTGGTGCTCAGTGCACTGCTGGTGGGAATGTAAAATGGGGCAGACATCCTGGAAAGCGCCATCGCGTCCTCAGAAAGTAAAGCACAGAGTTACTGCATGGCCTGGGAATCCAGTCCTAGGACCACACCAGAGAGAGAAGGCAGGGTCTTGCCCAGACTCATGCACCAGTGTTCCCGGCAGCGTTCTTCACAACAGCCAAATGTGGGGCTCATTCTCCCCTTTCAGACAATAAAAAGTTACAATTTACTGACACCTATTGAGGTGCTAAGCATTTCAGCAGCACCTCACTTTGTCTTTACAGCAATCCACAAAGGTGGTGCTACAGCGAGGATTAAATAAGAAAATGCATGCAAAATATTTACAAAAGCTTCTGGTGCACAGTAAGCACTCAAGCAATGTTACACTTAAACCAATGTGTAGAGTACCGAACCATGCACTTGAAGGTTTAGATAATAAAACTGGAATACTCTCAGACTTCCCTAACAACTGACAGGACTCTGCAGCAGAGGGAAGGAACGAGTCTCATCTGGAAAGTGCGTTTCTATAGCTTCAGGTAACTCCAGTTCAGAGTGATCAGCCAAAGAACAAGACACAAAACTCACTTCCCCACGAGTCAGGTTCACCAAATAAGCCACAGAGACCTGAGTCTTGGCCGTGAATGTCAGGGGTCTCAGATGGCACGCCTTTCAGGAGGGTGGGCCAAAGCTGGCACGGGACCCTCTCCAGTGGACCCAAGGGGGACAGCTGAGTGGTGGCGGCCACAGGAAGGAGCTGCCCTGCGTCTCAGCCCTCATGGCCTTGTGCCACCTCACAGCCACCAGAGCCATCCAGACTCCTGTACCTCCTGCCAGGGCGCGGCCACAGCCCTTCCCACCCTGGGTCCTAACTGTCCAGTTTCCACAGAGCAGGTAAAGTGACCTTTAATAGCACAAACCAGCCATTCCTTCTCAAGACCCTGCAGCAGCTCCATCAACTCCCGAAAAGAGTCAGGGGGCTGTGCCAGGCCTCAGGGTGTGTGGGACCCCCCACGCTGGCCCCCTGCTCCCCTACCCAGGGCCTCTACCCCCACCCCCCTTGCCCAGGCCCCCCACCCAGGGCCTCTGCCCTGACCCCTCCCAGCCTGCCCCCACTGGCCCTCCACCAGCCCAGGGCTTCTGTCTCTGCCCCCCGCCCCCCAACCCTAGGGCCTCTGCCCCACCTCCCGGCCCCCCCCCCGTTCCCCCTTGCCATCCCCCCATCCCCCCTACCCAGGGCCTCTGCCCCCACCCCCCTTGCCTAGTCCCCTTGCCCCACCACCCAGGGGCCTCTGCCCCTGCCCCTGCCCTTACTCCCTGCCATCCCCCCATCCCCCCTCCCAGGGCCCCTGCCCCACACTGGCCCTCTTTGGAGACGGCGCCCCTGACACTCCCTCCTGGGCCGTCTAGAGTATGGCTGACACCCGGGCTGACAGCTGGCGCGCTCACCACCAGTCTATTGTGAAGTAATCTTCTCTTCTCTTTTTCAATCTGATACTGTTCCTTTATTTCTTGTAAGGACTTCTCGAGGTGAACTTCTCTTGACTGACGTGCTGAAAGAACAATTTCACCCAAAATCAAGATGAAATTTTTCCACAAAGCCGGCACAGCCCGTTACTGTTCTCAGGGCAGGAGAGACGACGGAAAAGCTCACTGGGTTCATGTGGTCTGGGTGGCTGGTGCCCCTCCCGCAGGAAGTCCCGGGGGAACCTGGGGCCCGCGCTGGCCCAGGAGCATCTGCAGCCCCCAGTAAGCCTCTCTGCGGCCTCCGGGCCAGCGTGGAAGGAGCTGAGGAGGAGCCGGGCCTGCCCTCTGGGCCACCAACTATTCATTGCAACCTTGGCCATTTCCTGTCCTGGGAACTAAGAATTAGAGCACCAATTCTGCAAGGATGCCACGAGGATTAACTGAGCCTGTCACATGGGACACGGCACCTGCTTTCTCCACGGGGACCCAGGTCACCCCATGGGCATGAGGCACAGGTGCCTCCCTGGCTGGGCACCGAGCTGTGTGACTGTGGGCTGGAATCGCCAGCATGTGGAGCTCATCTGTGGTGGACGGCATGTGCAGTTGGTTAAGGGGGTGTCTTCTACAGTGAATGAGGTTTAACTTAACTAGCTGGAGGCTTAAAAGAGAGAGGTCAGGACTTCCGGAGAAGATGGCGGCTTAGTAAGACGCGCGGATCTTAGTTTCTTCTCCAGGACAGCTACTAGGGGAGTAGAAACGATACAGAACAGCTCCCAAAGCCACAACAGAGATAAAAAAGACAGCGTACCCCATCCTGGAACGGCTGGCTGGCTGAGAGAAGCCGCTCGGGTGAGATCGCCGAGGCGCGCAGGCTTCACTGGGCGGGGCGGCAAGCGGCCAGAGTCACTCACTTCCCCCTTCCTGGGCCGGCTGGGAGAATTGGAGAGGCAGTCCCCTGAAACCGCGGCGGCTGGCGCCCACACGACGTGCAGCTCCCCGGACCAACTGAGAGAATTGGATCGGAAATCCCCAGGCCGAGGAGAACGGTGACGGGTGGGGGAGGCCCCTTCCAAACCCGTGACTCCCTGGGAACGTGCACTCTCCCGGGCGGGCCGCTGCCGCTGGTGCCCTCCCGCCACACTTGTCGCCCCGGGCCGACTAGGAAATTCGGACGGGCGCTTTCCCGGGCTGCGGGGGCCAGCAACCCTCCCCGCGTTCGGACCCCGGGCCGACTCGCACTCTTCCAAGCCGCTTCGGCTAGTGAAACTCCCGGACGGCGAGAGTTTTCCAAAGTTAAAGGTCCCACAGCACCTTTTACTGGTGGGACCCACAGACAAACATGTGCCACGAGCGCCAGCTACTGGGCAGGATAAGAAAAACAGAACCCAGAGATTTCACAGAAAAATCTTCCAAACTTTTGGATCCAATACCCAGGGAAATCTGTCTAAATGCGCAGACGCCAACAGAAGATAACGGATCATGCTCAAATAATTGAAAATATGGCCCAGTCAAAGGAACAAACCAATAGTTCAAATGAGATACAGGAGCTGAGACAACTAATGCTGAATATATGAACAGAAATGGAAAACCTCCTCAAAAACGAAATCGATAAATTGAGAGAGGACATGAAGAAGACATGGGCTGAACATAAAGAAGAAATAGAAAAACTGAAAAAACAAATCACAGAACTTATGGAAGTGAAGGACAAAGTAGAAAAGATAGAAAAAACAATGGATACCTACAATGATGGATTCAAAGAGACAGAAGATAGAATTAGTGATTTGGAGGATGGAACATCTGAATTCCAAAAAGAAACAGAAACTATCGGGAAAAGAATGGAAAAATTTGAACAGGGTATCAGGGAACTCAAGGACAATATGAAGCGCACAAATATACGTGTTGTGGGTGTCCCAGAAGGAGAAGAGAAGGGAAAAGGAGGAGAAAAACTAATGGAAGAAATTTTCACTGAAAATTTCCCAACTCTCATGAAAGACCTAAAATTACAGATCCAAGAAGTGCAGCGCACCCCAAAGAGATTAGACCCAAATAGGCATTCTCCAAGACACTTACTAGTTAGAATGTCAGAGGTCAAAGAGAAAGAGAGGATCTTGAAAGCAGCAAGAGAAAAACAATCCATCACATACAAGGGAAACCCAATAAGACTATGTGTAGATTTCTCAGCAGAAACCATGGAGGCTAGAAGACAGTGGGATGATATATTTAAATTACTAAAAGAGAAAAACTGCCAACCAAGACTCCTATATCCAGCAAAATTGTCCTTCAAAAATGAGGGAGAAATTAAAACATTCTCAGACAAAAAGTCACTGAGAGAATTTGTGACCAAGAGACCAGCTCTGCAAGAAATACTAAAGGGAGCACTAGAGTCAGATACAAAAAGACAGAAGAGAGAGGTATGGAGAAGAGTGTAGAAAGAAGGAAAGTCAGATATGATATATATAATACAAAAGGCAAAATGGTAGAGGAAAATATTATCCAAACACTAATATCACTAAATGTTAATGGACTGAATTCCCCAATCAAAAGACACAGAATGGCAGAATGGATTAAAAAACAGGATCCTTCTATATGCTGTCTACAGGAAACACATCTTAGACCCAAAGATAAACATAGGTTGAAAGTGAAAGGTTGGGAAAAGATATTTCATGCAAATAACAACCAGAAAAGAGCAGGAGTGGCTATACTAATATCCAACAAGTTAGACTTCAAATGTAAAACAGTTAAAAGAGACAAAGAAGGATACTATCTACTAATAAAAGGAACAATTAAACAAGAAGACATAACAATCATAAATATTTACGCACCGAACCAGAATGCCCCAAAATACGTGAGGAATACACTGCAAACACTGAAAAGGGAAATAGACACAAATACCATAATAGTTGGAGACTTCAATTCACCACTCTCATCAATGGACAGAACATCTAGACAAAGGATCAATAAAGAAATAGAGAATATGAATATTACTATAAAGGAGCTAGACTTAACAGACATTTATAGGACATTAAATCCCACAACAGCAGGATACACCTTTTTCTCAAGTGCTCATGGATCATTCTCAAAGATAGACCATATGCTGGGTCACAAAGCAAGTCTTAACAAATTTTAAAAGATTGAAATCATACACAACACTTTCTCGGATCATAAAGGAATGGAGTTGGAAATCAATAATAGGCGGAATGCCAGAAAATTCACAAATACGTGGAGGCTGAACAACACACTCTTAAACAACGAGTGGGTCAAAGAAGAAATTGCAAGAGAAATTAGTAAATACCTCGAGGCAAATGAAAATGAAAACACAACATATCAAAACTTATGGGATGCAGCAAAGGCAGTGCTAAGAGGAAAATTTATTGCCCTAAATGCCTATATCAGAAAAGAAGAAAAGGCAAAAATGCAGGAATTAACTGTTCACTTGGAAGAACTGGAGAAAGAACAGCAAACTAATCCCAAAGCAAGCAAAAGGAAAGAAATAACAAAGATCAGAGCAGAAATAAATGAAATTGAAAACATGAAAACAATAGAGAAAATCAATAAGACCAGAAGTTGGTTCTATGAGAAAATCAATAAGATTGATGTGCCCTTATCAAGATTGACAAAAAGAAGAAGAGAGAGGATGCAAATAAATAAGATCAGAAATGGAAGAGGAGACATAACTACTGACCTCACAGAAATAAAGGAGGTAATAACAGGATACTATGAACAACTTTACGCTAACAAATACAACAATTTAGATGAAATGGACAGGTTCCTGGAAAGATATGAACAACCAACTTTGACTCAAGAAGACATAGATGACCTCAACAAACCAATCACAAGTAAAGAAATTGAATTAGTCATTCAAAATCTTCCTAAAAAGAAAAGTCCAGGACCAGATGGCTTCACATGTGAATTCTACCAAACGTTCCAGAAAGAATTAGTACCAACTCTCCTCAAACTCTTCAAAAAAATCGAAGTGGAGGGAAAACTACCTAATTCATTCTATGAAGCCAACATCACCCTCATACCAAAACCAGGCAAAGATATTACAAAAAAAGAAAACTACAGACCAATCTCTCTAATGAATATAGATGCAAAAATCCTCAATAAAATTCTAGCAAATCGTATCCAACAACACATTAAAAGAATTATACATCATGACCAAGTAGGATTCATCCCAGGTATGCAAGGATGGTTCCACATAAGAAAATCAATTAATGTAATACACCATATCAACAAATCAAAGCAGAAAAATCACATGATCATCTCAATTGATGCAGAGAAGGCATTTGACAAGATTCAACATCCTTTCCTGTTGAAAACACTTCAAAAGATAGGAATACAAGGGAACTTCCTTAAAATGATAGAGGGAATATATGAAAAACCCACAGCTAATATCATCCTCAATGGGGAAAAATTGAAAACTTTCCCCCTAAGATCAGGAACAAGACAAGGATGTCCACTATCACCACTATTATTCAACATTGTGTTGGAAGTTCCAGCCAGAGCAATTAGACAAGAAAAAGAAATACAAGGCATCAAAATTGGAAAGGAAGAAGTAAAACTATCACTGTTTGCAGACGATATGATACTATACGTCGAAAACCCGGAAAAATCCACAACAAAACTACTAGAGCTAATAAATGAGTACAGCAAAGTAGCAGGTTACAAGATCAACATTCAAAAATCTGTAGCATTTCTATACACTAGTAATGAACAAGCTGAGGGGGAAATCAAGAAACGAATCCCATTTACAATTGCAACTAAAAGAATAAAATACCTAGGAATAAATTTAACTAAAGAGACAAAAACCCATATAAAGAAAACTACAAAAAACTGTTAAAAGAAATCACAGAAGACCTAAATAGATGGAAGGGCATACTGTGTTCATGGATTGGAAGACTAAATATAGTTAAGATGTCAATCCTACCTAAATTGATTTACAGATTCAATGCAATACCAATCAAAATCCCAACAACTTATTTTTCAGAAATAGAAAAACCAATAAGCAAATTTATCTGGAAGGGCAGGGTGCCCCGAATTGCTAAAAACATCTTGAGGAAAAAAAACGAAGCTGGAGGTCTCGCGCTGCCTGACTTTAAGGCATATTATGAAGCCACAGTGGTCAAAACAGCATGGTATTGGCATAAAGATAGATATATCGACCAATGGAATCGAATAGAGTGCTCAGATATAGACCCTCTCATCTATGGACATTTGATCTTTGATAAGGCAGTCAAGCCAACTCACCTGGGACAGAGCAGTCTCTTCAATAAATGGTGCCTAGAGAACTGGATATCCATATGCAAAAGAATGAAAGAAGACCCATCTCTCACACCCTATACAAAAGTTAACTCAAAATGGATCAAAGATCTAAACATTAGGTCTAAGACCATAAAACAGTTAGAGGAAAATGTTGGGAGATATCTTATGGATCTTACAACTGGAGGCGGTTTTATGGACCTTAAACCTAAAGCAAGAACACTGAAGAAGGAAATAAATAAATGGGAACTCCTCAAAATTAAACACTTTTGTGCATCAAAGAACTTCATCAAGAAAGTAGAAAGACAGCCTACACAATGGGAGACAATATTTGGAAATGATATATCAGATAAAGGTCTAGTATCCAGAATTTATAAAGAGATTGTTCATCTCAACAACAAAAAGACAGCCAACCCAATTACAAAATGGGAAAAAGACTTGAACAGACACCTATCAGAAGAGGAAATACAAATGGCCAAAAGGCACATGAAGAGATGCTCAATGTCCCTGGCCATTAGAGAAATGCAAACCAAAACCACAATGAGATATCATCTCACACCCACCAGAATGGCCATTATCAACAAAACAGAAAATAACAAGTGCTGGAGAGGATGCGGAGAAAGAGGCATGCTTATCCACTGCTGGTGGGAATGTCAAATGGTGCAACCACTGTGGAAGGCAGTTTGGCGGTTCCTCAAAAAGCTGAATATAGAATTGCCATACGACCCAGCAATACCATTGCTGGGAATCTACTCAAAGGACTTAGGGGCAAAGACACAAACGGACATTTGCACACCAATGTTTATAGCAGCATTATTTACAATTGCAAAGAGATGGAAACAGCTGAAATCTCCATCAACAGAAGAGTGGCTAAACAAACTGTGGTATATACATACGACGGAATACTATGCAGCTTTAAGACAGGATAAACTTATGAAGCATGTAATAACATGGATGGACCTAGAGAACATTATGCTGAGTGAGTCTAGCCAAAAACTAAAGGACAAATACTGTATGGTCCCACTGATGTGAACTGACATTCGAGAATAAATTTGGAATATGTCATTGGTAACAGAGTCCAGCAGGAGGTAGAAACAGGGTAAGATAATGGGCAATTGGAGTTGAAGGGATACAGACGGTGTAACAGGACTAGATACAAAAACTCAAAAATGGACAGCACAATAATACCTAATTGTAAAGTAATCATGTTAAAACACTGAATGAAGCTGCATCTGAGCTATAGGTTTTTGTTTTGTTTTGTTTTGATTTTACTATTATTACTTTTATTTTTGTCTCTATATTAACATTCTATATCTTTTTCGGTTATGTTGCTAGTTCTTCTAAACCGATGCAAATGTACTAAGAAATGATGATCATGCATCTATGTGATGATGTTAAAAATTACTGATTGCATATGTAGAATGGTATGATTTCTAAATGTTGGGTTAATTTCTTTTTCTCCGTTAATTAAAAAAAAAAAAAAGAGAAGGGGTAATTGGAGCTGAAGGGATACAGACTGTACAACGGGACTGGATATAAAAACTCAGAAATGGACAGCACAATACTACTCAATTGTAATGCAATTATGTTAAAACACTGAATGAAGCTGCATGTGAGGTATAGGTTTTTTTTTTTTTCTCTTTCTATTATTGTTTTAATTCTTATTCTGTTGTCTTTTTATTTCTTTTTCTAAATTGATGCAAATGTACTAAGAAATGATGAATATGCAACTATGTGATGTTATTAAGAATTACTGATTGTACATGTAGAATGGAATGATTTCTAATTGTTTTGTTAATTGTTTTTTTAATTAATAAAAAAATAAAATAAAATAAAATAAAAACATAAAATTCTTAGAAGAAAAAAAAAAAAAAGAGAGAGGTCAGAAAAGAGCTCAGTAGCTCAGCCCAGACATTTGGAGAAGCAGAAGGAATCACCCCGGGGAAAGCTGTTGGAGCCCAGAAGCTAGGAGAAAAGCCAGCAGACATTGCCCTGTGCCTTCCATGTGACAGAGAAACTCAGATGAAAGCTAGCTGCCTTTCCTCCAAAGAGCTGTAAGCGTCTAACTAAATAAATCCCCTTTCTGAAAGCCGATCTGTCTCTAGTGTTGCATTCCGGCAGGTTTAGCAGACCAAAACAGTGTTCCTCTCGGCTGCAATGTGGCTGCCCGGTGATGCCCGCTCACTCGCTAGCAGTGTGGGGATTTCTGCTCCTGGGGATTCGGAGCTGGCTGGCCGAGCATACCTGCTGCAACTCCTGCAGTTGTGGTTCAACTAGAAACTGAGCCTTCACAGGCCTTGACATTTCCTTAGGGAAAAACATCAGCCACTCTCCTCACTTTTCTTCTCACGCTTCCTACAAAACACCTCACCTTTTTAAAGCCCAGACACACTATTTTTCATAAAAGAACACTACTGTCCCTTTTCCAGGAGCAAGCAACTTCTGCAAGCACACACATGTGCGCGCATTCACACACACACTCGCATACGTGCACCGCAGGCTGCTCTGAGGCAGCCGTGCAGCCACTGTGCAGGGGAGCTGGTCTCCCAGCCTAACTGAGAAGCAGAGCAAATCAAAAGGCTTCCACAGGTATATATTGATATGAGAACAAAATGAACAAATTATTATGTTCCTGTCTTCCTAATCTGATTTATAGTGTTCATATGATGGGCACTAGATGAAAACAGTTAGAAGGAAATGAATTTATGCAGTGCTGGTCATGTGAAGAGCTAAAAAATACTACAAACTTGGGAGCTAAAGCACCGTCTTCCCTGGGTTTTCAGTAGAGTAGTCTAAGATAATAAATCCATTATAACTAAGGAAGAAAACTGCCATGGAATTCTTAGAAATGAAGAAAGAACTGAAACAAGAGAATAAAAAACATTGCCTCATATTTAGGAAAATCTGATGCCGAAAGCTCAACATGGAAACAGTTTCAAGTTCAGCAACAAACGTCAAGAACAAGAAAGAATTCTTTAGGTAAGAACGCATTAAAAGAAAATCCTTCTTGGGCAATTGGAGGTGAGAGGAGGTGGTCAATGACAGGCAAATACTAGGCGCTTAATAAATGTTAGTGAGCTAAAAGATATTTACTAATGAGGCATGCACAGACATGCCCAGCTCGCTGCACGTGGTCTGCTGTGCTCTGGGACGGTGCGAGTGTTGGGAAAGGGGTGCCCAGCAGGCCCGCCGGTGCCGCTTCTCCAAGGCACGTGCTGTTTGGTGTCTCACTGTCATGTTTGGTCATTCTCCCAATGTTTCATTACTTTTTCATTACTGAAATCTGCTACGGTACTCAGCAACCAGTGATCTTTAATGGCACTATTCTAACTGTTTGGGGGGCTCAGGAAGCATGTCCACTCTGTCCATCCTGGGGCCTCCCTGTCCCTGAGACCCAACAGTATTGATCTGAGGGCAGTTACTACCCTGCAGAGCCTCCACGTGTTCAAGTGGCAGGAAGGGTCCTGTTTCCAGTTTAAATCAAAAGTGAGGGGCCATTACGCTCCATGAGGAAGGCACGTGGGCACTGAGGCAGGTCCACCGCATGGCCTCACGGGCCAGCCAAGCCCTGGAGGCAGAGCCAACGCTCTTGAAGGAAATGGAGAGTCCTGCTGCAATGGGCACATGGCGACGGGAAAGCAAAACAGCCTTCGTGCTGACATGGGGAAGGTTTGAGCAGTCTGGACAGAAGCTCAAACCCGCCACAGCATGCCCTTAAACCAAAGTCCAGTCTGGGCAAGGCCCTAACTCTCTTCAGTTCTATGAGGGCTGAGAGAGGTGAGGAAGCTGCAGGAGAGAAGCTTGTAGCTGGCAGAGGTTGGCTCATGAGTTTAAGGAGAGAAGCCATCTCCATAACATCAGAGCACAAGGTACAGCAATTGCTGACATGAAGCTGCAGCAGGTGTCCCAAAGACCTGGCTGAAATAAGTGGTGAAAGTGGCTATGCTGAGCAACAAATTCTCAGTGGAGACAAAGCAGCCTTCTGTCGGAAGAGGATATTCCTAGCTGAACAGGAGAAGTCAGCGCTGGCATCAGACCTTCCCAGGACAGGCTGCTTCTTGTGGGAAGGGCTAACACAGGTGGTGGCTGTAACAGGACGTCGGTGCTCATTTACCTTTCAAAAAATCCAAGGGCCCTTAAGAATTAGCCAAACCTACTCTCCCTATGTGTATAAAATCCAAGAAAGCACAATGAGATGAAAGCAGTTCCCACCCACTCACAGACCTCACCCTGCCACCCGTGGATCACGGAGCCCTCTCGACTCTCATGTCTTAAACTCATTTCCTAAGGTGGCCCAGGTGAAACCTGCGCGTGGCCTCACCTTGCAGGGCCTCGCTGCTGAGCTGGGCTCTCTTCACGGCAGCCGCTATCTCAGCCATGCAGGCCTGGTGTGCATCTTGATAATTTCTTACAAGTCCCAGAGAAGAGGAGTGAAACTCCTTCAGATCTCGTTTAAGTTTCTATAAAGTAAGAACATGGTTATACAATTAATATAATAAGTTATATTATTATAATTAAATAATTACCTAGGCTTCTATAAAGTGAAGGACAGCACCACAAAATCAATGTAGTCTTACATTAATTCATTACTAACCAAGTCTATTTAAAGTAGAGGTTTTTAATCACAGACATGGTTGGTGTCACCTGAAAATTTAAGAACAAGCACTGCCCAAGCCCACCTCCGAAGTCCTAACTCAGCAGACAAGAGATGGAGTTTCCAGAGATTTGTATTTATAAAAGCTGCAAAAGTGGTTTCATAAATTTTAAGTATTTAAATAATAGAAAATCAAATATTTCACCAATCTCCATAGATGGTACAACCCATTGCATAATGGAAAAAAGGTGGACTTAGGACACTTTGTTGTTTACTTCCTTTGATTTTGGCATGGTCTCAGAACCCTGCGTCACCCCCTCCATAAGTGGGGAGCAAGCTCTAATCTTTTCCCCAGACCTGCCTTCTGAAAGCTTAACTATCATTGGAACACAATCAAAAACCGTTAGGCCTGCAAAAACCATTTACCATAGAAATGTATATAAAACATAAAAACAGGCGCAGTAAATATTAAAATTCTTGAAGAATTTTGGAAATAAACTGATAGATAATATCTTATATGTAATATTTTTTCTTTTTTCTTCCTGAAATTATCTGTGTTTTTCTGTATGAAGGCATATGTCCATAGAATGAAATAATTGATGTAATATTTTATATTAAACACTCTTTAATCATAAGATATCAACTAAACTTAAATAGATGCTATTTTTAGTTGTTTTTCCCTATAAAAAAGAGATCACTTACAAATGTTTGAAAAACATTTTAATAAAATATCAAAATAAAACAGGTATTTTATTATATGGAATGTAGACAAAGTTGTATACTTTATTCAAGGATGGACAAATTTGACTCAGTTGGAAGAGAATAAAAAATTAATTCTATAAATCCTTTCATATATACAAAAGTATTTTATGGAAAAAATAAAACCCACAAACAAGCCTCTACATTCCGCTAACAAAGAGAGGAGCCTAATTCTGTTTACAGATGGTGTTTTCATTGTTGCAATAACGACCTTTATCTTTTTCCTAATTTTTATTCTGGTCACATTGTTTATAACGAAACGTAAAACAATGTTCTTACTCAAAGGTATAAAAATATCCTACCGCAATTTCACCTTGGAGAACTGCCAAGTGAACCATATGGAATAGCAACTTTCCCAACTTTTCCTTCTAGAAACAATCAGTGGTTTTAAAGGAGCCTCCCTCATTTCATGACATGCTGTATTTAATCTGACATGCAGAAATGAGTTTTTGTACCATTTAACATTAAAATAAAAATGAGAACAACCTTGCTGTATAAAATTAAACTACAAGCATCAATGTAGCACTACCATTCCTGGTTTAAACAATTCATCTCATGGCCAAACTGCATTTTTCCTTCCTATTTGCACTCATGATTCCAATGATTTGTGCTTTTTTGAGGTCTTGTCTTCTCTGTAGTATTAGAAAGCAGAATTCCCAATGTGAATGCCATCTATAATTGATTGTGAAAATAGTAATTAATTTTATAATTTTTTAAAGAAGACTGGTGGCATCAGTAAATGCCAGCGGAAATCTCTACTTAAGATACTTGAGGACCTTTGACACCTGCATTCAGGCTTCTTTTAATTCCCTAAGAGATCTATTTTGACACGTGCAATTGACACGATGTCATCAGACAGTGATCACTTTGGGTTCTGGAACACAAACCCCTATGACTGTGTACATAGAATTCCCGGCTTCCTGCTACATTAGCTTTACCTGGATTACTTGGGAAAGCTGGATTAAGGTGGAATGTACACTTCTCTGCAAATACTGCTTCTCGCTGTAGAGAAGGTGAAACCGCCTGGCCTCTCTGCTACTTTTTCCAATCATTTCTTGGTACTGTTGCATAGAAAAAATATATATAAGAAAAATTAAAGTAAAAATCTTGAAAATGAAGACAATGTGTCTTCCCTGGGAAGGTCGGGATGGCCTTTGCAGCGAGAGTCACACAGGAGGGGCTACAGGGCAGCTGCAGGAAAGGGACTGTAGAGGACAAGGGACGCCAACTTGGGCGGTGGGGAAAGGGCTGCCATGGAGCACTGAGCCGACGGCTAGCTGGGGAGAGCACCGGGGACGCCGGCCAGGACGGGCGGACAGCCAGATGCTGCCGAAACGCGGACGCCACGTCAGCCGTGGAGTCTCAGCAGCAGCATTTCACAAAGAGATGTGTGTCGTCAGGACGGTCACTCCGGCTGCCCTGTGGCCAGCGGGGGAGGGAGTGACCAGGAGCCCAGTAGTCAGGAAGCGACTCCATGGAGGGAGCAGCAGACGTGGTGGTGTGGCTGATCTGCCACAGTGGAGACAGAGAAGCAGACCGATTCCAGATGTTCTCCGGAGGCGAGACAGGCCTTGGCGCCTGCAGGGCTGGCGAGGTGGTGACTCCAGCAGGGAGTGGGCAGGGCCAGTGAGGAGGGCAGAGCCAACGAGTTCACATTTGGTTTCCTCTGTTTTCTTTCCCAGCGTATTTATTTAGGTGTTATGCTCTCACACTACATTCCTACAAGCTAATAAATACTGGCCAATTAGTTCTCCTTTAGAATTAGAACCACACATTCCCAAATGGCAAAAAATACATGGTTACACTAACAGTAATATAGACCATAATTTTATCAATTACATAATAAAATAAACTTGTGATTAACACATTCAATGCAAACCCAATCAAAATTCTGGTAGCCTTCTTTGCAGGAATGGAAAAGCTAATCATCACATTCATTTGGAAGGGAAAAGGCATCAAATATCCAAAACCACCTTGTATAAGAAACACAAAGTTAGAGGACTTACGCTTCCTGATTTTAAAACTTATTACAAAGCTACAATATCAAAATAATACGGTAAGAGCACAGGGACAGAAAGATATTTGGACCAATGGAATAAAACTGAGCGGTCAGAAATAAATCCTCTCGTGCACAACTAATTGAGTTTTGCCAAAAGTACTGAGTCCACTCAATGGGGAAAGAAAAGTCTCTTCCACCAGTGGTATGGGAAAACTGGACAGCCATGTGCAAAGAACAGAAGTGGACTTCTACCTCACACCGTAAACAAAGGTTAATACAAAATGAATCAAAGACCTAAATATAAGAACTGTAACTATAAAACTCCAAAAGGAAAACATGGGGGGAAGTATCTTTAGGGCCTTGTATTAGGCAATGATTGTCAAACTTCATTCCAAAAGTATGGACAAAAGAAAATTAGATAAATTGGATTTTATTAAAATTAAAATCTTTGGTGCATCAAAGGAAATTATCAAGAAAGTGAAAAATAATGGGGGAAAATAGTTGTAAACCATATATCAGATGAGTGTAATACCCACTATTTATAAAAAAACTGCTACAAATCAACAACAAAAAGACAAACAACCCAATTAAAAATGGGCACAGGACTTGAACAGACATTGCCCCAAAGATATGCAAATAGTCAACACGGACATGAAAAGCTGCTCATCATCATTAGCCATTAGGGAACTACATAGCAAAACCACAAAGAGAGAGTACTCCAGTCCACTAGAATGGCTATTAGTTAAAAAAAAGAAAAAAAGTAAGATGACAAGTGTTAGGGAGGACGCAGAGAAACTGATATCCTAGTGCATTATTGGTGGGAATGTAAAATGCAACTGCTGCGGAAAGCAGTTTGCTGGTTTCTCAACTTAAGAAACTTAAACATCAAACACCAAATGACCCAGTAATCCTACTTCCAAGTATGTACCCCAAAGGATGGAAAGCAGCACTTCAGACAGAAATCTGCACACCAGTGTTCCAAACAGCAACGCCCACGACCGTCGGGGGGTGGAAGCAGCCCAGTGTCTATGAACTGAAGAATGGACAGACAAAAAGTGATGCATGCGTTCCATGAGCCATCATTCAGATGCAACATGATGAATCCTAAAGATGGGATGTTGGGTGGAAAACGCCAGACACAAAAGGACACATGTATGATCTCATATGAAATTATTAGAATATGCAAATTCACAGTGTGGGAAATCACAGTTCAGGCCTCCATGACAGGGCTGGGTGGGGGTTGTGGGGGACTGGGTGCAATTGTCACAGAACCTCTGTCTGGGCTGATGGGAGAGCCGTGGTGCTGGGTGGTGGTGACGAGAGCCTAACATGGTGAAAATAATTAACATCACTCAATTGTATACTTGAAAGTGGTCTAAAATAGGAAATTTTAGGTATATATGTTACCAGAATAAATTTTAAAAAACTCACAACACAAGCAGTGAACCTTAATGCAAAACATGGGCTACAGTTAATAATATAATTACAATCATATTGTTTCATCAATTGTAACAAAGTTACCCCCGTAGTGTCAAATATTGAAATAAGGGGAAACTGTGTATGGAGGGGTAAGTGTTGCAAATGGGAATGCTGTATTTTGAGCCTGCTTCTTCTGCCACCCTACAACTGATCTAATAAAATTTACGTACTTAAATACACACACACACACACACACACACACACACACACACAATTACCTCTGCCAGTTTCAGATGAAGAATAGCATTTTCGGCTTCCAGTTCTACAATTCGTTCTTCTTTGACCTGTAACCAAGGGTCAAAAAAGGAAACATTATCAACAGAGAACTTTGGTTTCAATGAAATAATGGACATCATATTCATCAGTATCCATTTCCATCCTTGGAACAGAGAATACATGAAGGGTTCCAAACGCAAGCCTTCAGGGGAAGACCTGCAGGGAAGCCTCAATTGCAGGGTTTGGACAAATACCCTGTATGGGCCCTGGGGGTGGGGAAACCAGGCAACTTGCCACCCCTAGGCCCAGCTGCCCCCTACCCCACCCTGGTTGGTCCCAGTGCAGCTGCAGGCCAGTGGGTGCCTCCCCAAGGGGCTGCTTAGAAATGCAAAATATGGACCTCTCCCCATCAAATGAATCAAAATCTGCATTTAATAAGATTTCCAGATGAGTCACGTGTTTGTTCATATTCATTTGGAAACACGCGTCTAAGGTATCCCCATTCACCCAAATCACCACTTCTTTCCTTTATTAATACATTTATTCAACAAATATGTGTGAATAAAATGACGATGATGAGCTGGGCAGTGGGAACCCAGCAGCGCAGCGTTCATGCCCGGGCGGGATGAATCAAGTGACCGAGGGATGCAGGAAGCAAGCACGCCACGAGAAAACAGCGTGGGCCACACATGAGCCACATGGGTAGGCATCTCTGGGAGAGGTGAGCGATCTCGGAGCCACGGAATCATTCCAAACAGACAAAAGAAGAGAGACGCACTGTAACAAACCCACAGATTCATTAGCCAAGTTGAAAATTATCAACTTACGGCCCATCTTTGAACATCACGCGTCCCACCCCAAATTATTATGCCACAAATGCCATTTCAACAGTGACTATTTTATCCTTTCATAAAAACATAATCACAACACAAATTATCACCTATTATTAACAACAATTCCTTAATATCATTACCACAATCAATTTTAGAACATTTTCACGGCTCCAAGAAGAAAACCTCCCTATCCCCCCATGACTGACAGTGAGCATTGGTGCAGTGCCTGTGTTACAATTGATGGAAGAATATTAAAATATTACCGTTCACTCTAGTTCACAGTCTGCATGAGTTGTATTTTCCACAGCCGCCCTCTTTTGAACACCCAGGAGTAGCTGCGTTTGCTCTAGTTCGTGGAAGGACAGTCTTTGTTTGCAGTCTGACCCCTTCACTGTCTACACCCCCTTCACGGACCCGCCCCGTGGCTCATCCTCCAGCTCTCCCTCTAGTAGTACACATGCCCCTGAACTCCCCCTTCAACCACAACACTCCCCCGGTCAGCACTGTTATCACACTCACAGCAATGTGCTACCAACTCTATCCATTTTTGAACATTTACAATAAACCTAACAAAAATCCTGCACAAATCAAGCATCAACTCCGCACTCTGTAGCCTCCTCCTACCTTCTGATGGGCTGATTCTAGACACTACTCCACGACTCTGCTCGTGATGCCCAGTTCACGTCAGCGAGGTCACACAGCACTTGTCCTTTTGTGTCTGGCTTATTTCACTCAACTCAACGTCATCAAGTTTCATCCATGGTGTCACATGCATCAGGGCTTCAATCCTTCTTACAGCGGAAAAACACTCCATCGTGTTCACATACCACGCGCTGTTTATCCATTTATCGATGGATGGGCCCTAGGGTTGCTCCCATACTGTGCAATTGTGAATGATGCTGCTATGAATATCGGTGTGCAAATGTCTGTTTATGTCCCTGCTTTCCATTCTTCAGGGGATATACCTAGTAGCAGGATTGCCACATACTTAGCTTCTGAGGAGCCACCGAAGCATCCTTCACAGCAGCCGCACCATTTTACCTTCCCACCAGCAATGAATGTGCCTATTTCTCCACATCCTCTCCAACACTTGTGGTTTTCTGTTTATAAATAGTGACCACCTTATAGGCGTGAAATGATATCATGTGGTTTTGATTTGTGTTTGGTGATGTTGAGCATCTTTTCATGTGCTTTTTAGCCATTTGTATTTTCTCTCTGGAGAAGTGTCTATTCATGTCTTTTGCCCATTTTTTACTGGGTTGTCTTTATTATTGAATTGTAGAATTTCTTTACATAGTCTGGATATCATACTCTTATCAGATATGTGGCCTCCAATATTTTTTTCCATTGAGTAGGCTGCCTTTTCACCTTTTTGACAAAGTCCTTTGAAGTACAAATGTCTTCAGTTTTGTGAGGTCCCATTTATCTAGTTTTTCTTTCATTGCATGTGTTTTGGGTGTAAAGTCTAAGAAGCCATTGCCTAAGATTTTGAGAATGCTTCCCCATTTTTTCTTCTAGGGGTTTTATGATCCTGGCCCTTATATTTAGGTCTCTGATGCATTTTGAGTTGATTTTTGCATAAGCTGTGAGGTAGGGTTCTCTCCATCCCTTCTGAAGTGGATGTCTGGGACTCCGGGCACTGTTTGTAGAGAGGCTGCATGTCCTGGCTCACAGCCAGCCGCTGCCAGCTGTTCTGCGCGTTTAACTGTCACCCACCCTGTTTTAGGGAATACATAAAATATGTTTGGTGAATATGGGGTGTGTGCAAGTAACATTAATTCAAAAAAATTTTTTCCTTGATATAAGAAGAGTTATAGAGAAACAGAGGGAAGGAATAACTTCTCTCAGCTTCTTTCAAGCTGGGCAAAACTTTTGAAAGTCTCTTTCATAAAACCAAATAAAGGGAAAGGATCTAAGCAGTTTCACATTGCGTTTGGTTCTTGCAAGCATTCACCTAAACTGTGTGAGCAGAATGCTGCCTGTTCAGTTTTAAAAGACTTTTCAAAGTGATGACTGCATATCTCTGTGTCCACATCAGTGCTGCATGATAACTTTCAACAAATGCTTTCTGGCTTAACTAAATACCTCTTTATTCAAATATAATTCCTTTTTATTTTTCATAAGAGAGGATTTAGTTTGCTCTGCTTTTTCCAGTCTGATAGTGGAAGGTTCGGTTACTGATTTGAGATGCCTTCATTTTAAAAGTAGGCATTGCATCTATAAACTTCCCTCTATGCACTGCTTAAGTGCATCCAGTAAGTTTTGGTATGTGGTATCTTCATTTTCACTTGTTTCCTACTTTTCCTTGTGATCTCTTCTTTGACACATTAGTTATTTAGGAGCGACGTTTAATTTCCATGTACTAAAATATCTTTCTGTTATCAATCTCTAATTTCATTTCATTGTGATCACAGAACACATTTTATATGATTTCAAAGCTCTATATTTATGGAGGTGTGTCTTAGGGCCCAACGTACTGTAGCCTGGAGGATGCTGCATGTGTGTTCTGTGTCGCTGCAGGGAGCATTCTACAGCTGTGAGGTCTGGACTGTGTTTAGGGTGGCTCAGGTCGCCGGTTTCCTTGCTGATCTCCATCTTGGATGTTCTATCTACCAAGGAAAGTGGAGAGCTCAAGTTTTTAACCATTGTTGAATTGTCAGATTTTGCTTCCTGTACTTTGGGGCCCCACTGTGAGGTGCAATATGCTTAACACTGTGGTGGAGACTGACCCTTTTAACGTGGTAAAATGTTCCTCTTTATCTCTGTCCTAGTCTCCTGGCTGCTAAAATAATTCGGGCACAATAGACTGACTTCAACAATGGGAACTTCCTGACTCTCGGTTTGGGGCTAAGAGAAGTGCAAAGTTGAGGGGTCAGCAGGGTGATTCCTTCTCCCTGAAGACAGGGCGCTCTGGGCTGGCTGCGGCCATGCTTGGTCCTGGCTGCTTCTGTCGCCCAGAGAGGCTCATGGTGGCATCTCTCCTTTCCTCCAGGTCACGCTAGCTTCGTCTTTCTGCTCCTCCACATGGCTCTCTCCTCACAAAGTGCCTGGTAACAGGATTAAGGCCTAATCTCATGCAATTCGGCCACACCGGAACTGAAAATAACGTCTTCAGAGACCCTCACCATGATGGACCACACCCACAGGGACTCACCCCCAGAACACGTTTTTCTCTGGGGTGCACAGTCCAGCCCAGCACAGTCAGCAATAACTTTTCTTTATGTTAAACTCTACTTTTTTCTCCTATTAGTACAGTCACTACAGCTTTCTTGAGGATGCGGCATAATATGTTTTTCCAACCTTTTGCTTTCAGCTTCTCTGCATTTTAAAATCTAAAATGTGTCTCTCGTAGCCAGCATATGGTTAGAGCTTATTTTTTTAAAAATCTAGTCTGTGATATCTGTCATCTGATTGGATTATTTAATCTACTCATGTTTAATTTCGGTCTTGATACAGTTGGATTTACTGATTGTCATTTTATGTTTTGTTTTCTATATGGCTTATGGGATTTTTGTTCCTCTCTTCTTCCTTTACTGGTTTCTTCTGCATTAACTGAATATTTTCTAGTATAAATTTTAATTCCCTTAATGATTTCTTTAAATATATATTTTTATTCTTGGTGGTGCTCTTAACTTACCATCATCTACTTCAGATTCACATTAACTTAGCTCCAGTGAAGCACAGAAATATCACTGATATAGCTTTATTCCCTCTTCCCATTCTTGTATTAGTATTGTTTATATATATATATTGCATCTATATGTTACAAACACAATAATACATTGCTATAATTATTACTTTAACTAGAATTTAATGCCTATTAAAGACATTAAGAAAACAAAGAAGAGCAAGGATATATCTATTGTTATATTTACCTTTTTATTTACCATTTATGGTTCCCTTCATTTTTTCCTCTGGATTCAAGTTAGAATTTTCTGTCATTTCTTTATTCCAATACAACTTTGTTCCCATCCATGTGCTCTTTTTGTCAAATATATTTCCATGTTATAGGCACAACAATACAATGATATACATATTGCTTTATATAAATACTTCTATCAGTTAAGAGAAGAAAGAAGAGATATGTATTTATACTCTTTTATAATTTAATAATTACCTTTATTGGTACTCTTCATATATTTGAGTTTCTCTGTGGGTCACTTGAATTCAACCAGAAGAACTTCTTTGCATATTTCTTGTAAGGCAGGTCTGTAAGCAATGAATTCTCTCAATCTTGTTTATCCTGCAATGTTTGAATTTGCCTTGATTTTGATAGATAGTTTTGCAGCATATAAGGTTCTTGTTTGACAAATTTTAATTCAACACTTTGAATATGCCGATCTATTGCCTCCTGACATCCATTGTTACTGATGAGAAGTCAGCAAAACATCTCACTGGGAGTCTCCTGTATGCAAAAAGTTGCTGTTCTCATCCCACTTTCAGGATTTTCCGTTTTTAGCACTGAAAAATTTTTACTAAGGTGTGTGGGAGTGAATATCTCTCTGTTTTTACTATATGGGGTCCACTGAGCTTCTTGGATGTATAGATTCATGTTTTGCAGCAAATTTGGGAAATTTTCAGCAATTTTTGCTTTGGAATTTTTCCTGTTCCTCTCCTTTCTCTTCTCTCTTTCTGTTTTCCTCATGATGCATCTGTGTGCTTAAGGGTGTCCCATATTTCTCTGAGGCTCTGTGCATTTTTCTTCATTCTATTTTCTTAGGATTGCATAATCTCTATCAACCTATCTGCCAGTTCATTGACTCCTTTTTCCGACCAGTTCACATCTACTCTTGAGCCCCACTAGGGGATTTTTTTCCCCACTAGTGGATTTTTAAATTTCAATTACTATATTTTTATCCTCAGAATTCCCATTTGGCTCTTTTATTATAATTTTTATCTCTTCATTGATATTTTTTATTTGATAAGGCATTCTCAGTTTCCTTTACTTCTTTAAGTATAGTTTTCTAAAGTTATCTGAACATAGTTATAAAGGCTGCATTGAAATCTGCCTTTTAAATCCAACATCTGGGCCCTCTCACAGGCGGTTTCTCTTGCCTGATTTTTTTGCTGCATTCAGGTCTCACTGTCCTATTTCTTCATATGTCTCAATTTTTTGTTAAAAACTGGACATTTTAGGAAATATATTCTAGCAACTCCACTGATTCTTTTCTCCTCTGTCTGTGGCTCGTGTTTGTTGTTACTGGTTTATTTAATGGCATAGTAACTTGACTAGACTATTTTAGTGAAGTCTATTTCCCCTCCGACAGTGTGAAACCTTTAGTGTTGCCTCTCAGAGAACACAACCTTGGGTAAAGGCACAGCCACCCTGATTCTCAGTGGCTTGGAACTCTTTCTCTTCACTGTCACTTTCTCTGACCTTTCTGTGAAGACGTCTGCTTCATTTGCATCACATCCACCAGTCAGGCACCAGGAATGATGCTCTGCTTGGTCTACTATCCTTAACAATGTCCTGGGGACATACACATCCTACAGTCTACATAACTAAACTGGGTCAGATGTAGGTTTTGAGGTCAGTCTCTGAGGTGCGCTCTGACCTCAGAAGGGCTCTTCTTAGCTGTCTATTTCCCTGGGTCTCTGGTGAACTAGCTGACCTATGGTTTAGCATGTTGCTTTTTTTTTTTATTAATTAAAAAAAATTAACAAACAAAACATTTGGAAATCATTCCATTCTACATATATAATCAGTAATTCTTAATATCATCACATAGTTGCATATTCATTTCTTAGTACATTTGCATCGATTTAGAAAAAGAAATAAAAAGACAACAGAAAAAGAAATAAAATGATAATAGAGAAAAAAAAAACTATATGTACCATACCCCTTACCCCTCGCTTTCATTTACCACTATTTCAAACTGAATTTATTTTAACATTTGTTCCCCCTATTATTTATTTTTATTCCATGTGTTCTACTCTTCTGTTGATATAGTAGCTAAAAGGAGCATCAGACATAAGGTTTTCACATTCACAGAGTCTCATTGTGAAAGCTATATCATTGTTCAATCATCATCAAGAAACATGGCTACTGGAACACAGCTCTACATTTTCAGGCAATTCCCTCCAGCCTCTCCACTACATCTTGAACAACAAGGTGATATCTACTTAATGCGTAAGAATAATGTCCAGGATAACCTCTCGACTCTGTTTGGAATCTCTCAGCCATTGACACTTTGCCTCATTTTACTCTTCCCCCTTTTAGTCGAGAAGGTTCTCTCAGTCTCTTGATGTTAATTCTCAGCTCATTCTAGGGTTTTACTCAGTCCTTTGATGCTGAGTCTCAGTTCATTCCAGGATCTTTGTCCCACGTTGCAAGGAAGGTCCACACCCCTGGGAGTCATGTCCCACGCAGAGAGGGGAGGGTGGTGAGACTGCTCATCACATTGGCTGGAGAGAGAGGCCACATCGGAGCAACAAAAGAGGCTCTCTTAGGGGTGACTCTTAGGCCTAAATTTTAAGTAGACTTGACCTATCTTTAGTGGGGTTAAGTTTCATGTGAACAAACCCCAAGACTGGGGGCTTAGCCTATAGCTTTGGCTGTCCACACTGCTTGTGAGAATATCAAGAATTCAACTTGAGGAAGTTGAATTTCTCCCCACTCTCCCCATTCCCCGAAGGGGGCTTGCAAATACTTTTCCAGTCACTGATGAAATCATTCTGGGATTCATCGGGGGATCACTCTGGACAAACCAACAAAATCTCATGTGCTACCTGAGATTCCAAGTACTTATGACATTCAATCAAACTATCTACATGAGTTATATTAGGAAATGCTCTAGTCAAAATCTAAATTTTGTAACAAATAAACATTTTTTGCTTTAGTCTTACACATAATGTGACATTTTGAAGTATTAGTTATCATCTATTTTCAGCACCCTGCAATAATGACAATCTTTTGTTCTTCCTCGTGCAAAAACATTTTTAAACTTTGTACAGTGTACATTTCACTATTATTATACACTCTAGGCATTCCTAGATTATACCATCTCGATCTTTAACATCTATCTTTCTTTCTGATTTCATTTATGTCCCCAGCCCTCCTCCCTCTATCATTCTCACATGCAGCTTCATTCAGTGTTTTAACATAATTACATTACAGTTAGGTAGTATTGTGCTGTCTATTTCTGAGGTTTTGTAAAAACAGTCCTGTTGCACAGTCTGTATCCCTTCAGCTCCAATTACCCACTATCTTACCCTATTTCTATCTCCTCATGGCCTCTGTTACCAACGACATATTCCAAGTTTATTCACTAATGTCAGTTCATATCAGTGAGACCATACAGTATTTGTCCTTTAGTTTTTGGCTAGTCTCACTCAGGATAATGTTCTCTAGGTCCATCCATGTTGTTACATACTTCATAAGTTTATTCTGTCTTAGAGCTGCATAATATTCCATCATATGTATATACCACAGTTTGTTTAGCCACTCGTCTGTTGATGGACATTTTGGCTGTTTCCATCTCCTTGCAATTGTAAATAATGCTGCTATAAACATTGGTGTGCAAATGTCCGTTTGTGTCTTTGCCCTTAAGTCCTCTGAGTAGATACCTAGCAATAGTATTGCTGGGTCATATGGCAATTCTATATGCAGCTTTTTGAGGAACCGCCAAACTGCCTTCCACAGTGGTTGCACCATTTGACATTCCCACCAACAGTGGATAAGTGTGCCTCTTTCTCCACATAGGATGTTGCTTTTAAATAAAAAGAGCTATTGTTTCAGAGAGTACCCTTAGGCTTGAACTTCCCCACACTGTATTTCAAATAAAGTCCTTTGGAGGGAACTTCAGAGATTTCTTTTCTGATGGACTGCTTCTCCCCCTGGGCAGAATATCTGAGCCTCTACTGCAGGGGATGGATGAGGTGGAGAGCTTCTGGTTTTTCCACTTGACTTTCCTGCTGTGGAACCCCTGCCCTAAGCTCAAACTGGGGTGAGGGGAAACAGGAGCCCAGTATTCTTGGCCAGTCATTCCTGGGGTGGGAGTCTCATCCTCAGTGGGGGCTGAGTGGGGAAAGAAACCTTGACCTCTAGGCTACAACCACCAGGAATTTAGCTTCTTCAATCAGGGTTGGAGGCAATGAAAAGTGAAGGTAACCTCTGATTGGGATCTGAAGGGACAGGGAACCCCTCTTCCTGGCCACACCCCTACTGAGTGGGACTTCCATCAAGCTGAGCTAGGGCGGTAGGAGAGAGAGAGCCACAGATTTGCACTGTTCTGAGTTTTAGTGGATTTTCTTGAACACACGTTTCTTCATTTGCTGTGTGCCCTTAACACAACTTCCAAAGAATTTAAATGGCTGGGTTTTTTTTTTATGGTTTTCATCAGTTTTGCTTTTTTACTTAGGAGTGGGGCCACAGAGCTTTTCACATTACATCGGGAAGTCTTACCCCGTAATAAAAGCCTTCTAGCTGTGCCCTCCACATCCATTCTTCCCTTCACACCACTACTCTCTAAAAAGTGATGCTGTTGGGTTTTCTCTATGGAAACAACCCTCAATCAATTCTACCATTGTTTTTTGATACTGAAACTCAAAAAAGTCAGAATGCATTTTGCCTTTTTGCAGAAAGTCTGAACTTTTGAGAAGCAACTTTCCCCTAAAATGTAGTTTGAAGATTTTAATCCAGAAAAGTTAGGGAGATTTCTTGGAAAATGGTGGAAAAGGAGAGACTGGGCCCCCAGCTCTGAACAACCATAAGAGATGATACAGATAAAACAACCAAGACAGAGGTTCCATGGGACGAGTGACCAGAGAGGGCCTGCTCCCCTGTACAGGAGTTTCCTTGGGGCACTTGAAAGCCAGCAGATGCACACAGAGACCATTTGGCCAGGGTACAATGTCTGCTTCCCACTCCTGAGACAGGCCACTGTAGGCATGTGGTCCTTTTTGGCAGAGACTGGGGGCCCCACCCTGGGGAAGAGGGTGAGCTGCAGAGTGGTGCTTGTCTGACATCTGGTCAGCAAAAGAAACTTGGATTGGATCCCATTATTCTCTCCCTCTCCCACGGAGGTCTGGAGACTCAGGTGTATGAGGTGCTGCCAAGGAAGCTGGCCCGACTGAATGCCATGACCAGCCACCAGATGTTTCCGGATTGCCTGTGGGAAGAAGCTGAAAAAGTCAGTCCCGCAGCCCAACGTCATCCCAAGTGGGAGTCTGGGGGCCACCAAATCTCCTGGGCACACAAGTGGTGTCTCTACCAAGGTCTGCACTGCCCACCCCCCAGCCCCGGGGTTGGTGGCTTTCAACATGCAATGAGATCAGCAGCCCTGGCTGGAATTACATCAGTTTCTAATTAATTTAGCTGCACCTGCAGTTGGGAAGAGGTGGGCCTGAGGAGAAGAGGCAGGTTAGAGCGCCATCTGTTGGAAAGAAGCAGAAAGTGCAGTCTTGCTAACACCTATGTGCCTAGGCTTCAATAAAGCCTCAAGTGGAACTGCAATGCCCTCATGAGATGTGGGACTTGCTTTGGTAGGGAAGGACTCACAAACCAAATCAAAAGGGTACTTTCAACACAAACCCAAGTAGATACAAAACTTTAGACGTGTGAAGGAAATCAATTTGCAAAATAACCTTAACAAAACAATCAAATGCCCCATTTACAATAGTTGATCACAAAGCACGTGAAGATGCAGGCAGACATAGCCCAACTAAATGACCAAATTTGGAACAATTAATCAAGGATGCTCATAGTGACATAAAGGATATCAAAAAGAAACTGGAAGAGCATAAAAAAGAATTTGAAAGAATAAACAGAAAAATAGCAGATCTCACAGAGATGAATGATACTGTAGACCAAATTAAAAGTATACTAGAGACACATAGCAGACTTGAAGAGGCATAAAAAATAATAAGGAAGTTAGAAGATAGGACAATTGAACTCAAATGCACAAAAGAACAAATGGCCAGAAAGATGGAAAAAATGGAACTAGCTCTTAGGGAAATGATAGACATCATGAAGCACAAAATAAAAGAATCATCAATGTCCCAGAAGAAGAGAAGAATAAAGAGATAAAAAGGTTAGTTGAAAAGATTATGGGGGAAAACTTCCCAACCCTTATAGAAGATATAAATATGTAAATCAAACAAGCCAATGAATTCCAAATAGAATAAATCCAAATAGGCTTTCTCTAAGACACAGACTGATCAGAACATCAAATCTTCAAGAGAAGCAAAAAGTCATGAAATCAGCAAGAGAAAAGAGATTCACTACATACAAAGGAAACTATATAATGTAAGGCCTGGCATGGTAGCCTCTGGCTGGAAGACCCCCACCCAAACTAAAACTGTGAACATCTGGGCATACAGCTGTTCAAACTCAGCCAATCAGGACCTGCCCTGACAAACAAAGGACCCCCCCACTGCACACGGCCCATAGCTATGCCCACTGCACACGGCCCGTAGCTATGTCCACTGCACACGGTCCGTAGCTATGCCCCCGGCCCTAAAGTACGTGAAACCCCTAACCTACCACAGGAGGCCCCGTAGGCATCGTCAGCACCCCCCCTAGCTAGCCTATATCTAGCCCTGCCATTCCTAGGGGGGCACGACTTCCCTGGCCTGCACCCTGAGTACCTGGACCCGGGAACCTCGCCCTGGGATAATAAAATTTTAAACTCGGATTCAGTTTCTCTGATTTTTCAGTCGGCTACTGTTTAAAACCTGACATTTTTGGTGCCAAAACCTGGGAGGAGTTTCATGACCCCTCCAGGGGGAACTGACTCCTCTTTGCCGAACGGACCTGGGGCCCCTCCGCCACCCATCGGCTGGCAACCAGGAGTCTCACACAGACCCAAAAACCCGGCTCAGATGTTTAATCCATGATCTGGCCACCTGAAGGTGCCTTAGATTTCAAGGTCCTCTCTGATCTGGACACTTTCTGCCAACAGACCAGCAAATGGTCAGAGGTCCCACATGTCCAGGCTTTCTGGCATCTAAGATCTCGGCCTGATTTATGTGCTACTTGCTATACCGCTCAAGTCCTCCTTGTAGCAAAGAAACCCTCACCCGCTCCTTCCCTTACTCCTCCCTCATCACGGCTTCTGCTTTCTCTGATGAGCCGGAAGAGCTGGACTCTCCGCCAGCCCCTCATACTGACCCCTCCTCCTCCCTACTCCTCAGAACCTCTTGCCTCCCCAGTCAGCGCGCACACCCGGCCACACGGCCCTCCAGCGTCACCTTCTGCCCCGGCGGACCAACTGCACCTGTCCAGTCCTGATATGCCAGGTGGTGAGACCGCAGTCCCCACAGAAGAGCCAAACTGGGGCTATCAGGTGGGAGGAGCCGGCCGCAAGTGCCGGGACCAAACAGTGAAATAAATGTATATTAGCAGGATTAGCAAAGGCAGCCCCAAAAGTTGTTAATCATGATAAACTCCAGGAGGTTACCCAAGAAGCTTCAGAAAACCCCACAGTTTTTTTAGTCATCTTACTGAAGCTCTGATTCAGCACACTAGGCTAGACCCCGAATCTCGAGCCAGAGCCATGGTCCTAGCCACCCACTTTATAACTCGGTCTGCCCCAGACATTAAAAAGAAATTTAAAAAGGCTGAGGATGGCCCTCAAACCCCAATCCGTGACCTGCTGACCATGGCCTTTAAAGTCTTTAATAGCCGGGAGGACACAGCCAAAGCCACCTGGCAGACCCACCTCCACCAAAAAGTAAATTTACAAGCCCAGGCCCTAGTAGCAGCCCTGAGGCCGGCAAAGCTTCAGTAACCAGGAAGAAGTGGTCCACTGAAAGCAGCTAAGAACACTCCGCTGGGAGCATGCTTTAAGTGCAGCCAGGAGGGACACTGGTCCCGCCAGTGTCCACACCCCAGGCCACCCACCAAGCCGTGCCTAGAGTGCAAGCAGCATGGGCACTGGCTCAGCGACTACCCAAACCGGCAAACTGGCTTGCCCTTGGCACCTCAATGCAGAGTGCCAGCTAGCCAACTGGATGAGGCACCAGCGCTGGAACTCCTTGGCCTGAGGGACGACTGATGCAGCCCAGACTCAGTGACCCCTATCACCCTCGCCGAGCCCAGGGTAATGCTACAGGTGGCGGGTAAGTTTATTTCCTTTTTGGTAGACACAGGGGCCACCTATTCAATTTTGCCTTCTCATTCCAGTTTTAGCAACCCCTCCCAGGTCTCAGTGGTTGGTACTGATGGCAAACCCTGCCAACCATGGCAAATGCTGCCACTGTCGTGCAGCCTCAACCAAACCCCCTTTTCTCACTCCTTCCTGATTTTGCCCTCATGCCCAACTCCATTACTAAGGCGAGACATTCTCCAAAAATTGGGAGCCTCAGTCCAATTTGGCCCTCCTTCCCCCTACCCAGGGGCGGGACTCTTCTTAGCAGCCCTCATCCCAGAAAAGGATCTATCTTCGCCACTCCCACCAGACATAGTTGACCCTGAAGTCTGGGACACATCGAAACCTATAGTGGCCACACATCATGCTCCATTTATTATTAAACTCAGTCTTCCTGTTTTCCATCATGGCCCCAGTTTCCAATCTCTAAAGCCCACCGATTAGGACTAAAACCTATTTAAAAAGGGAGGCACTATATCACAGGAAGGATGGATCCTCCTCCAGGTAAAGATTGCTAAGACACTTCACCGCTTTCTCTATCCGCTCTTTTCCTCCCCCCTTTTACTAGAGCCTATTAGGAGGGCACACAAGACCTGTCTTACCTGCTCTAAAACTATATCCCAAGGTGCCCTCCGACCAGGGCTACCCACTCACCAGTTACGGGGTCACCTCCCTGGACAAAACCGGCAGCTAAACTTCACCCACATGCCCACTCACAAAAAATTCCACTACCTCTTAACCTCTGTGGATACCTTCTCAGGCTGGATTGAAGACTTCCCCACCACCAAGGAGACTGCGGAAATGGCCGCTTCCCTTCTACTCCAGGAAATTATTCCATGGTTCGGTCTACCCAACACCATCCAGTCCGACAACAGGCCGGCTTTCAACTCTTGCATCATTCAGCACATAACGTGGTCGCGGGGAATCGTGTAGAAGCTCCACATCCCCTACCAGCCACAATCATCGGGAAAGGTAGAGTGGGCACAAAGGATCATCAAAACCCACCTAACCAAACTAGCAGTTAAGATAAAACTTTCCTGGCCTGAGCTTCTTCCCTTGGCACTAACTCGCAGTCGTGCTGCCCCACTGGAGCCCACAGGCCTCAGCCCATTCGAACTCCTGTACGGTAGGCCATTTCTTCTCCCCAATCTTCCTACCAACCCACCTCCTCTGGCAACATACCTGCCCTACCTCTCCCTACTAAGGGAATTGCTCCGCGAGCATGCGGACCAGGCCTTACCAGTCGTGACAGGTAATTCTACATGCCTGCCCAGCAAAACCCTACAGCCAGGTGACAGCGTCCTACTCCATGAATTAAAACCACAGTCTTTACAACGTAGGTGGTCAGGCCCATATATAGTCCTACTCACTACCCCTATGGCAGCAAAACTCTTGGGACATAGTACGTGGATCCATCTGTCTCGTCTTAAGCTTTGCCCACTGACATCATCAGACCGGTGGAAGGCCACTGCACTATCCCCCACCCGAATTCGTCCTACACGCCATCGTGGGCCCCCACACGGTCCTTCTCCTCACTCTTCTCCTATTCACCACCCCTAAGCTCCACCGACCCGACTTGCAGGTAGGTGTATGTCTGGGTAGCTACTTGTCCAATAGAAGGGTGTCAAACGCCTATCTCCATCATCATTGATCAGGGTAAAAGCCGCCTGGATCCGGGAACAAAGAACGCACCTGCGCTATGCTTCCTTTATAAGCAGCAACATGGCTACTGCCACAGGTGGCCGGAAACATATGGAGGGTGTCCTTACTATTCCTGCAGAATAACCATACCCTGGGCAGGTAACAAATGCTACCAGGGTAGCCAGTACGGGGGGCCTATACTGCTGCCAAACCCAGATTGCTCACTAACCCGCCACCCCAACCAATCCCTGGAATTAAGAATAGCAGACCCATGGAATCCCAGATGGGAAAAGGGTGAAGCGGCAGCGGTCTATAAAGATCTCAGGTGGTCCCACCCACAGGGAAAATGGCTCATAGTCCAAAGCTATTGCCCTAGAATCGCCGAGCCAGTAAATACTCTGCTGGAAATCAAAGACGTAATCTAGCAAGGCAAAACCCAGGTCCAACAAATCTTGCAATCTGCAAAACCCCGAAACCCCTTCACCTGGAAAAATTTTTTGCACTTAATTACAAGCACACTCAATACCACTCACATTTTTAATGCCTCTACCTGCTTCATTTGCGCCTCCCTTGAAAAGCCTCTCTGGGCAGCTGCCCCATTACCAGAAGTCCTTAATACCAGCACACAAAATGGGCATGACCAGCAATTTCACTCCTTTCAAGTACCTCTGCTCAAAAGCCACTTTTCTAGCTTCAGCATTTGTTATGTTGCAGCACAATCAAACTTCACATGTAACGCAACTATCATGGTGGAAAAGACACTCCATGTGGAAACACACTTCTTCTGGTGCAACGGAACACTTACAAAAACCATAAACTCCTCCTCTCCCCTGCCCTGCATCCCAGCAACTCTAGTTCCCCAGCTAAACCTCTATGGGGAAGCTGAGCTGTTGTCTCTTCTCCCTGATCCTCACAGCAGGGGGGCGATTTTTCTACCTGTACTTGTAGGATTGTCTCTTGCCTCTGCAGCTGCCGCTGCAGGTGTAAGAGGGGACACATTAGGCCATAGCTTGACGGCCATGGCAGACCTTGAGGACAAACTGAATGCAGCCATCAGTGCCTCAAAAGCATCCCTTGCCTCCCTTCAAAGGCAAATCACCTCCTTGGTGCAGGTAACCCTACAAAACCAAAGAGCACGTAACCTTTTAACAGCTGAAAAAGGCGGCACTTGTTTATTTCTGCAGGAACAATGCTGTTACTACATCAACAAAAGTGGCTTAGTAGAGGAGAACCTCAATGTTCTGACGAAACTGCAAAAAGACCTTAAAGGAAAACAGGCTGCTGTCCAATCATCCTCCTGGTGGAACTCCCCTGTCCTGACATAGCTAAACCCAATACTCAACCCATTTTTAGTTATCTGCCTCCTGTTAATACTCGCTCCTTTTGTTTTAAGGTTCCTACAAGAGCATCTCAAAGAACTCTCTTGGGTGACAGTCAATCAAATGCTGCTACACCCTGATGCCCCCCTTCCAGTCGAAGCACCGGCTAGCTAAAACCCCCTACCCAACAACGCCGCCACTCCGCAGGAAGTAGCCAGAAAGACTACGACGCCCTATTATATCAAAAAGGCTGGAATGTAAGGCCTGGCCCGGTAGCCTCTGGCTGGAAGACCCCCACCCAAACTAAAACCGTGAACATCTGGGCATACAGCTGTTCAAACTCAGCCAATCAGGACCTGCCCTGACAAACAAAGGACCTCCTCACTGCACATGGCCCATAGCTATGCCCCCGGCCCTAAAGCTCGTGAAACTCCTAACCTACCACAGGAGGCCCCGTAGGCATCGTCAGCACCCCCACTAGCTAGCCTATATCTAACCCTGTCGCTCCTAGGGGGGGCGCGACTTCCCCGGCCCACACCCTGAGCACCCGGACCTGGGATCGTCGCCCCGGGACAATAAAATTTTAAACTCAGACTCAGTTTCTCTGATTTTTCAGTCGGCTACCGTTTAGAACCTGACATATAAGACTGATCTCAGACTACTCAATAGGCACCATGGAGGTGAGAAAGCAGTGATATGAAATATTTAAGATTCTGAATGAGGATGTGTTTCAGCCAAGAATTCTTTATCCTACCAAGCTGTCCTATAAAATCAAGGGAGAGATTAACATAGTCACAGAATACAAAGGTTGAGAGAATTTGCCAACAAGAGATCTGCCCTACAGGAAATAGTAAAGGGAGTTCTTTCAGCTGAAAAATAAAAGACAGGAGAGGGAGGTCTGGAGGAGGGTACAGAATTAAAGAGTATCAGCGTGGGTAACTTGAGAGAGAGGGAAAAGAAAATATAGATCTGGCAAACAAAAACTAAAGGATAAGATGGTAGATTCAAAAACTGCCCTGACAGTAATAACTTTGAAAGATAATGGACTAAATTCACCTATTAAAAGACATAGATTGGCAGAATGAATTAAAAAATATGGCAGAATGAATTTAAAAATATGATTCATCTTTATGCTGCTTAGAAGAAACTTATCATAGACCCAAGGATATGAATAGACTGAAAGTGAAAGGATGGAAAAAGATGTTCTATGCAAGTTGTAACCAAAACAAAGCAGAAGTAGCTATACTAATAGCAGAAAAAAATACACTTTAAACACACAGATGTCATAAGAGACAAGAAAGGTAGTAAAAGTGATAATTCGTCAAGACAAGTAACAATCATAAATATTTATGCTCCCCATCAAGGAGCTACAAAGCACATGAGGCAAACACTGGCAAAACTGAAGGGAACAATAGATGCTTCAACAATGATAGTGGGAGACTTCAAAACACCACTCTCCCATATATATATATATATATATATATATATATATCGAACAGTTACAGGATCAATAAGGATAGAGAATTTAAATAATGTGATAAATGAATTAGACCTAATTAATACATAGATAGACTATTATACCCCCAAAATATCAGGAAATACATTCTTCTCTAATGCTCATGGAACATTCTCCAGGATAGATCATATGCTGGGACACAAATCAGGTCTTTTAAAATTAAACAAGATTAAAAATATTCAAAGCACTTACTCTAATCACAACAGAATCAAGTTTGTAATTAATAATCACCAAAGAACTAGAACTTTCACAAATACATAGAGATTAAATACACTCTTCAATAATCAGTGTCAAAGAAGAAGTTGTTAGAAAAATTGGTACATATCTGGAGATGAATGAAAATGAAAATACAACATATCAGAATCTATAGATGTGAAAAGGCAGTGCTAAAAGGGAAATTTATCACCATAAATGCCTACATTAAAGAAAAATGAGCAAAAATTGATGAACTAACTGTTAACCTGCAGGAACTAGAGAAATAACAGCAAACTAACCCCACAGCAAATAGAAAAAGAGAAATAACTAAGATGAAGCAGAAATAAATGGACTGGAGAACAACAACAAAAAAACAATAAAAAGAATCAACAAAAGCAAAATTTGGTTATTTGAGAAAATCAATCAAAACTGATGGACCCCTACCTAAATTAACAAAGAAAAAAAAAAAAAAAAGAAAGGGGACAGAACACAAACAAAGTCAGAAATGAGATGGGGGTCATTATCATAGACCCTGAAGAAATTTTGAAAATCATAAGAGAATACTATGAATACTTATATGCCAAAGACTAGGCAACTGGGATGATATGAACAAATTCCTAGAAACATACAAACTACTGACACTGACTGGAGAAGAAACAGAAGATCTCAGCAATCAGTTACAATTAAAGAGATTAAAAATCTTCTAACAAAGAAAAGCCCAGGGGCAGATGGCTTCACAGGAGAATTTTACCAAACATTTTAAAAAGAACTAACGCCAATCCTACTCAAACTCTTCCAAAAAAAAAAAAAAAAAGAGGAAACAGGAATACTACCATCCTCGATGTGTGATGCTAACATCACTTTAATACCAAAACCAGATAAAAACACTACAAGAAAGGAAAATTACAGACCAATCTCCTTAATGAATATAGATGTGAAAATTTTCAAGAAGATTTTAGCAAACTGAATCCAACAACACATTAAAAGAATTATATGTCACAACCAAGTGGGGTTTCTACCAGGAACGCAAGGGTGGTTCAATGCAAAAAAATCAATCAATGTAATACAGCACATTAACAATTCGAAAGGAAAAATATCAGATGATCATTTTAACTGATGCTGAAAAAGCATTTGACAAAAGTCAGCATCCTTTACTGATAAAAACACTTCAAAAGGCAGGAATCAAAGCAAACTTCCTCAATATGATAAAGGACAGATATGAGAAACCCATAGCCAGCATCACACTCAATGGTGCGAGACTGAAAGCTTTCCCCGTAAGATCGGGAACAAGACAAGGATGCCCTCTGCTACCACTATTATTCAGCATGTACTAGAAGTCCTAGCTGGAGTGATTAGACAGGAGAAATAAATAAAAGGAATCCAAATAGGAAAGGAAGAAATAAAGCTTTCATTATTTGCAGATGATAAGATCCTATTTATGGAAAATCCTGAGAAATCTACCATAAAGCAACCTGAGCTAAAAAAAAAAAATTCAGCAAAGTGGCAGGATACAAGATTAATATATAAAAATCAGTAATGTTTCTATACACAAGCAAAAACCTCATTGAGGAGACCATTAAGGAAAAAATTCCATTCAAAATAGCCACTAAAATAATCAAGTATTTAGGAAAAAACTTAACTGGGAATCTAAAGGATGTAAAGGACCCATACACAGAAAACTATAAAACATTGTTAGAAGAAATCAAAGAAGATCATAATAGATGGAAAGACATTCTGTGCTCATGGAAAGGAAGGTTGAATGTTGTTAAGGTGTCAATTTTATCCAAATTGATCCATAGAGTCAATGCAATACCAATTAAATTGCAACAACCTATTTTGAAGACTTGGAAAAAAGCTAGTTATCAAATTTATTTGGAAGGGAAAGAAACCTCAAATAGTTAAAGATATCCTGAAAAAGAAGAGCAAAGTGGGAGGACTCTCACTTCCTGACTTTAAAGCTTTCTATAAAGCCACAGTGGTCAAAACAGCATGGTACGGCACAAAGGTAGAAGGACTGACCAGTGGAATAGAATCAAAAGTGCAGAGATAGACCACCAAATCTATGGACAACTGATCTTTGATAAGGCCCCCATATCCACTGAACTGGGATAGAATAGTCTTTTTAATAAATGGGCTTGGGCGAAAACTTGATATCCCCTAGTCAAAAGAGTGAAAGACAGCCCCTATCTTACTTCCTATACAAAAACTGACTCAAAATGGATCAGAAACCTAAACAGAAGAGCCAGTACCATAAAACTCCTAGAAGGAAATACAGAGAAACATCTTCAAAACTTAGTGATAGGATTTGCTTCTTGAACTTAACACCGAAAGCATAAGCTATTAAAGAAAAAATAGATAAATAGGAATTCCTCAGAATCAAAAGCTTCTGTGCCTCAAAGGAGTTTTTCAAAAAAGGTGATGAGGCAGCCAACTCAATGGGAGAAGGTATTTGGTAACCACATATTGGGTAAAGGTTTTATGTCCTATGTATGTAAAGAAATTAAACAGCTCAACAACAAAAAAATAAACAACCCAATTATAAAATGGGTAAAAGATATGAATAGACATTTTTTCCAAAGAGCAAATACAAATGGCTTAAAAGCACATGAAGAGATGGTCATCTTCATTATCCATATGGCGATGCAAATCAAAATCATGGGATACCAACTCACACCTGTAAGAATGGCTGCTATTAAACCAACAGGAAACTACAAATGTTGGAGAGGATGTGGAGAAATTGAGACACTTATGCACTGCTGGTGGGAATGTATAATGGATACAGCCACAACAGAAGACAGTTTGGTGGTTCCTTAGGAAACTAAATATCGAGTTGCCCTGCTGCCTGGCAATACTACAACTGAGCATATATCCAGAGGAGCTGAAAGCAGTGACATGAACAGACATTTGCACACCAATGTTCATAGCGGCACTATTCATAATTGCCAAAAGATGGAAACAATCTAAGTGCCCATCAACAGATGAGTGGATAAACAAAATGTAGTATATACATATGATGGAATATTATGCAGCAGTAAGACAAACTAAGGTCTGAAGCACATGACAATACGGATGAACCTAGAGGACATAATGCTGAATGAAATAAGCCAGACGCAAAAGGATAGATACTGTACGATTTCGCTATCATGAGTCTGGTAAAGAGAATAAACCCTAAATCATACGGCCCAGGAAGAAAATCTGCACTCATATATAGCAATGAATTAAATGTTGCATCTCTGTAGCTAAAGCATGCAAATGACTTCACAAGCAACAGCTTCCATGTATTTCACATCTTTAACATTGAGTGTTCATAAAAAGATAAATAAATAAATAAAAAGTGACACTATCAAAATTTGGGTCTAATCATGTCTCCTCTCTCTTCTTAATCTCTTCAATAGCTTCACATTGTCTAAGATAAAGATGAAATCCTTAACATTTCCAGCTTGGCTCTGTAAGGCGTGGCTCTTTGTATCGTCTCGGTCTCAGCGGAGCATTCTTACTGTGCTGATTAGATACTCCAGGCAAAATGGTTACAGAAGTAGAGGCAGGGTCATCTCAGAAGACTCATTTACATATGACAATCTATTTTGATATCTTGAAGTTTACAAAATGAGTGAATTCTTCAAACTTCAGTCTCCTGGGACTCAAGCACTCTTGTCTTGGCGAGAGGAAGCTGAAGCTTATCAGAAGGTTAAAGGTGCTCAATGTGAAACTGTATTGGCCAGAGTTCTCCAGAGAGGTAGACCCAGTAGGAGAGATCTGTAAGCAGGAGATTTATAGAGGCGTCTCACCCAACTGTGGGAATGGAGGAACCACAAACCGCAGGGCAGGCTGTGAAGCTGGCGGCTCCAAGGAAGGGTCTGGATGAACTCCACAGGAGAGGCTCGCTGGCTGGAAAAGCAGCGAAGAGTCTCTCTTCTTCCTTAAAAGCACTCCACTGACTGGGTTATTGCTGGTGTGAACAGCTGATTATCACAGCTGTAATCAGCCACAGATGCAATCAACTGACTGAAGATTTAATACCCCAGCCTTCCAGTTTATCAACCAGCCATGAAGTACCCCTGCAGCAATGGTCAGGCCAGTGCTTGCCTGACCAGACAACTGGGCATCATCACCTGGCAAAGCTGGCACATGAAACTGACCATCACAGAAACTTTTCTTCTAAGCTTAGATTTAGACTGTTTAAAGATGAATACTCAAGAAACAGTAGGGTCTTTATAGATTTTTACTATCTTAAGATTAGAGCCCTATAGGTTCACTCCTCAACTACCTTCCTTTTCTGTATTATTCTTGGCACTCAATAAGACTGTTTAAGTCCATTATACTTTCACATTCTCAAATAAGAATTTAGGATTATAAAATGTGCATAAATATTTTGTAAATAGCATTTTTGGAGAGATGAGACTTTCATACCAGAATTTTACAAAAGAGGATAAATGTTATGAATTAACCTTCCTTTTAAAGTCAAGTGAGAGAAAACTCAAGCCCTGTGCATTGTTTTAAAATCTAATGGGGGGGTGTATGGGTAGTTCAGTGGTTAGAATGCCCACCTTCCACGCGTTTGATTCCCGGACCATGCACTGCCCGCAAAAAAATCTAATGGGGACACTGCAATGGTGGCTCAGTGGCAGAATTATCCCCTGCCATTGCCGGAGACTGGGGTTCAATTACCAGAGCCTGCCCATACCAAAAAAAAAAAAAAAAATCTAACGGAACATTGTACTGGGCCATCAGAATTGACAATCTAAATCATTTTAAGTATTGGAGATGGGACTATGGGAGGAGAAAAAAATTTCAGATGTTTCCCATCTTACAAAAATTTATCAACCCATCAAAGCCAACTGTCTATGTGCCAGAAAATATTCTGGCATAAGTCAGTTCTTTCAGTAGAGGAAGTCATAGTGGCATGTGCATTAACACTCCCAGACTTCAACTTTTCCAAGGATAGAAGCAATGCATTGAACAATTCCACTCTTCCCCAAATCCTGAGACTCAACATTGTAGGCACACAGTATAATCAAATCTGGGATGTTCTCCAACAGATAAGCAATAGCATAGCTACAATCTTGAAAACACTGCCTAGAAAGTCTTCCCTAAATAATCCAACGCTCAGTGCCACAGGGTTAGCAGCCTACATCAGCTGACATCAATGCATTTTTTTGTGCCACAAACCCACCTAATCATCCTTTTAAGTACTTTTTAATCTGTCCTAGAGAAAACACCTGCTTGAGCTTTAATTAGGGGCATAACCTACAAGAACATCAAGTCCATTGTGAATGATGCTGACTAAAACTACTGTTGGGGTTCACTGAGGAAAAAGGACAGGAGGAGAAAAGGTAAATCACAACCAACCTCTTCCGGTCAAAGGCCGTACCTCTAGCTGGGATATCAAAATAAATTAATCTCACCAGCCCACACTCTCAAATTAATGCCACTAGTAATGACCAACAGCAAGAAAAATAAACCTGCCCAAAACTAGCCCACTCATTAGCAAAAAAGCAATTTAACTCAAATCCTGGGATGGAAGTCTGGACACTATCTAACCAGGCTGCCCCATCCACCTCAGCCACCACAGGAAGAGGAAAACGTGCTTTCAAAAGCAACAACGGCTTAAGTATTTCCTACAAGGATAATGGCGGCCCAGCTCCCGAGGCAGTGCTCACAAGGATTAAAGGTGAAGGAGAGGCAATGCTTAGGGGTGAGCATCCCACAAGTCCTTAAAAGCGCAAAGTTTCACAAACACTAACTAGGCAATGAATTAGAGAACAAGATATCACTGCTGCTTCTTTTTGTCTCGAATATACAATATTTTGTAGGCGCTGCTCTTCAATGTGAAAACAGGATGTTTTTTAAAAATTTGAAATTATCTGCTCCTCTAATCTTTGGGATATCTTAACTGTGAAACTAAATAAACCTACACCTTCTCCTTCTTTCAATGAAACCACCTCACCAAAGTCAGAAAACTAAAACAATCCAAACATGATTGTTTAAAGTCCTTGAAAGAGTAAACCCTTTTTAGGTAAAAAGGAAGGAAAGGTAGAAGAAAGAAAGAGAAATAAGAATGAGGGGAGAAGAGGGGAAAAATCAAAGGGTCTCTATTCGGCGACAAGCAAATGCAAGAAAGTTCATTTGCAATTTGTCCAGTTTGTTTTCTGCACATCTGCATTCTGGCCAGAAGGGACTCTGAGGTTTCTGCTGTGGCACATGAGCGTCTGAGCTGGACCCTCTCCCAACAGCTCCCTGTGAAGTCCACGGCCCCGCAGCTGGCCTGGACACCTATACGGACACGTCAGAAGTGCCATCTTTTCCACAGCTGTTAAAGCCGTGATTTAGCATTTCCATGCCCAGTCTAGGCTTGGGTGGGCCAGCCAACCCCATCAGCTGCGCCGTCTCCTGTGGCCTGGGGACGTCCTGGCTGGCCACTGTATAGTCACCAAGGCCACGGTGGTGCAGCCCTCCGGCCCAAGCACCTGTCGCCGGGCCCACTGCACAGGCCCTGGCTGAGCCTGGTCAACCATCGCCCACCCCGCCACCCTGAGCCCCGCTGACCGCCTGCCGTCTGTGGGTTTTGAGCACCACACCAAGCACCGCACCAAGCCATGCGCCGGCCATCATGGCACCTACACCACACCCTGCATGGTGGCCCTGGGCTGGGGCTGCCTCTCAGTGTCACCCCCTTGACTGCCCATGGTGCTGCCTGTCCAGCAGTCGCTGCCGGCCACTCCTCCTGTCCCCCCTCCCCCCACAGGGCTTCCGGCCACCTGAGAAGTTAAGATGAGGCCAAACGGGGCCATGCCTCAGTCTGCCACCAGGCTCCTCCCGTGCAGAGGGAACTTGGACACAGTTCAATGGAGACAGAGAAGCATGCGTCTGCGCGCACACACACACACACACACACACACACACACAGAGGGAGAGAGCAGGAGGGAGGGTGAGGGCCATGTGACAAAGGCAGAGCCTGAGCCCAGCCCATCCAAGGGGCACGGTGGACTGCTGACTGCCGGGAGATGCAGCATCAGGCCTGGCACCTGCTCCCCTCTGAGTGTCTGGGTGTCGGGCTGCTCTGCCAGGGGTTACCAGGGGCTGGTGGGCAGGCCAGGAGCTGGGCTTCTCCCTGTCCTGGGGGTAGAAGGTGAAATCCAGCTGTGGGCAGGGCCCCTTCTTCCACAGCCCCTCTGCCCCGGCGTCCCCTATGTGGCGCCCGAGCCACCCTGGCTGCATCTAAATGCGGCCTCAAGGGCACTCCCCGATGCCTTGCCCTCCACTCATCCGGCCCAGTCACCGTGCTTGCCCTCACCTCCTGGACTTGGGACGACCACCTGCAGCCACCCGGCCTTGGCGGCGCCCCTGCCCGGGGTGAGGGGACACCCAGGGCTTGGAGACACCTGGGGCAGGGCATGTCTGCCCAGCCCAAAACTTAGTTAACCTACTGAAATGTGTATTTTATAAAAAAAAAAAAACCACAAAAGTTTCTTTCTAAGAAGGTATGCTAACATCCACATTGCTCTCCTGAGGAACTGAGGTAATACCCTTTGGGGGTCCACAGAGGATGGCAGTCACCGGGACAGAAGTGAAGGCAGCCCGCGGGAGGCCACAGAAGCCCGAGGGACAGCGCATGAGGAGTGGGTACCAACGGGGGGGGGGGGGGTGGCGGCACACGATATCTAACGGGGAGGGTCTCGCAGCCCCCCACGCGAGCTCTAATGGTCTCGCAGCCCCCCACGCGCGCTCTAACGGGGGGGTCTTGCAGCCCTCCACACGTGCCCGGCAGAGCCAGAGGGACCCACAGGCGGCCGCGCAGTCCTGGCGCCCTCACGGCCT
The DNA here is from genome assembly GCF_023851605.1 of Tamandua tetradactyla. NCBI lineage: Eukaryota > Metazoa > Chordata > Mammalia > Pilosa > Myrmecophagidae > Tamandua > Tamandua tetradactyla. The sequence continues at coordinate 72,016,200 of NC_135337.1, read as the reverse complement.
CCCCGACGGTCAGGGTCACCTGAGGCGCAGACACACCCGAGGGCCTCGGCCGTCCCTGCCCGGCGAGGCTCCGAGGAGGGGGCGTCAAACGTCGCCATCAGCCATGGGCGCCGCCGTCCGGGCGGCCAGGGCCCCGGGACTCACCCGCACTTGGCGCCGCAGCTGCTGGACGCGCTGGTCAGCGCCGCAGCCCCAGCGCCCGCCCGGCGCCGGCATGCTGGACCCCACGACGGCCTGAACGTCTGCGCGTGCGCGCCTGCGGCGGGGGCGCGGGGCGGTGGGGGCGTCGCGGGAGGGGCGGGGCGGGGTTGGGGCCCAAGGTCCGGGAGGGAGCAGAGCTGGGGACCGGGTGTGGACAGGGCCAGTTCTCCGGAGCGGCTCAGCCCTGCAGTGGCAGCGGTCAGCGGCGGCGTGGACAGCGGCTGACCCAGCGCAGGAAGGCGGCTGCGAGGCCCGCAGGCACCTGACGGCCTTTGGCCCTGAGGCGGGACAAGGAAGTGCCTCGGTGGCGGCTGTGGCTGGAAAGTGAAATGAAACGGCCTGCGCAGGCCTGGCGGGGAAAAGACCCCTTTCTGAGGACGGCTTACTGGAGGGCAGCCAGTAGGCCTGCAGGGTGTTCCCAGAAAGCCCACATCCCCTGGGTGGCCGAGGGGCCACACGTGGGGACAAAACTAGCTTGAGTCCAGGAAAGAGCTGGACAGAGTGGGCAGTGCTCCATACTGATCGGTGTCCATTTCCCCCCCAACTCTGTAAGACCCTGACATGGCCGCTCACAGCACTGTCCATAGAAACAGACGCAGGACAAGTGTGGGTGGCCAAATCACGTGCCTCCACTCCCAGGGCCATGAGAGGAGGAACCACACACTGAAGGGCTTGAACAAGACTTACATGGACTCAGCTTTGGAGTCCCCTAGTCCACACGAACGTTGTCCACAGCGAAGTGCCCCTCTGAAAGCTGCAGGGAGAGCCCTCCCTTGTTTCCTCCAGCTTCTGGTGGTGTGCCAGTGCCCTTGGGGCCACCTTCACGGCAGCTGCCCTGTGGCCACCTCCCAGTGCCTGTGCTGTCACGTGACCATCTCCCCCCAGTGCCTGTGCTGTCACATGGCCATCACCCCCAGTGCCTGTGCTTTCATGTGGCCACCACCCCCAGTGCCTGTGCTGTCACGTCACCACCTCCCCCAGGATCTCTGCTGTCACATGGCCACCTCCCCATCTCTGCTGCCATGGACTGCCTGTGCTGTCACGTGGCCATCTACCCCCAGTGCCTGTTCTGCCATGTGGCCATGCCCCCCACTGCCTGTGCTGTCACATGGCCAGCTCCCCCCAGTATCTCTGCTGTCACATGACCACCTTCCCTGAGTGTGTCTGCTATCACGTGACCATCTCCCTCCAGTGCCTGTTGTCATGTGGCCATCTCCCCCTTGTGTCTTTTCTGTCACATGGCCACCTCCCCCCCCCCGGTGTCTCTGCTGTCATATGGCCATCTCCTTCCAGTGCCTCTGTTGTCACGTGGCCATCTCCCCCAGTGTCTCTGCTGCCACGTGGGCATTTCTCCCACTGCCTCTGCTGCCATGTGGCTATTGCCCCATACCTCCGTGCCTCTCCTGCCACATGGGCATCCCCCTTGTCCAACTGTGTCCTTTCTGCACTTAAAAGGACACCAGTCATCCCGGATTAAGGACCAATCTGACTCCAGGACAACCTCATTTTAATGAATTCCAACTGCAGTGCCCCTGTTTCCAATCAAGGTCATTCACAGGTACTTGGGTAGAATGGCAAATATTGATGAATTTTGTAGGACAGTGACTGTCTTGAACTCCGTATTACAGGGCCTAGCACAATATCTGGCACATACAAGATGACCACCAAGTGTTTGTAATAATAATAAATGAGTGATGATAAATTTCTTGTTTTTAAAATCATATCACTGCTTAGAAAAATCAAGTATACTTAACTGTCTGAAAGTGTCTGTTTTATGGTTATGTTCAAGCAGTCAGTTTCTAGAATCATGTCTGTAAGAAAAAACAAATAGCTCCTGTGCTCTATGTATTTTCTAAAAGGCCATTCATTAACTGGATGGTTTCATATGAGGTGGGTACAAAGCTAGATTTGAAGACTAATATTGTGGGTTCCATATTCCAGATAAATTATAAGCCTCATTGGGTGTCAGTACCTACTATTTATTTCCTTTCAATTTTGAAAGCTCCCAAATGGATATGCCTTCCTTTCTCATATGAAGATGTTTTCTTTGGATACAGGATATTTTTATGGAACCCAAAGGGCCATTTGACAAAAATACCTAAAGAAAAAATAAAAAAGAAAGGTGCAATAAGTGCACACTTTTCTCTTCTTTTTCTCCCTAAGACACAGTGAAGTGATTTAAAAGAAATATAAAAGGGAATAAACTCATGAAAGTAGAGAGGACAGATAGTGTCTTTGGCAGATTCCAGCTTTTTCCAGATTCCTGGAAGGTGAGAAGTAGAACCAGGGAATATCTTTTAAAAAGGAGACCTAGCTTCTGGCATGAGAGGTTGGCAGCGGTGCAGGAGCCCCTCTCCCCAGCAGATCCCCACCCCGTTAGCAGAGTCTGAGGGGTGGTGGCTCAAAGCCTGTCTGCAGGACTGCTCAGCCCCCCTTCCACCACCCCACCCGAGGCCCCCCACTCTCAGACTCCAGAAGCAAAGGTGTGGAGAAAGATGTCTCATTTTACCTGACAGAGTCAAGAGTTACAGTGCAAGGCTGATGAAACATGAAATACATCTTTAATGTATAAGGGGAAAAACAATCTTTTGTCTCCAGCTCATATGTCAAGTAAATCCTAGTCTTGGGTGTATAAAACAGGCACCCATTCTTTGCAGAAACCCTCCCTGTTCCCACATCCTTCGCCAGTTACTGCATCTTTTCTCTGCTCTTCTTTACAACATACTCAAAGACGTGTCAGTACTTGCTAGCTATAATTCTCCTACTCTGTCTCTCATGAATCATCTCCAGCCTGTTTCCCCCTCAACTCCTCCAACAAAAACTACTGTCGTTAAGGCACAGATTACCTCCCTATTGCTAAATCCCATAAGCAATTCATTTTACTTGATTTGGCAGCATTTGCAATTGATTTCTCCCTCCTTATGTAGCACTTTTTAAATGACTTTTAGGGCACCAGTCTTTCTTGGTTTTCTTCCTATCTCACTGGTGATTCCTTTTCAGTCTCTGCTGGCTTCTTGTCCCCACCACCCCCTCTATCTCCCTGCTGCCACCCTCACACCATCATGGAGCAACAGGGCTCAGTCCTCAGACCCTTTCTTCTCTGTATTTATGCTCCCTCCCTAGCCGATCTCATCCAGTCTCAAATCTCATGGTTTTATACACCATCTATACCCTGACAGCTTCCAAATTTGTGTTTCCCTTGAATTCCAGTCCCATATATCCAATTGCCTAACCATCATGTCTAAGTGGATGTTCAAGAGCTACACTTGTTCAAAACTGAATTCCTTATGCTCTCCCCACATCTGCCTGTAAAGTCAGTAAATAGCAACATCATTCCTCTGCCCAAAATCTTGGAATCCTTGATTCTTCTCTCTCTCCCATACCACATGCAATCTATCAAAAAAGCCTAGTAGTAGATTCAAACATCTAGCCCCGTCTCACTACCTCCATCACTACCAAGCCACCTTCACCTGTAAATTGTAAATAAAACCTCATCTTTCATATAGTATGTTAATCAGTAAAGACTGCTGAAACTTGGTAAACAAAAAGCTTATCAGATTAATTAGAAAGGTTTTACATCAGCAAATGAGTTTATGGGATATGAGGCAAGATTCCTTTTGCACACTTGCTGGGTTGGAAAAGCCATTCTGGAACACCTTCTGGCACTATGTAGTAAAATTAAATATGTGCATACCAGACGATGTGGGAATCCTACTCCTGGAAATTCTAGCATGGGTGCACAGGGGGACATCAAGGATATTCACAACTGCACAGGTTTTAGTAGCAGGGTGTGACAGGCCACCTAACAGTCTGTCACCAGGGAGATGCACAGTCATGTGTGGATGAGACATACTCTGGAAGAGTGCGCAGCAGACAGAAACAATGAACTAGAAGTACAGAGAGATTAGTTAGGGTGTTAAATGAAATAAGAAACAGACAAGATCTACAGCCCATCATCATTTATGTAACTTAAAACTACATATACACACATCAGAACACTACATAAGGGTACATCCATATTCAAGACCAGTTATCAAACACATTAGAGTGGGGTCTGTTTGGAGAGGGAAAGCGGGTGAGAACTGGAGATGAAGGGAAAAAAATAAAACAAGTGAGGGCCTTGTTGGAGACAGTAAATCAACAAATGACAGTTATGTGGCATGAACTGAGGAATATCTTGTGCATTTTAGGTCCAAAAATGAAAAGAAATATGTTTTTTTATTTGGGGATGACTGAGAATGGGGAAGAACAGTAGAGAACACTGCTGTTTGTTTATAAGCCTTCTGTACCATAGTACACACATGTACTCCTTAAATAATATAAAGCACAAAAGCAGAAATTTGCTATTTAGACATAGCCAATGTTTATTCAACAAAAAAATTGATGGCAATGAAAGAAATAAAAATTGACCTATTAAGGGTGTTGATAAATTTCTAGAACTTTTATAATTGACTGAACTGGCTTCTTTTCCAACTTAAGTCCAAGCATACCTGAGGGTCAGTTTACTACCTACTAAAATTCTAAAGGGATAGAGAATGAATCAGGGATTCCTGCAGAAAGCATTCATTCACGCAACAAAATATTGATGCATTTATGTAAAAGGCATTTGAGATTCTTGAGACTACTGAGATGTAGCCCTCATCCACAGGGAGTATGTAATCCTGGGAAGAAGACATGACATACACGCACACTTAAGACTGCATGCAGTTAATGCCGAGACACAACACCCATGACAGACAGCCACAATCTCTGTCTGCTGAAATCTCTGAGCTGAGCCTGAATTCCCATTCCATGCACTAAGGAAGTCTAAAGTCTTCACCAAGATTTCCATTGCTATGATCCCCTCTTCTCTGAATTTCTTCACAGATTTTATAGCATGTCATGTAAGACAGGGGGTCTTGGTCTCTTTTCTAGTGACATCTACACAGAACACTTGCACAAAAAAAATGCACAGGCTTTACTGAAAAGCTAGGTGTCACAGGATAGAGACAGTGTCCTATCACCCAGTGCATGCAAACAACTTGAAATCAGTTTTGGCTACCTTACCCCAGTCTGCTTCTCTGGGTCCTTCTTTCAGAGTGCCCTTTCTCACATTCTCCTGTACTCTTTGCTCTCTCCTCCACTGCATTCTGTCTAAAGCAATAATAAATGCCTCTCCTTAAAGTAAATCTTAATGCCAGCTGTAAATAACTTTCCCTTCGTTTTTATGGGTCTTAAGTATTGTAAGGAATCACTTCCAAGTGAGGGAAGGAGAGGTAGTTCTAGAAAATCTCCACAGAGGCAGCAATATTTGAATGAAGCCTCAAGTGATGGCTGGGATTTTGACACAGCAATATTCCAGAAGTCATTTTATTTTTTCCTAGAGAATATAATGTAAACATATGCACAAATTTTAAATGAATTCACCAAGTAGCAATAAGTAAGCCATAAAAATTTATATGAATTTCTGCCAAGTAATTCTGTAACTGTTTTTCATATTTAAGAACATCAAAAGTGTAAGCCAGAAGTTGCCATATAAACTAATTATGCTATAATCATTTGCTGTTTGTTTAGAGTTCACATCCGCAACTCACTGTTTGATGTCAGACAATAAGGAAAAAAAGCACACAGTGTTCAGAGATAACGGATTGAGGCCATGGCCCCACTTTTCCAATTCTGGCAAGGTATGTGGCGCAGATCAGCAAATAGTCAACAGATGCTGAGTGAATTTGAACTCTTGCCCTCCTTATCCAAAAACACTGCTTGCCTTATGTAAGACGAAAGTTGGATTCAGGAAAAGATGATAAAATAAATCTAAAATTACCTTTGAAATTTAACTTAATAACAACAGCAGTGACTAGAACGATCAGATCATCCATAATTTCATACAACTTAAAGCGGTCACTGAGTGTCCCACCACATCCCCTTGCTGCTCTTCTTGTAGAGAACTGAAACAATCTAGCCATCACTGAAGCCTGTGCTGAGCAATTCCAGAGCCACTGGCCCCAAGCGGCTGCTGAGCACTTGCCTTGGGGCTGGCACCTACTGAGATGTGCCGTCAGGGTAAAAAACACACTGGGTTTTGAAGATTTTGTAAGGAAAAAAGGTAAAATACCTCATTTTTTATGTATTCATTGTATGTTGAATTTATTATGTATTCATTGTATGTTGAAACAAAAAGATTTGGGATATACTGGGTAAAATAAAATATGTTAAGATTCATTTCATCTGTTCCTACTTTTAAAAAAAATGTAGCTGCTATAAAGCTTGAAATACATGTGACTGTCTGTGCTGGTCTGAAAGGATATATGTCCCCTAGAAAAGCCATGTTTTAATCTAAATCCCATTTCGTAAAGGCAGAATAATCCCTATTCAATACTATATGTAATTATAACATCTCCCTGGAGATGTAACCCAATCAAGAGGGGTTGTTAAATTGGATTAGGGGAGATGTGTCTCCACACATTTGGGTGGTTCGTGATTAGTTTCTGAAGTCCTATAAAAGAGGAAACACTTTGGAGAATTAAAGGGATCTCTGAGAGCAGAGAACAACATAGCCACCAGACAGTGACCTCTGGAGATGAAGGAAAATGCCTCCTGGGGAGCTTCATGAAACAGGAAGCCAGGAGAGGAAGCTGGCAGATACATGTTCACCATGTGTGCCTTCCAGATGAGAGAGAAACTGTGACTGTGTTCGCCATGTGCCTTCTCACTTGAGAAAGAAACCCTGAATGTCATTGGCCTTCTTGAACCAACGTATCTTTATCTGGATACCTTCGATTGGACACTGCTATAGATTTGTTTTAATTGGGACATTATCTTGGCCTTAGAACTGTAAACTATCACTTATTAAATTCCCTTTTTTAAAAGCCATTCCAGTTTCCTGGTGCCTGCCCGTGCAGAAAAAAAAAAAAAAAGGCCATCCCATATCTGGTGTATTGCATTGCAGCAGCAGCTAGCAAACTAGAACACTTCCATTCTATTTTTATTGGACAACACTAATCTAGATCATCTTTATTATTAGGACACGGAAATAGGTTCGGAGATTAAGTAACAGCTCATTAGTGGCAGAACTCGTTTTCTGTCTCCTATTCCAGGGTGTTTCCTAACAAAGCGATGTTCTTACTGCTTTCTTATTTAGGTTCAAATGTATTTGTCTACATAGCAACTATTGAGTAAGCATGTTACATGCCAGGAGCTGTGCTAGGGCCCCAGGCTACAAAGGTGAGGGAAAAAAGACTTGACCTCTGTCATTAAAGAATGAATGAATTAGTAGAGAGTGACAAAAGCAATACAATGTGATGATATGATTGAGAATAAAAAGATAAATCCATGTAAATCAGCAATATAGAATGCCATCTTTCCAGGCATTGGCCAGCAGGGTAAACTCAAATGCTCTATTACCTGTTTCCCACCCAGAGCCTAGCTGAGGTGTTATGGAGGTATATCTACTGTGAGACAATCAGTTAGATCACTGTTAGCCCCACAAACACTGCCTTTACTGAATAAAGAACTTTGTCAATGTCATCTGTATAAAGGGCCATGTGAGAAAATCTTAGAATTTAACATTAGGAAAAACCTTCTCCCTAAGGTACTTGTAAGTTTCCTCCTGTTTTGATACAGATAACTGATTATCTTGGCGGGGGAGGGGAAAGATGGGTTGTGGAGAGCCATAATCGAGACTTGATTACAACTAAGTTAGCTTCTGTGGTTCTCACATTTGCATGTTCCTCTTTCCTAAATTTGAGTTTGATTTCTTGATTTTCTTTTTTCATTGTTTAGATTCATTCAGATTTTTTTCTTTTTTTTGCCATAGGGGACACAAATTATTTTTGAGAGTATGTCTGAAATGACCTATTTAAAGGTTAATAAGTAGAATGCAGCATCCAGACCTCCTTGATTACCTTAAAAGATGAATTAAACAACTTAAAAGAATGAGCAAGAAACATCATAAATTACCAAAAGGTTCATTTAAATAATTCAGATTCTTCATCCTCAAAGATGTAGAGGACTTCGGACAGTTTACCAGGTCTATGTTAACAAATCTCAAGTATTCACACACAGTTAAAAACTAGAAATCAACTCCCTGACTAAGTGTGATAAGACCCCAGCTTAATTTAGATAGTTTTACTTTCCCTTTTTTCTGGATACGCTGTTTAGGTCATGTTATAGATTTTGACGAACTAAGACAGGCTGTCTATATTTTGCAGCCTGCTGCCATGGGAAAGAAAAAGGGGGGAGGTGAAACATATTTCTTTACAATTCCCCAGGTCTCTCTCTCTCTCTCTTTTATTGTTAGATTACTTATTGTTTTATATTATTTAGAAAAAATCTAAATTGAAGTTGGAACCACTGTCACCAATTTAGCAAGATTAAGGACATTTAAACCTATAAAAGAATAAAACAAAACATAAACTTTAGAAGAGCAGAAAAAGAATAAGGTCAAATCCATTGAAGTAAGGTATATGAAAATATGGTTCTAAATCTATAAGCCATCGTTAATGATTCTATTTGAAAGCTGGGTTGTCATTAACATTTACTAGTCTCCCTCTCCATCCAGTCGTCATAACCAGTTACCCTCAGAAATAAACTATTTCGTTACTCACATCTTTTCAAAACTGGTCAGTGGCTTCCCACTGCATTAAGAATATAAATTAAACTTCTTCATGTGGCTTTAAGACCCACCTTTAATATCTGGTACCTGTGGCTCCCTCCAACTGCCTCTCTTGACATTCTCCTCTTCATTCAGCATGCACTACTCTTCCTGACTTATTTTCCTAAGTGGACCAACTTCTCTGGCTTGGGGTTCCTTCTATTCAGAGCAGCATTTTCTCTCAAGAAAATATAATCTTCTTCAACAAAAACCCTCTCCTTGCAATTTAAATTGGGAACTTCTATTACACTCTCTAAGTGCTCAACGTAAATTAATACAAATGATACATACAAATTAATAACTATATAGATCCATAAATGATAAACTATATAGTTACATAAATAATTTGTATACAGAAAATTATAAAAATTACCTTCTTTCTCCCCCACTAGAATTACACTCCAGGTGGGCAGGGACTGTGGGTGCTCTGGTTTACTAGGTCACCACTGGTGTCCTCAGTGCCTGCCACACAGCAGACACTCTACAAATACTTGTTGAATAAATTACACAAGAGATTAGCTTTTGCATTCCAAACCTAAGTTTAATACCAATTTTTGGGGTGTTATGGGACATTTTGAATAAACTAAATGAAAACTGTCACTTTTCACATGTATTTTTCCTTCTGAAAGTCATGCCACTTAAATCTTGCTGAGGCTTATTATATCTTAAATGTATAACTAAATCTTTGAAATCAGTTTCCTATGCACAAAGAAGGTACAAACCATAAAACAGAGTGCTCTGCTGCTTATTTTACATGGTCCAGAAGATCACTGTTGGTTAGGATAATTATTTCCATTAACAGGAACAGAAACAAGCGTCTTGAGATGAAATAGAATTAAAATGAATACTGACAGTTTCTTAGAGTTTTTTTGTTTTCCCGAACTTTAAAGCACCTTTCTTTGGCATTAATATATAAAATAGAAGTATTATAGTTCCAATATGTAAACATCTGGTCCCACCAAAAATATCTCCACAAGTTTCTATAACCCTAAGACACACTTCTTCCTTCACAAAAGCCCTTCCTTAAATTCTGACTTATCATAGTATTCCCTTCCATCTTTCCTTTCAATCAAAAAACAAAACAATCCAGCCCTGGCACTGTAGGATCAACAATTCCATCCTGACCAAAAGGGGGAAAACAAGTCTAACTAATAAAGTATCAGTTCAAATAGAGTCGAGTGGCTACTCTAGAGGTTGCTCTTACGCAACCCTCGGTGAGACCTCACTGCCTATCATAACCTGCCAAACCCCACCAGGACCATTCCAGCCAATCCTGAAGAACACCTAGGGCAATATATAAGATTCCACAAGGGTTCCATGCAATAGTGTAATTTTCCAGAAACCTACATACAACCTCCAGATGCATCTCTGGTCCAGATAAGTCCTGAAACTTAGAGGGCCCAGCCTCTCCAGAACATCAGATAGTTTCATCTTCCTACCCCATATTAGTAACAGACCCTTGCAACATGAAAAAGTCAGAATGGCCATAAACCAAATACCCCTAAAGAGAGGGATAAAAAGATTAAATGTGAGGGTGGAGTTAAACCATCATCTTTAATGATAGGTTTTAACAAATGAATATGATTACTGAATCATTAAATTGTTATCTCTTTTAGTCTCTAGTATCTTAGAGCAGCTGTAAGTAAAAACCAAAAATTGTAGAATTGTAACCCATGTCGAACTCTGAAATATGTTCTACAACTAATCGTGGTGCTGTGCTTTGAAATTTATTGCTTTTTTCACAAAGAAGAAAGAAAAGAAGTTGATTGTAGTGATTAAAAAAATATTTAAGCCTTCTAGCTTCCTATACTCTGGAGTAGAAGGAAAAATCTGAGATTTTGTCATTGTAGCCCATGACGAACTCTGGGATCTGTCCTGTAACTGCTTGTTGAAGAGTGCTTTGAAAACTATTGCTTTTTTCTTTCTTTGCTTTGTATATATGTTATACTATACAATAAAAAAAGTTAAAAAAAAAAAAAAGAACCAGTAAAACTTAGAATCAAGTCCAAATAATAAAAACAAACAAACAATCAAGCAAAAAAACCACCAAAAAGCACATACCATTCATTGAGACCCTTGCAACTCTGCCCAGATCAGGGTACAGGCAATGTTATCTGTAACCAAAATGGTATGCCTCAAAAAGATAAGATTGGTCTATAATATTCTCTCAGGAATGTGAAAAAGAAAATGGAATGGGACTGAAACTAAAGGTAAGAGGACAAGTAGACCACGAGGAGAAAGATTTAGGAAAACAAACTACAAATAGGAAAAGGCAATTGTTAAGGCTAAGAAGAAGCAAACTGAGAAACAGAGCCGAATTGTGTTCTTCTTGAAACACTGGGGTGTCAACCACACTGCTAAGGTCCCTAGAATTTAGAATTCAGGACTAACCTTCAGTTCCAGTCTGCACAAAGCCTGATCCTACTTGCAGGTCCTAGCCTTGGATGACCATGAACTACCATTTTCCTTATCACTCTACTTATATATTTTATATATAAACAATCCTCTTTATATTAGCTTACCCTGAGCAGGTTTTTACACTCAAACAAATTTACAGCCTACGCTTAAGAATTTCAAAGAGACGATGATAGGGACAGTTTAACTGAGAAATAGTCTAAATGACCATCTGGGATTCCTAAGGTGCAAAGCAAAAAACACGAAGGCCTGTGATGACAGGTGTTAAGATCAAGGCAAAAGTTACCTGCAAAACTTTAGTTTGCTATGCAATTGGAACATTTCCCCCCAAAATTGAGAACACTGCCTGATACATAAATGATGATCAATAAATTTTAATAAATTTCATGTTAAATGAATGAATGGACAGATGGAAGAAGGCAGGGAGGGGAAGGCTAATAGCACAAATATAAACTTTGCCAGCATTACTAAAATAATAGCAAATGCGCTTAAATACATACAAAGTTTATTAAAAATAGGTTGCAACTGAAATACAGTAGAAATGGAAAACTACAGCAGTTTTGATGTCTTTTCCATAATAATGCACATTCATGAAAAGCACTTTCACACATATTCACATTTGATCTAATCATCCAAGGATGGCCAAATCCACTTGTTTACAGGTTTTACAACCACACATACAAATATCCTTGTATGTAGATATTCACATGTATTTGCATGTACTTATGAGTATTTGTTGTTTTTTTCATATATTTTAACAGAATAGTAATTCATACGCATCTTTTTCTCTTCAAAGAATGTGGATTTAGTCACCACAAGGCTGCCAGTGTTCTCAAGATATTTGGGTGAAGCTTGTTTATCCTACCGCTTCCAGAGTAAGTGTGCACATCCTTCACAAACACTTAGAACCATTTTCTTCTCTTACTTAAGCAGAGGAAATGGTAAATGCACACTTTCAAATAAAAATCCTGATATACATAAAAAAATATTTATACTTGTATTTTTAATTATTTATCATACAACTCTTATTAAAAGTGATTTCTAAGGCAGTGAAAGCCTCTGTCTCTTCTATTTGAAAGTGTGCAGGTTTTCCTAACATATATATTTGTAAGAGAACAATATGGTATTGAAAAAAATCATCTGAACCCCACATAAGGGCTTTGTCAAATAGAAAATTTACTTGGAATCACAACATAATTTACCCTTTTAACATCACACACTGTAAAACAAACTGAGGTCCTTCTCCCCAACATCAGCCATATATCTATAGCTGAAGAAATGATAGTGCTAATAATTAAACAAATGAAAATTAAATAAATCTATTATAGTGTGAAAAATAGCTTGAACTGCCATATGAGTAATTCTTAAAATATTTAAAGTACAGATGCCATATATAATTGAATCCTTTGCCTTCCCTTAAAAGTATACTGATGTAAATCTATTTCTTTTTCAAATTTAAAATTTCTGAGCAACTGTTGTGCTTGAGAGTCACCTACTAATATCCCATTCTTCTCAAATATTTCCATTCCTATTCACATGGACAACACTGTTCAGTTAACAATATCCTTCTATGTAGATCCTTTGGAATATCTGAAATATTAGTTAACTTCATAACATGATGGCATCTTCAAAATCACCAATAATTTATCAGTCTAACAATAATCTGGTATTTATAAACATAAATACCTCAAGCTAAAATCCTCAAAATTTTCTTCTTTGAGAATTTATTTTTAAAATTAAATATTAAAATTGATCAGGAGGGGATATATTGTGAAGAATGAGATGAAACAGTCTCAGATGTGCATCCATAGTTCTCAAAGGAAACTTAAGTCTAAACTGCTTCATTACTGCAGAGAAATAAGAAGAGAAAATAGATATCCAAGGTTAACAATGTACTAAATACTCTTAAATAGATACTATTAGATAAGGTACTAGCAGAATGTCTTTGTATGCTATCTCTCCTTGGGACAAGACCTGACTCTCCTATAAAATTACAGTTGCCACTAAATAGTGCACACAATAGTCTGGGTAGTTCAAGCTGTTCACTGATAGCGAAAATAAAGTTTTGAAAAAGAACAGAAATAGAACCTCTCTGTCTGTCCTCCTTAGTTAATTATGGAGGGAAGGCAAGGGAGAAGAAACATCTTATTATCTTCTACTGCCCTTTATCCTGTCTCCTTTTGAACTCAGATTCCAAAAAAGAAACTATCAAAAAAAGTTATCTTCATACGAGTCAGATAATTTAAAAATTAGACATTGCATAAATTGTTCAAATGACAATCTCCTGATAAAGTAAAATAAAATTTCTTAGAATTGTAACATCTCTAAATCTCAACCATTTTAGAAACAAAAATTATAAATCATTTAAAAATACAACCTTCTCCTTTCCTCTTTCAAGTTGATTCCTACAAATCCATAACTAAGGGGACTTATGGGAGAATACAAGGTGCTTTTTCCTTTTTCATTCATTTTGTGTTCAGTTCATTTTCCAGTTCTGTTAATTTACGAGAAGCTTTTACTTTATTGGACACATCTTGACCTTGTGAAAAAAGACGCTGGCGTTCTTTGAATGTCAAGTTTTCCGGGGCTCCAGATATTCCAGGTAAATCTGCATCTTGGCTGCATAAGAGGGAAATGTAAACTATTATAAATAAAAATGGAAATAACTTGTCAATATTTAGGTAAGTTTGCATAATGGCAGCAATTAAGTAAAAATTTCAGTAAGAGAGTGAATCATTCTTTGTAAAATTGTGCCATAACTTTCCTATAGTTAAAATTATTGGGGCTGTAGTCACACCTTTGTAGAACAAAAAGAGAGTAGAAACGTTCTTTCTAAAATGTTATCTTCCTTCAGCCATATCCAATTCTCATAAAACTAATAATTTTTAGCAAGGTGCTAACTCCTTCCGTTAAACACTTTAATGAAAGGGGTGTGATTTTAAAATACTGCATTTTAATGAATCCCACATGTATCTGAGAGGTATCTATAAATAATTTTTTTTCTTTTTTTTTTTTTTCTACATGGGCAGACACCAGGAATCGAACCCGGGTCCTCGGGCATGGCAGGCAAGCATTCTTACCTGCTGAGCCACCGTGGCCCGCCCTATAAATATTCTTAATTTAGTAAGTTATAGGGTAACACTGATGATTTTTCTCAACTTCAATGTTTAAAGAACTGTTTGGGCAATAGCTTTTCTATCTAAAACCGAGATAACATTCAGTGAAGACATTAAGCATATTTTTATTTCGTGCAAATCAGGGTTAGCTTTATGTAGTCTAGGAAGACATTTGATTACCCTAAAATGTTGCAACTTCTCTGGTGGAAGGAAATGGCAGCATGGTCCACACTTATGAGGTTCTGACCAATAAGCCTTAAAACCTTCATCCCTGTCTGAAATATCACTTTATTAACAACCACAAAATGAAAAAGCCTATATGCTTGACAATTATTGTACACTGGGAAACATCTGAGTGGATAATGAAGTCTCTGAAACTTCAATCAGCCATCTTCAGTCTCTTACAAAAGGAAATGAGGATTGGAAGAAGCAATCAATTACATGCAGAGTTACTAGTATAGCATAAAATGTAATTAAATACCTTTTAGATCGTTTCTCTCTCGGATCCCGATAAACATCATGGGCTCCAACAATTGTTCCAGTAGATCCTGTAAAAGAGTTTGTTCCTTTTTCATAAAAGAAAAAGTTAAGGGTTAAAATACTTGCATTATTTCTAAAACCTTACTCATGATAAAGATGCAGTGCCCAAAGAAAAATAAGATATCTTTAATTACTGAATCAATAAAGCAAAAGGCTCTTCACAATTTGATAACAGAAATATTAACTTGAAAATCAGATCTCTTAGTGGCCTGGGTAATCCAACTGCTACCCTCAGAAGATGGTAAATAATTGACCTCATGTCCAATATTATTAGAGGGAAAATGGCAGCGGTCTTAGATGATAATGAATATACATCTAAAAGGTTTTTAGATAAAATGTATAATTGTCATTTTAACTAAATCCACAGAAGATTTATTTGATGGGAAGAAGAGCAAAACCTTTTAAACAGACTCCTGACACTAAGAATTTTCTTACTGAGAACAAATGTAGCGCAACTTTAAGAAGTAATTACAGAACTAAAATTCTTCTTCTCAGGACACCAGTAAACTCCACTCCCCACCCCCTAAAAGAGTAAAATGGCTAAAATTATTAAAACAAAACTTATTAAATAAATGAGCTACCAAAACAAAAACAAAAACAAAAAAAAAAACATGCACACACACAAAACCAAGCCTAGTATTAAATACCAGTGCTGCAGATACAAAAACAATGGCAGTAAAGGTAAGATACAAAGCAGCACGGTGTGATGGAAAGAATACTGGCCTACAAGTCAGATCACTTGAATTATAGCCCCAAATCTTCCTCTAACTAGCTGGGCAACTTTGGGTAGGTAATGAAATTTCCCAGTTTAGTTTTCCTCCCTTATAACAATAACACCTGCTCTAATTAGTTAACAGGGTTATTGAACAGCAAAAGAGATGATGTAGATCAAACATTTTATAAACTCTTAAAAGAGCATCTAAGTATAACATATCACTCATAACACATTATTAAAACCATAACACATTAAATCAACCTAACGTATTTCTATTAATTGTAACTCCGCAAGAAAGTGAATAATTTCAATTTTGAACTATCTTTTCCTTACAATAATAGAGTACTACTGCTCAATAATGAAATAAATCCTCAAAATATTCAGCAAACATTGAGGGTACCAAGTATTGGATTAAATAGGCCACAAAATTACTACAACAGTTCTACATTAAAATTATCCTTCATAGAAAAGCTGCACAAAAAGAAACTTTCATGTTTCTTTTTTAAATAAAAGGACTGTGCAAAACTTATCTGACACATTTTAGACAAAGCTGAATTACTTTCTAAATGATACCTCTTTGCACTGCATCTTTATTTATTTAGCTCAGGTTATCTACAATTATTGATATAGAACATCATCATTAGCAAAGACTCAAAAGATTAAACAAAAATACATCTTTAGTTTAAGATAATCCATGGTGGGAACTTAAGATACATTATTTGTTTGGTGGGATCTTAAAAATATTTCGAGTCTAAATTTTTTTCTTAATTTTGCTTGTTTTTAAAAACATTGTGTGTTCCATCTTTTGAGCTTTGTTACAGAAATGACAGTAGCTTCTTCCACTGGTAAAACATAATTCTTCAAAAATTTAAAATCTTTTAGAACTAGAAAGCAATCAGATATTTTCACTGACTATATTTGAATAAATACAATTATTTGAAATAGTTTCAAAAAACTTTAGTAAAGAATGGTATTTAATAAGCTGCAATATTGAAATCCCATATTATCCATTCCAATTTGCATCCCAATTCTATTTCTCTTATTGTCCAGTGAAAGAAACCAAATGCAGTTTGCAAAAGCATGCTTTACCAGATGCTTACAACAGAAAAAAAGAGTTGTGAATAGTAATGCAACAATGTTAGTGAGATGAAGAAATGATAAGATCAGAATGCATTCTGCATTTGGTGCAAACAGCTTTGTACTTTACGAAGGAAGTCTTCAAAGAAGCTCGAACAATCAGATGCAGGCTATAACCTGCTCCTTTGTGGTATTTTAGGTGTGGAATAAAATAAGGGTTAGTGGTAGGACTGAAAGCCAAGATGGTTAGCAGTGAGGTTGAGCCACTGTATTCCACAATTGTTACCAAAACCTCATTATGTATTTGTGATATGACACTTATTAAATATCTATAGTTTAGCTTATAATTTGATGCAAGCAGATGGCATCTTGCTTCAAAAATTGCGACCATCCTATAAATGTCTCTAAAAGCTACCAAATTCTAGATATTTACAAAAGAAATGTTACAAAAGATTTAATTTTGGCTCCCGAAGTCAACCTAAGCCTAATTAAATACTGAGCCTTCAAAACAGATAAAAGCTCTGATCTGGGTGGGTATAAAAAGACAGTTCTAGCAAAACTCAATTATGTAAGCAAGAGTTATGGTTAAACTGATTTTTAGATCATCAACTGGGACTGTAAAAGAGAAAAATAAATTGCTCATTTTATAAAGAAACTTTCACCGTCTTTCAGAACCATTAGGAGTCCCTTGCATTGTACTACTAAGAATTTAGAAGACTCTCATACTTGATCCTGTATTCAAGAATGTTTACTGCCAAAATTTCAATTTCATTTTGTTAGGTTAACCTAGTCTTAAGTTTGAATCCATATGATTTACAGTTATATTTTAAAAATAACAATGCTGTCTCAAAAGCTTTTTGTTGAATATAAGTTTGCGAGAGCTTCTAGGTCCTGGGACAGTTAGAAGTTGGCACAGTGCTCTGCAGTCAATTGAGACCGTCACAATTAAAGACATGTGCATGCCTACTAGCATCTTGTTACTAGTGCTGCAATGTGCTGAGAATGGAAGGTAAGGAAAGGAATGAAACAGGTTAGAGGGAAAAAGGGAATGGGAAAAAGTAATTTCAAAATGACCAGGCTTTCTGGCCCCTGGCATGAGGCCACCTGCAGTAACATGATAAAATGGTCCCATGAACCCGGCTCAGCAGAATGCCCCAACTACACCCACCCGATCCATGATGAAAGATTTGAGTCCTTCAATAAGCCATTACCATGTGGTCTTTAATCCAGAACAGAACGTTCTATTTATGTTCAATAATGGAAACTTAAAATATAATTATTAACACTATTAATAAGCAGAAATTTATCTGTAGAGACACCAAAATGCATGAAAAAGGCACTTCAACCAAATATAAGAATTATTTGAAGAGGAAGAAAATGAAAGCCAAGACCAACAGTACTTCAAATGATTTAGGGAATAGTCAATTGAGAATGACTGATTTATCATCTGCTGATCAGAGAAATGAACCTCTTAAATATAAAAGAACCTGGAAAGCACTAAAACACTTTTAAAAAAGTATTAATACAGATTAATTGTAATGGAGGTAGAGGGAGATCACCTTGCCAAGAATAGTGATCAAGTGAAACTGAATTTCCAAGTGAGTGATGATCCAGATTTAAAATTCTATAGTGGGAAATGCACAGATAGATTCCAAGATTCCAATTATGAAGATAAAGAGAGGATTTGATTGGTGATTTCATCTTTTATCTCTACCTTTTGAGTTGTTGGGATGGTAGAAACTTGGTTTTTTTGGAGGGGGAGGGGGCTGGCCTGTTCTGCTAGCTGTAGTACTGTTGGCATTGACCGAGGGTGGCCGGAATGAGTTGGAAAGAGAGATGCCATCGGAGACTGGGCGCGGTTGGCAGGAGGGCTGCTGCGGCTTAAGAGTGGCAGGAAGAAGGTGGCCGCAAGGCTTTCTGGTGCTGGAGTACTTATCCTGACCTGCTAGACTGGAGTCCTCCTCCTCCTCCTCACTGTATGCAACAAACTTGGCAGTGTATAGCGTGTCAGGGGAGAGGACCTGTGTTTTGAGGTAAGAGGTGTTTCGTTGAGGTGGGGGAGGAGGAGCATTGGATGAAGGGGACAGGGTTGGGAGGTCATAATCCCGTGGAGGCGGAGGTCTGTACAGACCAGGCTCATCAGGTTCCAGCAACCTCCGTTCTGCCTCGTCATGCTGTCTGCGCCTTTCAGCTTCCAAACGGTTGTAATACCCTTCTTCCTGTCGCCTCTGTAGGCGGGAATAAACAAAAGTGCAAAGGGCAGAAAAAGAAATGAGACAGAGCCAACTTTGCCTTCACAGAGGGGATAAACGGGGTTTATTTACCCATCAATCCCACTTGACCAATGTATTCTAATACTGAATCCAGGGGAAAGTGAAAACTTAAAAATAACAATTACTCTAACAGAAATAGGCAGGTTAATTTGGAAAAGCCTTACTTTTTAATATTCTTACTATTCTGGAATTATTTGATACAAAACTGCTCAAAGTATGGAATGAATTAATTCTTGGGTACTCCTAGGCTTACCACCCCCAATTATTATGTCATTGAATTAGTCTGACTAGACTTTTAATTCTTTCCTTCTTTCACTTGTTCTTTCTTTCCTTTTTTGATAAACATTAACTTACCTGTTACTGCTGTGTTTAAAGGCAAAACAAAACTAAAATAGGCTATAACTGGCTTTCTATGGCTCACACTTTCCAGAAGTGCAAATTTTCATTAAACACAGGTGAATTCAGAAGAGTAATTCATTCCTTGACAAGAAGTACTTGATTAAAGTACCTAGTTTACTTGTAGTTATTCAGAGGGAAGTTATTCTACTTTCATTTAGATGAGTCACATAATATCTATCAACCTTACCAAAAAAAAACAAAACAAAAAAAAGCCACCTCAAAACATTACTCATTTTCCAAAGCAATAATCTAGTAAATATGCTTTCCACAGTGCTTAATTTATATTTTGAATCTTAATAAAGTTCCTGACAGACAGAAAATCAGAAAGCCAGGCATTATTAGCAATAGCAACAAGATATTCAAATATATTTTGACAATACTGTACATTTTTTCTGACATACATCTACACAAACTACAGTTGACAGTGTTAAAAATTACTTTAACAGTTAAGAAACGTAACAGCACAGTTTTGTTAAAGATTGACAAAAGTTTAGAGCACAAGGGAAAAGTAAAAAAGGAAATGAGTCAAACAATACTCTGCCTTAACTTGAATAATGTTTAATGTACACAATGGAGTATTCGAATTCATTCAACCAAAGATAACTAATTTTAGGGAACTCATTAGCATTAGGATAAAAGTTTTTAGTCCCCTACTTCAACTTCCAGGCCTGAATCTTCTCCCTACTACCTAGACACACACCAACACACACACACACACAAACACACAGAATACACAACAGCCAATGCTTCGCCTTCTGAGGGAGAAAATCATAAGAATAAATGTCAGCTCCAATCATTATCCTGAAACCAAATTTCTTAGTTTATATTCTTGCTCTATGTTGAGAAATCCTGAAGGAACGACATTTTTATCTTATTGCCTATACAAATTCTTTCCTTGGAGGAAGGTGGGATCAAATCCAGAATATAACTTTTGTGCCTTTCAAATGGAATTGTCAAGAATCTTAGTATTACATGAAGAACAGTTGCTTGAAAATATTTTAGGGGGAACCAAAACGTTATCCTTTAGTTATACCAAGAACAGATAAAATTACATGACCCAAGAAAATTTTATTCTATGCAACAAATGGCACATTTTCCTACAATAAAGCATACCCTTCAATTTTGGACATTCTGTATAAAAAAAAAGGTTACTCAGCTTTTTACATTGACCATTCAATTATAGAAGAAGTTACTAAAATACAAATGTTTTTAACATAATCATGAGTTGTGAGAATTGGACAACTCCAATAACCTAACAGTGTCTCAACACAGAATATATAATCTGACCTTTCTCTACGTATGTTCTACTCTCATGCAACAGCCAGACCGCTCTCTGCTTTCTCTGCTGAGTCTCCACAGAGGTACAAGTCTGGGCTTAACAAAAGCAGTTGGAAACCTTGGTATTTATACAGACTTTCTAAAGTGGGCTCCTTCACTGTACAGAAGATAAGACAGTTGGGTTGGCACTGAACTGGGAAAGCATGTTCCTCCAAACAGCCAGAGGAAAGCTGTCATAGAAAAGCAAAACAAGCAAACAAAACCCCAAAAACAAACAAAAAACTAAAACTAAAAAAAAAAAAAAAAAGAAAACCATAAAAACTTAAAAGTGAGTCAAATTTTGGAAATCTGATTTCCTTAGAAACATCAACAGTTTTAACTTACCATTATACAACTGAAAGACTCACAGAGTGACCTAATCCTGAAAGCTCAAACTCTTTGAGAATACTTCAAAAGCTGCTCAGATACAATAGATAAACTTTAAGAGATGGCAAGGGTCTATAAAACTTACAAATCACCAATTTCTATATAGGTATGTGTCCTTACATTATTTATTCTACTTTCATTTAGATGAGTAACATAATAGTTATCAACCTTACTCTTAGATGGTTCTGTACCCTAATAAATCTTATTACTACAAAAAGCGTCCAAAAAGGTTTTTTTAGGGGGGTGGGGATGAAGGTGGGGAGGAAGCGAATGGAAAGGAGTGTGCTATATTAATGAAGTCATGATTTTCAAGGACTATCAAGGAGGGAATTATTAATAAAAACAAAATTTTTCCCCATCAGAAGTTGTGGCACTCAAAAGTTCTACCTTCATAGAAGGGAAGTAATAGAGAAGAACAGCTTCTCCAAAATCACATACAGCAACATGCAATCTTCTCAGGAATGTTAAAATTGAACAGTGAACTTCAACAGTTAGAACCTTTCTTATCAAAGAGCCTCAGTTATGAAACATACAAGATAAAAAGAGACCAAAGATCTGGAGATTAACATGTGGAAGTTTCCCATTTTTAAGAATATGATAAAATTAGTTTTCATTTAAAAATTCAAGGAAAAGGATTATTTAAATAAAATAACATCTGGAAATAAATGAATTAAAAACTCAATATTTATAGGATTACATACTAAATTAGAATTTCCTTAAATAATGTTTCATAAGCTCTTTTACTCTCTTTACCTTCAACTAGAATTGTGTAATTTTAGTAAATAATCTATTTAAAATGTTTAGTGTTCACAGACTCTCTTACTATGTTCCTGTCACCCCTCATGACTAAAACTCAATTTAGAAAATAACTCAACAAACATCACCTTCACAGTAACAGGCTAGACCACATCCAGTAAAGATTAAATGGACCTTCTGCAAAGAGGCTCACTGCTAAGCAGATCTAAGAGTTCAGAAGTTTGAGGGATCAAAACTCAGGAGAAAAGGGGTTCTGGAGACAGTGTTCACAAGAGAGGTAGGTGGGCCAGACCAGGTTAAAGTTTTTGGTCCAATAACACAAGCTGGGGGATATCCAGGCCCTGTTCTGCCTTGTGCATCCTAGGATATGTCCTTGTGCATCTTAAGATACGTATCTATCACCCTTTGCCCCAGCCAATCAATTATGTTCAAGCTAATTTGGTAAAATTCTAGCAGCCCTCAGAGGACCATAACCTTTTCTTCAGCATCTCGTTTTACTCGCTCCTCCTCCTGGCGACGACGCTCTTCCTCTTGTCGGGCTCGATCCTCTGCTTCTCTTTTGCGCATCTCTTCCAGTTGCTGCTGCCGCCTCCGTTCCTCATCCTGTAACTAACAACAAATTAACTTTAATCTTCATTCAATAAATTTGACCAGGACAAGACATGAAAAGCACAGAAGACAGGTAGATACACATACACACACACACACGCAGAAAGTTAAATGCAAAATGCCAGGTTAACATCACTGTTGGGGGATAATTACACTTCTTTTTTTTCAGTTACACTTTTTATAGCTCTACAATTTCAATGTAAGTTATTTAAAAACTATACCTCTATATGCCCAGAATTATTCTTCTATTAATTATGGCACAAAGAAGAAAGTATTTACCTTGTAGAAACATTAAACATTCTTTTAATAAGGCTCATGAAAATTAACAGACTCAAACAGACGGATCCCTTATTTCTGGAACTAGGGAGCACACTCACCATCTTTCTCTCCCAATTTTTTCTTTTTAGTTTCCACTGTGAATACAAGGAAAATAATCTCTACTCGTGAAATGTGGAAGATAAAAATAAAGAATAGCCTATCAGTTGGCAAGGGGTTAACACAGTAGAAACAGATTTCATATTTTTATTGTCTGGATATAATCAGCTATTTCTATTATTATAGCTTAAGATAATGGCAACTTTGAAAACTTTCCAGGCTCCATATATTTCTTGTCTGGGTACAGCTGTGGGCTATAGCATTACCCACAGGGCTACACTACCATACATCATTAATAGGAAGTGATTGAGAATTTTTAAAAGTAAAGAGAACTTGGAAGGCATCTAGTTCAACCTCCAACCACTGCAGGAATCCCTTATATAAAATTCCTAAGAGGTGTGTTTCAATATCTATAGACTAACTAGTTAGTCTATAAATTATTCATAGAAAAAAATGTTAACTTTTGGCTTAGAATTGTGTATGTGTGCATTTTTTCTACAACAAAAACATAACAATTTTTTTCTTCCTTGATTTCTGTGGAAAAAATACTATGTATGGTAGGAAAATAATAAATTAACCTGTATCTCTAGGCATCTTCATGTCAGCAAATAACAATAAAATATCTTAGAAAAAATTTTAAATTGCCTTCTCAAAAAGACAAATTAATTCAACTTTCTCTTTAGTACAATCTTGGTAAGGTATAATAAATCCAGGATGGAAGTTAGGATAATCGGCTTTTGGAGGATTTTGTAGCAGGAGTAAATACTAAGGGTTAAGAACTAAAGAAGCAAGTATGAACAATAAGGAGAATTTTAGAGTTATCAGTACAAACTATGAGAAATACCACTCAAATAAAAATGAAAAAATAAATACCAATTGAGAATATTAAATATTCTACAGAAAAATAATTTATGGGAAAATGTAAAATTGCATTAATGCCTTAGGAGTTTTTCCCTTATGCAATAAAGTACAAACTAATTTCATTATACTACAAACTTTCTAGACCTAACTAAACATTCAGAGTAAGAAAATATATACTGATACAGATAATTCATTCTTTTAAATTAAACAGGAGTATAACTTTAAGAAATCAGAACAGTTACCATTCTCAAAAATGTTAAGTATGGGATGTTAACTTATAAATCTATAAAAAGGCAAACAGTTCCTCCTAAAATTGGATGGTAGTAAACAAGGAATCTTCTTCCTTGCATTCAGCTCATTAGTTACTATTTTTAAAGTAATGCAAATTAACCAGACAGAGCTATAACAATTAAGGCCATTTCTTTACACTGTTGGACGATTTTATATATTTTCAATTCTGAAAGATAAATTGTTTTACTCTGCAAAGATATGCTGCTTTACACCTTCCCCTCATACCCAATACCAACAAAGCATTAATAAAAGAACAGAATATCTCTTTAAATTTATTCCAAATAGCTCAAGACAGTATATTTAGATATATGGGGTTTGCTGACATTCAATAATAGTTAAAAGGTATTTTAACCTAAGTTATAAGTTTAATGATTCAGATATCCAGTGACAAACTGCCTATTAAAGAGTAACATTTAGAAGTTCAATCAAAGGAGATGAGCTCTGTTTTATATTAAATTAACAAAGTACTTTTCTCTATAGACTTTTATCTTTTATATTAAAAGAATATGAAAAATACTGCAACTAAATCAGCCTTGTAACAATGTTTAGAGAACAGATCAGAGAAGATAAAAATAACTCTTGTAGAATGAATCAAGATAGTCTAGACTAAAATTACTTCTAAACCAAGAAAACCAGGCTGGGATTTAAAAAATCAGCAGGCAAGCTTGACCCAAGGTTTTGATATTCTGGCAGTCCACATTTCTAGAAAAAGGTATCTTCACGGTAAAAAGATGTACATAGAGGTCTGTCTGCTCATAATTTTGTACCATAAAATAACTTGTATCTTTAATGTATTATAGAATTCCCACTAAGGTAGACAATCATGTTTAGGAGACTTGTAGGAAAAAACAAAAAAATCCCAGGGTCATAAGTATCCTTTACATTTTGACATTTTCGTTGAAAACACAACCAAAAAGTCTATTAAGCCTGCTATTCTTAAGGAACATGTTTCTCTACAGACCTTCTCTGATTCTGTTTCTTCCCATTAAAGACATCTACCCTTAAAACACCTACAAGGCTAAAAAATGAACAAAAGCCCTGATTATATAATTTACTTAGTATTATAGGGCTTGGGTACCACAAGACCTGGGTTTGGTGTCCAGCTTTGCAACTTATTAGTGTTTATCCACAATAAAGTTAACTCTTATTCCCTAGGGATCAATTTCCTCATTAAGAAAACAAAGTCACTCTATCACAATTGTGTGAATTAAATGATATAGATTAAAACCATCTAGAACAGTACGTGGCACTCAATAAATGATAGTCCCTTCCCTTAGCACAGCCCACATACTTTTTGTTAATTTAAGGGAAATGACAATCTTATCAGACATTCTAAGATCTATAGCTTAGTTTTTACTAGTGCTTTTGAAGTTTTTCTGTTGAAATACCCTAATGGCAGACAATAAAGAGTAACAAAGTGGAAGTTATGGCTCAAAATGGCCCACTACATACACCTGAAGTTGTTTTAGGTCAGCTGTTTTATCTCATAAGACCATATGAATTTTGAGTTCAACTCCATAATGTGTACATACTGTGTATACATATTTCTCCTTATTCCATGTAAAACTGACCCTTCTTGAAGATGCACTGGTTTATCCTAAGGCTTTGGATATTCAGGGCTGACCCCATTCACATGCCTGAGGTACTCTAATTAGAATAGGCAAAAAACAGTCTGCTGCTTCCTGCCAATACATGTCCCTTAAGGTGCAATTCTTAAATTAAGTTTCCTATGAATTCTTGCTTGAAATTTTCTATCAGGCTATTAACTCAACCCGTTCTATATCTTGGAAGACCAATGGGGTAGGTCCAATTTCTGCAGACCTACATAGTAGGCAGGAAAGCACATTTGAGAAAAGACCTAGCTAAGGGATTCAAGTAAGGAAAACAGAACCACCAAAATCTTCAAAGAAATAACCTCAATGGTCATTATTTTTCGTAAGAAGATGACCATTAAAATGGGGGAAAAATTAGGCTAAGACTAGCCATTCAGAGACTCATGCTAAATACATTTCTAGTTGAAAAATAGGAGGTATTTTTGTGTATAGGAAAAAAAAAGCACTAAATTTGAAATCACAAAAAGGCATAGATTACAAATTTTGTCATTAAGTGGAAAAACTGGCTTAGCTACCTTTTAGATTTCAGTCAGGTGAAGCGACAGCTATGGTTTATACCCACCATCCTTTTCCCACATACCAGGAACCAATGTACTAGGCTGTAAAAATTAAAAACAGATTCCAGAGACAGGACAGGACAGACTTCAGAGAAACTACAGGTTTCCTGGAAACAGATTTCCTAAAGGCTAAACTGATGTAAAAGGCTCTAAAGGCAAAACAGTGCTTCATCACTGAGCTATGAGGGAGCTCTTCCCAAGGAATTTAAACAAGAATTATACATCAGTCTAGTTCTTAAGGCTGGGGAAAACATAAGAAAAGTTTCATTCTTAGGCTTCTAGTGAGGATGGCCAACGAAGCTCAGGAATAAGGTCCCAGCATGACAACAGAAGAAAAACCCATATTAAGTTCTGGGAAAAGCCTAAGCTCTGTCACAACCCACTTATTCAACATTACTGAATGCCTACTATACGCCAGCACTCTTATAGAAACTTGAACAAAACAAAGGTGGGCTGGTTGCATGAAGGTGACATTCTTACCAGAAGACAAATATGATGATGGGTAACATCTATAGTATGTTAAAGGATGATACGAACTCTAGGTAAAAAAAGAAACAGTAAAGTCAAGGCATAGTAGAGTCCTACAGTGCAGGGGTGGGGGGAAGTGGACATAGCCTTTCTCACTACGTGGACGCAGGGGCCACAGTGAGGAGGACTGACATTTCTGATAGGATGGCCACATCCATCATGCTGAGGAAAGTGTAACGGGAGTTCAGACAGAAGGCTTCTGCAGTCCTCCAGGCAGAAATAGATGGTGTCTCAGGCCACGGTAGCTGTGGTTCTGTGAAAGGCAGAAGAATTTCTGAAAGGACTGGATGTTGTGTGTGAGAAAGAGTCAAGGATGACTGAAAAGTTTTTAGACTGACTAAAGGAATTAATGGAAATGGGGAAGGCTAAAGGAAGACTAGCTTGAACAGGGGAGGTGGTGAGAGGAGAGAAGATACAATAATTTCATTTGGAATGTGTTTAATTTGAGATGCCTGTTTAACATCAAGTGGAGGTATTATAACCAGGGCAACTGGACATATGAATCCTTAGTTTAAGAGAGGTTTGGACTAGAAATATAAATTTGGGTATTGTTGGCATAAGTATGGACTGGGATGTGAGCACAAAGAGAGTGAGTACAGATAGAAGAAAGAAGAGAAAGGCCCTACGGTTATTTGGGGCACTGTAGCATTACGAAATAAGAAAGAAGAAAAGGAACCAGCAGAGGCAGCCCTCCAAATTTCTGGAATTCAGCTGCTCTCAGACAGGAAAGACCTATCTCATTTATCCCATTAGTTACCATAAAAACCCAGTGACAAGAAAATATCTTAAAAACTGTACAGGGTTGTGCTGCTACATATATATTCACATATTTGCCATCATCTAATAAAGGAGAGAATTCCTTTACAGAAGAGATTCTCCCAAGGTAGCCTGCCAATTGCAACACAATAAGAATTCTATAAATAATGTTATTTTTGATAATGTTAATATTTAATAGGGGATTTGGTTAAGAACTGCATAGAAAAATCTGGTGGTTAGAGTCAATATTAAACTCAAAGAATCTATCTTGTAAAGCAAGGAAAACTCAGGGCTATTTCTCTGAACTAAAATTCTAAGTACAAACTTATTCTTAAATATTACAGTTCAACTGTCGTATAATACTTCATGATATAAAATATTCTTTGTGCTTACAGAGTTGGCTAATATCTTAAAGACAACAACAAAATAGTTCAATGCCTGGAATATAATGAATGCTGAACAAATATTTGTTGAATTGATCATCTCACCCAAAGAATGACTAGATAAATATTTTCCAGCTACCTATTATATGTAGGTATGTACTATATGTACACTATATGTTAACATAGAGCTCAGAAAATATGCTTTTCAATCATAAAGGATGAGAGACATTTTTAAGAATAGCTGTACAGTGACAGATATTCCCATCATGCTGTCTGTTCATATAAAAAAAAAAGAAGAAAATTAGGACTGTTATTTGGTGAAAGGTCACAAAAGTCAAACCTGGATCAGCACTTTTCTTTTAAAGTATAATTTGATATGGGCTTGATATTACTTAAAAATTGACTAGGAATAAACTTGGACTTAAAGTTAAATATAAATCTATCAAAGAATGGCATACATGTAGTGTTTAAAGCATAAGGGCACTAAGCGACCAACCAAATTTCCTCAATACTGTCATTAAGCTTACTGAGTTTATAGTACAGTATGAACTGAAATATTTTTCACCAGACTTTAAGTTGGTATGGCAGATAAACTAAACTAAAATCCATGAGCTATTAAAGAAAAAGCAAAATAAATGCTTACAGGAACTCTTATCTTCCTCTATCAATAGATAGTTACACCTTAGACAGTTACATATTACTTGGCAAACTGTGCTGATAACAATCTAACAGAGTTTCCAACCATTTAATTTTTAAAATCTATTTCTAATGTAACAAGAATGAAATAGGTTAGTCATTGCAAAATTTCTTTCATTTGCTCATGTATTTATGACTGCATAAGAATACACAGAATCAATTTTATGACTAAAACTGAGAATAGGTCAAAACCATAAACAGTGACACTTAAAATTAAGAGAGAAAAGCAGAGAGTAACTAAATCTATTAACATTCAAAGGCATGCTTCTAGCATCACAGAACTACATATCCTGATCGAAGGTTCCCCTACAGAGAACTGCATCTACTGAGAACATAAAACCACCACCACTAAAGAAAAAAAATAAAATAAAGACAGGAAAAGAGTACCAAGGGAAAGAAACAAGAACATACCAAATCTAGAACAGATATTGCTGGCATAGCAGTCTGCTGCAGGTAATAGAGAAGGGAAAAAAAAAAAAAAAAGAAAGATGAAGTGTGAAAAAAAAGTTAAGTTTAGACCTGTATTCCGCCATTGGCATTTTTTGTTGCTATCTTACTTCATCTGTCTTGAAAGATAACAATGAGAAAAGTAAAGAACTACATACTAATTTATGGTATTGGAAATAGCAAAATGTTCACATGGTACCATATATTTGAGTTTCATCATTAAGAAACAGAAACTAAAAATGCAAAAATTCCCTCAGCTCTCTTATTTGGAGACTAAGATATTACTCTCAGTATAAATAATGATACACAAACACTTTTAACTAAATTATCACAAGAAACTTTTCAAACATCATAATTCATACCAAGAGGTTATAAAATATTTAGTGTTTTAACCATTTGGAAAAACTGACAGACTTTCAATAGAAGTAGTCCTCAGAGAAAGAATAATTACAGAAATATTACAATGTAATTGCTAATTTTTCACTATTACTGGAATACACTTACAACAAGAAATATTAACAGTCAACTCATTTACCATAAACAGCCACTTTATATTCAGAGTTTAAGCTGTTGTAAAGGTAAAGTCTTCCATTCCTTGTATTGTGGGGATGGGAGATACAAAGCCATGAGTGTATTTAACTTTTTAATGTAATGTATCTAAAAGAAACACTGAGCAGAAAGGAGAGAAACAGACGAAAAATAGTAAATATTGACAATACTAAGTGCAAATAATAATTTATATAATTGAATGCTAGAGAGTTCTGACAATGAGCAGCAGAAGTTACATAAAGTGAAAATTCTCCAAAGAATCCTTATGGTAAAAGTACTGAAATATTAATCAAATAGTTGCTCTTTCAAATAATAGTTATGGTAAATAAAACCACTTTTAAGATGTTTACTAATTTAATTTCATAAACTTATTATAATATTAATTTCATAAACTTAAATGTCTCAAGAGACAGTAGCTGAATCTTTGGCAAAATTATATCTTTGGCTGAGAATATGCATATATTAAGGTATATGTGTGTATGCATGACTTTTCAGGAAAATAGTTCACAGAACAAACTGAAAAGAGCTCACAATGCTCATTAACAGTTACCTAAGATTAAATTTTTTAGGAGATAAACAGGTCAAAATGTTTCATGTAACAGTCGTTACTGGTCTTACAGACCTTTCAGTACAGATAGCATCAAATAAGAACTGAAATTAGAAACCAAATTCAATATGGCTGACTTTCCTCAGAATATTCCAACATGTAAATTAAAAAAAAAAAAAAGGCTTACTAAAACTTAATGAAATATTTAAAAGCATACTCCTCAAGTTACCAATAAATGCCCATTCATCCCTATTAACAATTCTCTTGACAGGGTAATAAAAAATACTGCTTTCATCTTAAATTTGGCATTTTAACAATTTTTAGCATTAAGCCAATTTAAATTTTACTTTTGTTCTTTTATTTGAAACAAAAATAACAAAATTAGTTGACATTTATAATATGGAAGAAATATGAATAAAATCACAAGTTCTCGGTATCTTTATACCACAACTGAATATTAACAAATATCAATGGTTTAAATATTACTAATTACTAATAGTAATAGTAATATTAAAAACGTAAATGTGAAGTCCTAATCCGTTTCCTTTGTCAACCACCATGAAATGCTGATAATCAAGATCAGGGGTCAGCAAACAACTGGCCACATGCTTTTGCAAATCAAGTTTTTCTAGAATACAGCCACATCCTTTTGTTTACATCTCTTCTATAGCTGCTTTTACACTAAAATGGCAGAGATGAGGAGCTACAACAGAACCTGTATGGTCCACAAAACCTTTAAGGTCCTTTAAGAAAAACTTTGCCAAGCCCTGATAAAGGTTATCACTGGCCATTAACAAATACTTGGCCCCACTTGATGTCTTTACTAAGTGTTAAAAAGAAGGAAACTTGGGGCTTTGCCAATTTAAACATTAATTTCCACTTGCACTGTATGAAAACTTTCAGCCTTACAACCCTGATTCATTTTTGTAGGACAAATGCTATAAACTATAAGGCCCTTTTTAAAAAGGGCAAAGGTTTAAACCTTCAGCAAGATCATGGGCCTCGATGTATCTAAAAACCAGCACACAGAAGTTAAAATAGGTATCACAGGTATGCACAACCAAAGGATTTTTTCCCCTTTACCCTTGCTCTTCTTTCAGCCTCTAGGCGCTGCATTATTAGCATGGTATCCACATCATCATCTTCCTCTTCCTCGTCGTCATCCTCCTTCTGTTTAGACTCCTGGAGTCTCTTCTGGAACTGCCACTCCAGCATGAGTTTACGAAGGCGGTCATTCTCTTCTGCGGTTCGATCCGGTTTGTTTTGAAGTTCTTGAATCTCTTTACTCAGCATATCTACAATATGCATCTGTTGTTGCTTTTCAAGCTTTTCCTTGGCATCTCGTTTCCAGGGGTCTGGAGACAGACTATCACTTGAGGAAAGCTCCTCTTTACTGATCGTAATGTACTGTAAATCTCTTCGTTCAATTGTTCGGGGTTGCTGTTGTGGCTGCAGCTCCCGAATGACTGTTTCTTGTGGTCTCTGTAGTGTTGAAGGCTTTTCTGGCTTCATTTGTACCGTCACAGGAGAAAACTGAGTAGGGTTCAGGGACTGAGTACGCATTTGACCCAACTTTCTTTCCTGTTCCCTTCGCTTTCTCTCTCGTTCCTCTTCTAAGCGGGCTTTTTCTTTTTCATACCACCGTTGATGTTCCTCCCTCTTTTTCCGTTCTGTGGCAGCGACTGGAGCAGACTGAGTTCCTATCTGGTTGACCGGGGGAGGTGGAAGAGGCAAATCCATGGGAATTCCATCAAAATCACTGGGATAGTGTACAGGAGGAGGAGGAGGTGGTGGAGGCAGGTCTGTTAGAATAGGCTGGGAAATAGCCACTGGTGTCAGCTGTACAGCTGCTGGTGTTTTCCAACGACCAGGGCCACTTTTGGTTAAGGTGGAAGCAGGAGTGACTGATTTAGAGGAATGGTTCAGGTGCTCCTGGCTGGATGTACTAGATTCTACTGAGGAACTCTGATTTATCCACATGTCACTATCAGACTTTCGATCCATAACTGCCTCTATTCGATGTCGTTCTAGTTGGTAAGCTCTATCTTCTCGAAGTTCTTCTTGGGAACGGGTAACACGCTAGGAAAAGAAGAAAAAAAGGTGTTATACTTCAGTTGTTCATCAGAAGACATTACTAAAAATTCATAAACATTTTATCTTAATGGAGGGGGAAAATAATAATAAAACTGTTAAAGTGACTATAATAAAGACTGAAGTCAAGTTCTACAGCTCATTGACTGTGAAATAATGCTGAGTTCAGCTCAAGCAACTTGTTCAAACAGGGTCAGAAGGGGCAGCGGGAGATTGAGAAAAATCCAAGGTTACTCTGATGTGGCCTTGCCAGCAGTCAGAGGCCTGCTTCATGAAAAACCTGACCTGGGGCCCAACAGAATAACAGCACTTTTTCAGTGAAATTCTTTCTCTGTAAAAAGAAGGAAGACCTGTACTTTTTGCATCATTGCAAAAAAATAAAACACACACACAATTAAGCATTACATTGACCGTGTGCCCTCTTCATTTTTCATAGTATGGTGCATTTATCTCTAACATGGTACCAACCACATGATTCTGATTTCAAAATCAGAAGTAGTCATTCTCGTTATGTGAAGAGCAATACCAATTACCTATCTTTAGCAAAATTCTAATTATTTCACTTTTTACTAATAAATAATAAATAATAAAATAATAAGTCACGAGCTTAGGACTGGCTCTATGAACTTTTTGGTAAAGCAATGGATAACAATAAAAGAACAGTCAAATATATCCAAGATATTTCTGTTCTAATCTTAGAAAGGTATAAAATATACGGGTACAAATCTGTTGGGCATTCTATTAAAGTTCTCTCTGTGTGTATGTGTGTGAAAAAGAGAGAGAGGGAAAGAAAGAAATGAAAAGGCTTTTTCGAAGGGCTAGTCTGAAGTCTGAACAGATGATTCACTATGATGTCTGAATCAAACTTTTTTCCCCTGCCCCTTTAAAGTAGAAATTAAAGATGTAAAACTGGAAAATAAACTCTCTTCCTTTCCTTAAAAAACAAATTTAAAAAAGATAAAATATAGCTTTAAAAATTAGTAATTTGACAGAAAAATAATATTTTCTCTCAATATTTTATTACAGTTTTCCTTCATACACAAAAATCCAGTTTCCTATTAATGTACATAACCTACAGACCACATACAAGCATTATTTAATTTCCTGATATCTTTAGAACCGATACTTTAAAGTATAAAATTTCTGAGCTCATGCCTTCAGACTATACCACCTGTTATTTCTCTGCTGCAGTGTCTTCTGAACTCCTGGGCCATCCTTTACTTTCCTTAAAGATTTCATTTTAGCACCTGGTGCTTGCACATTCCTTCCCTCATAAGTACTATCACAGTTCCTAGTCATTTCAATAACCATATACGTGATGCTCCAACACCCTGATCTCTCGGTTTTCTGACTTTCCCATTTAGGTAGTATTTATTCATGTTATGAGGTAGAAACAAATAGCAGTTATAAAATATAAACGTGGAAGTTTAACAATGCTACTCTCCCCAAATCGGAGAAAATGTGCATAAAAAAGGAATTCAATAACATGTTTTGCAAATTGGGTTTCTTTGACATATAGGAAGTAGATCTTCCTAGGGGATGACAAAATATGCTAGAAGAAGTAGAGTAAAACATTACTTTATTTTTAAAGAGAAATTTGGAAAAAAATATCTTCTCAAAGCAAATTCCAACTTGCAATTACAGCCCATGTGTTCTCATACCTAAAGCAAAGTAGGTGGAAGCAGAACATTTAACATTCATATAAGGACCTGTTTACTTAAGGTAACCAAAAATACGTGGCTCTTTCTCACCTTTATTCATACACTTCGCTGTAAATATAATATGCTTTCCCTCCTCTCTGCTTATCTGTATTTTCAAGTCCGAGCTCAAATCCATCTTTAAAAGTCTTTTTGAACCACTCTAAGAATGAATCTCTGAATTCTTGCATTATTTACTATCTAGGGCATTTATGTTAGATATGCTAGACCAGACCTTAAACTATTGCTATTTTTAAGCATATATTTAATTCCATCTTCCAATCTCTAATACAGTCATATATCTTTTCTAAAAAGAAAAATACCACTTCATAATGTTCCTCAGATTAACCATCCAGACTGACATCCTCTTTTCTACCAATATGGATAAAAAGCCAAATTCCTTAGCTTGCCATCTAAAGCCCTACAGTCTGGTTCCATCTTACTTGACAGCCTAGAATCTTGCCACTCGCTTCAATCCCACTCTAAGTTCTTGCCACACAGAACTTCCCAGGTTCTTCTACAACTGCCAGTCTCTATGCCTATTCCTTCCACCTGAAAAGCATTTCCATGCTGGCAGCTACAATCTAATCTAGAAACCCAGTTTTTAGACACACTTAAATTTGAAAGACCATCTCCATCACTTATTAGTCAACCCATCTCTCCATTAGCTTCAAGAGCAAGGAATACTGTATTCCCAGTGTTTAAAACTGTTTCTGACATAACAAGGTACAAAATATACCCTCTGGGCTCTCATTTCTCACTCCTGGAATCAGTGAGCTTGCCTTGTAAATTATAATTAAGGCTTTAGATTACTAACATTTCATTAATCAAAACTTAAGAAAACAAAGAATCCCTTTTTTCCTCAAACTACAAAAACCATGAAAGGAAAAAAGTAAGATGACAATAACAATGCTGTTATTGATATAAAGTAATAAGTGTGTCTTAGAAATCACTCAATTTTCACCCTACCAAACTCTTCTATTTATTTCTTTGAGGGCTGAGAAAAGTGGAACCTCTTATTTCTAACCTGAATTGCAATACTGGAATGATTACTGTCTGTGTGAACATGTGTCTTTTCTTCATAATTTGGCCACTGATTCTGAGGAGGAACCATCCGATCCTGGGATTTGGAAGCTGGGAAAGTAAAATACTCTCTGGTGTACGTTTGAGTTGGGATGGGATAAGCTTCAGGTCTAGGTGGAGGGGTCTGCTCCTATAAAATGTAAGAATGAAGAAAAGTTAGCTTCTAGCAATTTGGACAATAGATTTAATTTCTAATTTCCTATTTTTAATAAAAAATTAGTATGTTTTAAAAATGTGTCAAAAATTACAATAGCATTATCCTAGTCCAAGAATAATAAAAATTATTTTTTTCAGCTCACTCAGTTAAAACTAATTTCCCTGATTAACAGAATATTAAATCCTGCAAATTTAGGAATTATAATCCATGCTAATTCAGAGTAGAAATTTTATTAGATAATTCAAATATTCTTAAGGAATATTTTAATTGCAGTAAATCTCTTCAGACCTCAGTGCAGAGATTCCCAGTAGAAACAGATGTTATCCTAGCTGTTGTTCCAGTGGCATAAGCACTTTTTCCTCCAGGACTAGGAGGCTGATCTGTTGGAAACAGTTGGGAGCAGAAAGTTTAATATTAAATAAACAAAGTAGACATAACAAAAGATCTTTAATGGTAGTAACCCATCTTATTCATCTTCAAGCTGCCAGGGAGGTATCTAGCTTAGAGATTTAAAAAAATAATAATAAGGCACATGAGATATTAGGTCTCATTTATCCACATCCATTCTTCGAATAATCAGAGCCTAGAGCAATAAAATTTTATCTATGGAAGAGGACTGACAAACTACTGGGGGCAAAAAGTCAAATAGTAAATATTTGGGCTTTGTTTTTCTCTGTTACATATTCTAATTCTTTAAAAAAAAAAACCACACAAAACTCTTTTTAAAAATACAAAAACCATTTGAGCTCCTGGTGATAGTTTGTCAACCCCTGCTAGAGACAGTATCATCAATGTATTTGTGTAGAGCAATAACTATATCAAAAGATCTTCCAACTTAGTGTTTACTTCCTGTTAAAAAGGCATTAGTGTGGATACCCTTCATTTAAAAAATATTCTAGGTAGCAGGTAATAATTTAATTTTAATAATTAAAAAACACCAAAATACCGAATCTCCCTTCTGATTTGTGACCATGCATGTATTTGAATGTAAATAGAAAGAATGTAAAGACAAGAGAGAAAACTATTTTTCTTACTTGCTACATTGGGACTCGATCGATGATCAGCTCTATTTTTCATTAGTCTGTCATCACCAGGCAATTTCTTAGGCTCACTGTATTCTGCCCAAGGTAGCTGAGGACTCTCAGGTGAGCCATTCTGAGCTGAGTTATTATAGAGCTCAAAACCCTCACTCTTTGGTCGGGGTTTACCTGAGCCACGACGATCTGAAACTGAAATCAAAGAACATTCAAGATACCTTTTAATTTGTTCAAAAATTTATTTTATGATATTGGTTTACAGGGAAGATGAATATAAAGTATTTAAATTTTT
The DNA here is from genome assembly GCF_023851605.1 of Tamandua tetradactyla. Classification (NCBI taxonomy): domain Eukaryota; kingdom Metazoa; phylum Chordata; class Mammalia; order Pilosa; family Myrmecophagidae; genus Tamandua; species Tamandua tetradactyla. The sequence goes on along the minus strand of NC_135337.1, from coordinate 71,979,803 downwards.
TGAAGAATCTGTTCTTAGTATAAGAAATAAGGTGATTTTTATATAACGGTAAAAATATTTCAAACAATCTTTTAAAGGCTTTCAAATAAAGCAACATGCAATAAATGGGAAAGGTACATTTTTAAAGTTTCTCATAAACTGAAACTTAGCGCGTCATGAAAAATAAAACTTTTATGTTAGAAGTAACTTTTTTTAACTGAAAGATAAATAATATAATTTGCTTGCTTCTCAAAAAAGATACTAATTTTTTTAATCACTTAGGGTTATCATTATTATGATTAACCATCATATGACATGATTATTCAGTTCTTCATCTGTATTTTTAGTTTTCCTACCTTCTTGCTTTATGACCCTTCATTATCTACTTTTAAGGGAACCAAGTTTTCAAGTTATACAAGAAAAGAAAAAAGTGCCCTGAGACAAAGTCCATAAAACAACACATGGTTTTGTTAAGAATACTTATTTTTTAGATTCAGTTACCTTGCATACCTTTTTTTTTTAAAGTTACTATTAAGTACAGACTTTAGGTTCTGAGCTATGAAGCTCTCAGAATTCTGACATATGGAGAAGAGGACTCCAAGCAAGGCCATACTCAGAAGGCTATGTAAACATTTAGCAAAGTATATTATCAAAGCTCATTTGGGAGGTATATATTTAAGGAGATAATGAGTCACAATGTTTTTTTCTGTATTTTTAACTAATTTTTTAAAAAGCTCTAACTTATACTGCTTTTATTCTTAGATATTTTTACATAGCTACAAAACTATGGTTCCCATAAACAAATTACTTTAGTCAAATAAGTGAGCTTTTAATTTAAAGTTAAATATATATATATATATATATATAATTTAACATATATATTATGTTCTGAGTTTGCTTCTCAAAACTGAAAATTCATTCAGTAGTAGGCATTCTAATTGACTATTATTATAATAGTAAATAGTTTAAAATATAATAAACTATTGTTATAACAGTGATTTACTGACTGCCTACTACATGACAGGCATATGAAAACTCATTAGCAATAAACTGGTCATACTGACGTGTGGTTAAAACAGCACCTAGGCAGCTGGGTAAAATAATGAATTTAATTCACAAATAAATCCTGGCTCCAACAATTTATTAGTGAGTTATCTGGGGCATCCTACTTAAGTGCTTTCATCTTCAACTTCTTTATCTTCAAAATTGGCATAGTAATTATAATTAAAATACCTAATCCATATGGTTTTTTCTTTATATTAAAAGAGGCCATGATAGTAAAATGTCTAGTATATAAAGTTCACTGAAAGTATTAGTATTAGTCAAAGTAAGAAAAGCATTCAATTTATTCATAACTAATTCTTACGTCTTTGCATCATTGGAGACGGTTGATTAAGCAGTGTAGCAAGACCGTGATAAATTGCTCCTTGTTTGGCTACTTCTAGCGTAACCACAGAACTTGTTCTTGTCATGAGCTCTGCTGCCCTAGGAAAGAGTATTACATACGTAAGAAAACAAAAAACAAAACACAGGGACTATTCTGTCGCTATGGTAGTCTGTGATCAGAACAACTAAGAACAATCATTTGACAGTTTCATCGGCTATTTTTGGGTAACAGTTCTGACATTCAGATAGATTACCCACTGCCCATTTCCTTCCTTTGAAACTTAATTTTATGAAAACAAGCAAATACACCTCCTACTATAATAATAAGAAAAGTAAGATAATGCTCAGAAATTTCAGGAAGTGCTAAAATTATTTTCTTTTTAGGTTCAAAGAACATTCCAGACTAAAATACATATTTTAGTATATATTTATAATTTGTTTAATAAAATGTCCTGTACACTAAGAGTTTTACACTTAAAAAGGTGAAGAGTAAGGGCTTGGCTTTTCAGCATTATTTTTCATCTTCCATTCCAAAATTTAATGCTAAATATCACCTAAAAATGCTAATATTAAGCCTCAAATAAATCATACCTTTCCTGAGACAGTCCTACAAGACTTCGTCCATCCACACTGAGGAGTTGATCTCCAGCGGCTAGTCGTCCATCCTGTGTTTACCAAAAAGGTGTGTGTGCATGTGTGTGTTGAAAGGGGGGTGGAAATAGCAAACAGGTGAGGAGAGAAGGAAGAAAAGGTCATGATAAATACACATCATATTTGCTTTTTAACAAGCTATGAACAAACATTATACAGTGTTTTATAAAAAGTATCACTGGGTATCTCACATCATTTGTTAAATGTATGAAAATGTACAACTTTAAAAATTGTACTCACCACATCCGCAGCACCTCCTTTTACTACAGACTTGACATAGATTCCAAGTTTATCTTGACCTGCACCCTAAGTAAAAACAAGTTAAGAAACACTGCACTGAAAAATATATAATAAATGCAATACTCAGTAAATGAAAATAAAAATAAAATCACCCCACATATAATAGATAACTAACAAAAGTCCTGATACTTGTTTTTATATGACAATTAGAAATACAATAGAATTACCTTTCTATTCAGTAAAATTAAAGAAACTAACAGGAAATGCTCTTATCTTATGTTCCTAAATTAAGAAGAAAAAATATTTGTGAAAAAATAGTCAATTATTAATGCATCAGTTGATCAGAGACTAAAATAGACTTGGAATCCTGAAGCCAATTTAAGAGCTAGTTCTAAACAGTGATATATACAATAAATCAAAAACTATGTCCAATGATGTATACTCTTAATCTTTCTAATAAAAAAGCAATTTGTTGTAGTATTTTTACATTCTACTATCTACTCATATCCCTATGCCCTTATTCATTTCATACATGTAGTTTAAAATGTAAAACAATTAAAAAAAAAACTTCTTGTGGTAAACAATAAGGGGGACTTAGGCAGTAAGAGAATATTATGCAGAAAATATTCTATATTGGTTCAACTTAAGAAACACGCATTGTAACTATAAATATATATTAAAGCAACAAAATCTAGTCCACAGAGAACTGTTGTACCACAAGATGTACCACAAATAATGAAATCTTGCAAGATAGACTTAAACTTAAGTGCTACGGATAACTACTTTACATAATCACTAACATTCACTTATATTACTAGAATATAAAAATATAATTTTGAGTAACTTTTTGGAACCCTCAAGGGAAGCAAACATGCATGAAATCCCACTTGGATATTAATGTCAAAGCAACTAAAGGCAAAACCAAATCCACTTCAAAAGTTACGAGATACTGTGTTATAAAGGCAAAAATATGAGAAGGTATCACAGAAAGTCCTACAGTGATTTTGACTAATGGGTTAATTAAAACAAAATCTCTATTAGCACCCTGGAATTATATAATTTCCATTTGAAAATTACTCACATTTTTTTCTTTCAGTTAATTTTTTTTCTTTTTTCTTTTTGCATGGGCAGGAACCGGGAATTGAACCCGGGTCTCCAGCATGGCAGGCAAGAATTCTGTCACTAAGGCACTGTGGCCCACCTGTCAGTTAATTTTTAAAGAGAGTTTGACTGACTAGCATTGCTGATGCTATACTCCCTTACTCCCATCAGCAAAATGCCAAGCATGTACTGTGTCAATGTTTTTTGATATCTCATTTTGAAAACACTATAGAATTTCTTAATTTAACAAAACCCTTCAATTTTGGGAAGTAATATGTTTCTAATTTCATACAGTTACATTTTCGGGGAACTAAGATTTTATAAGTACTATACAAAGTAAAATAAAAAAATCTCTTTTGCAGGCTCCTTTGTGTGCTATGGTCCCAAACACCCAACTGCAGATGTCACCCAATCACTTCAAACACAACATGCCCTACAGTATAACAAGATCTTTGAATAGATCCTTTTGCCATAACAAACACTATTAGGATAGTTGGCAGAGCTTGAATTTTTCTATACATTGAAATTATTTTGAAACAAAAATTAAAATAAATAGTAGGCACTCAATAAACGATATATTCCTGAATTCTAGCATGTCATTCAGTAAAAGAGTAATTAATACTCTATTTAACTGATTTTACCTACAAATACTAGGTTTCCTTGAACTTAGGTACCTAAGACACACTATGGAAAATTACCTCTAAAACACAGTCACCTACTTCCCTATTTGTTAAAAGGGGTATTCCCTAACACAATATCTCAATTAGAGATTTATATATTCCATAATTTTATATAATCTATGATAAATGTTTAATATAACAACTCAGCTGTGTTCTAAACTCTGTGTATACATTAACAAACAAAACAGACAAAAATCCCTGCTCTCGTGGAGTTTATATTCTAGAGTAAAACTTTATTTGGAATTGTCCATTAATTCTGGTTGGATGCACTGAAAAATCCTTCTTTATCTGCATATGCTGTATGATATAGTCATAGCTCATATGCTAAACCAGATTAAAATATTCTGAAAGCACTACTGATTTTCTTCTGCTTTGTTTGACTGATATGAAAACAATGCTTATTGAATTTTATAACAACTTTTAATGTGAATAAGTACTTACCTACACTATCACTGCATAATTTTTTTAATGTAATGCATATCTTAATATATATTAAGTCATTAAAACCATACTTTCAACAAGATAAGCAATTACTACCATCTCCAACAAGGAAAATGTTTAGAACAATATCAACTATAAAGAATAAACTATGAAATACACATTTTAAAACAATAAATCAAGTTTCTTCCTCCTTTTCCTGATACTTTTTATAACTATTAACAAAGACAAAAAATACCAGTTATTTATTTAGACAAACTATAAAAAGAAAATCACTTCCTTCTATAATTATAAAATGGATACAAGAAATAGAAAAAGTACTATTTTCCTTCTCTCTAATAAACCAAGAAACTGTACACATATTTTTGGACCTTTTCAGTTAGCTGTTGTTACCCAGAATTTTCCTCCTAGGAGGATATTATTTTGCTTTCATAATATACTGCAGCTTGACTGCATTATTATTTCGGTGTTTTTAACTTCTTCACTTTAGACCATCATTATACAACTGATGGGAACTATTAAGCTCTATTAATAAATGTAGTTATGAAGTAACTACATTTTAGGCAGCTAATACAGAAACCTGATTTTAGTACACTCCACATGAACTGAAAATAAATAATCTGAAATTCTATAACATCTTAAATAGGTAATTTATTATACTACATGCAAATGTATTTTTTAATGCATCTAAATTTAAACATTGAGGTAAAAACTGATCATGTATTATACATACTTGACAACACTATTACCATCACATCCTTGAGTAAGTGGGTTAAATGATAAATTTCAGAAAAATTCTAACAAAATGAGAATTCTTTCCTTATGATTGATCTCTTGGTCTCCCAACCTCCAATCTGCTCTGCACATTTCTACCAAATTACCTTTCCTAAAGCATAGCTCAATAACATCATCCTGATCAACAACTTCATTAGTTTTAGCTGCCTGTTGCCTGAAAAATAAGGAGAAACCCTTTACACTTGGCATTCGCGGCTTCCCTAAACCCACGTGTATCTTTAAGCATCATCTAACTTTTTCTCTACAATTGTCAAATTGTAATGTACTGTTACATACTGTACTACAATTTCTCATATAGATGTCTCTCTCTCCAACTAGACTATATGCTTCTATCCAAATCATTTTCTTCCTCCATTCTATCCTATATCTTTACCTATTCTTACCTTTGCTTATATTGTTTTCTTCACTCAAAATGCTTTTCCTGTTTGTCAAAATCCTTTCCATCATTTAATTCCTAGGCTTAACTGCTACCACCTACCAGTCTCTCACCTTCCCAAAGTTAGGCAGCATACAATCTTTTCCACATTTATGGTTCTTATGGTATTTCCTCTGTTCCCTTTTAGCAATCAATTATTACATACTGTATTACAATTTCTTATACAGATGTTCTCTTTCTCCAACTAGATTATATGCTTCTTCAATACAGAGGACTATGCCGTTTCAAGAGATGTATCCCAATTAGGCTGCCTTACACCCTACAACAATGCCATCTATACTTCATGCGCAGCTCACAGTCATATACTAGCCATGAGAAATTGTAAATAGAACTTGTCTAGAAAGAAAAGTTCTAACGGTAATTATTTTAGAAAAACAAAATAAGATACAAACAGGTTCAGATTAAAGAATTCTAAGGAATTTCTATAAATTTGGTATTTCTATAAATATCAAATAACTGTGGGTAACAGCTAATTTCAACACAAAACAATGCACTCTTTGCCCAACTTTAAGGTGACCAATTGTCTCAACCTGGCAGTTTTGAATGACTGCCCCGGCTGATAAGCAAACAGAATAAACAAGATCTGCTTCATCCTTGCTAACTGCCATCTGTACTGATTTCAAGCTCAGCTACCAGTAAGGTAACGAGACAAACTATAAACTGTCAAGTTGCAATAATTTTAACTTTAGGGAACTTTGTCCCTACCTATCCTGCTTCATCTGAACATAAATAAGAATATTATAGCTTATGACAAGAAATTGTATAAAACAAAACTTATTAATTTCAAAAATATTAGATCACAACTTCTATCTGATTTCTAAGCAATTATGCACAAGCCAATTTAACTTGGTTGGAATGAATTGAAGAAAATCTATTAATCCTATTAGTTCCTCTTTATATATGTATGTGTGTATATATATATATATAAAACAAAGTTAATTTTATCATCTATCCAGTTTTTCCAATTAAGAAAGTAAAACAAAACAGGTGCTAGAAGTTAAAAAACTTTTTTTTGCTGCTATGCGTCAGTGTATCATACCAATCACTAAATATAAGCGAGTTAAGCATTGACCAAACACCAATTTAGAAATGAAAAGAAACCAATTTCAGATGTTGGTAATAAGAAATGATATTAAACACTCTAAAACTGTGCTGTCCTGAGTACTCAAAATGTGGCTGGCCCAAATTCAAATATGCATTAAGTGTAAAATATACCCAGGTTTCATACAACCTCCAGATAGTTCCCTGGACCAGATAAGTCCTGAAACCTAGAGGGGCCAGACTTTTCAGAACATCAGCTAGTTTCATCTCCCTACCCCTTATTATTGACAACCGCTCCCAACATGAAAAAGTTAGAATGGGCATAGCCCAAATACCCCTAAAGAGTGGGAGAAAGAACAAAGGTGATAGTGGAGTTATACAGAGAAGGCAGTGTTTAACAAATGAGTACGATTCCTAAATCACTATATTGAAATTTCTTTTAGTCTCCAGTATCTTAGAGCAGCTAGAAATAAAAACCTTAAATTGTGGAATTGTAACCGATACCAAACTCTGAAATCTGTTCTACAATTAATTGTGCTATGCTCTGAAATTTATTGGTTTTTTGTATAATGTTATTTTTCACAAAAAAAGAGAAAAAAAGTCAATTGTGATAATAAAAAAATATGTATTTCTTTTAGCCTCCAATGTTCTGTAACAGCTAGAAGGAAAAATCTGAGATGATGGTTTGGTAGCCCATGACAAGCTCTGGGATCTGTGCTGTAACTACATATAGAAGAGTGCTTTGAAAACTATTGCTTTTTTTTCTTTGCTTTGTATATATATTACACACCCAAAAAAAAGTTAAAAAAAATATAGCCAGGTTTCAAAGGTACAGTATGGGGAAAAAAAAAATCTTGTAACTTTTATAATGACTACATGTTGAAATGATAACATTTTGGATATACTGGGTTAAATAAAATGCATTATTAAATTTAATTTCACTTGCTTCTTTTTATTTCTTTTTAATGAAGGTGGTAAAAATCTTAAACTATATACGTGGCTCACGATATATCTCTATTCCACAGAACTTCTCTAAAACTGGAGGTTTTTCATGTATATATGTTATTAGTAACCAGGTACAAACAATGAATTTATAATTATTCAGATAACTGGGTAAAAACAAGATCTTACCCATAATTCATATGCTAACATTATACAACCGGATTTCCAACATGAGAAAGACAACAAGATAAAGACAACATGAGAACACAATATAAAAGATAAATATATTAAGACCAAGTAATTATAAGAATTACTTGCCTAAAGTGCCTAAAATGGTATTTGAAAAGATACGAATGCATTGAGTCTATTTCTTTCTTGCAAAATTTAAAGATTAATCATAACCACTAAGGATTTCCATTCCTCATTTAAGAAATCAAATTCCTTTTAAAAAAAGATATTTTAAAAAGCAGTTATATAATCCAAAATTATCAGGAACTACAAAAATAACTAAATACAACTTTGGAATTTAAACAAACACATATAAAAAGTAAACTTAATATAAAAAACAATTTCCTTCTGGAGGCACTTGATATAAACAACATCAACAGTACAGTATCCAAGCTGCTTTGTCTGGCATTTATGGCTCTGCAGCGTAATTTAAGAATATTAGAGAATAATGACCAAAAATATATTAACTAGGTAGTATAAAAGAAAGGCAGAATATCTAGATCTTAATGCCTTAAAAAAAAAAGCCAGCAATTCAAATGAAATACAGACAAAATAAATCATTGCACATATAATCTTAAAATTTTTTCTTTAAAATGTATCTTGAAACCACTTTGCTTTCCTTTAAAGGAAACGAAAGAAACGAGTTTGAAAGAGAGGGAGAGAAGAGAGAAAAAAGGGCATAGTGGTCAAAAAAGAGTGAAAAAAATATTCGACCTGAAACTTACTTTTAGAAAAAAGTTACAAAAGAGAATGGCAAAAATTAATACCAAAAGCAACAATAAAAGACAGAACAACTCAGCTTCAATCATACTTTCTCTAGAAAAGAGAAACACTCACCTATTAGTTGCTTTAAGTATCCGATGAGAAATGGTTACAAGGAAAAGTCTACCCCCAATGTTCTGTTTCTCTAATTCTTTTAATTCACCTTTTCGGGAAGACTTTAAAGAAGTATAGGAAGTCTCATCTCATGCACAGGGAGACTCAATTAGTAGTACTCTATGCTTCAAACATTCCAGTAGCAAACCTTATGTGAGTGTGGGAGTATATGATTAATAGCATGAAAACGTCAAGACGAGATCCAAACAAAATGGAAAGAAAAGGAGCAGGAAAAAGATATGCCTGCCAAAACAGCATTAATTCAACCCTATTGTCTTCAGATGGAAATACAGTCTGGATTCTCTAGCTTAAGGTTTTAGAACAATAAGTGAGCTGAAATGACCTATAAGCACAGGAATATTTAAAAGTCATCAAGTATAATTCAGTACAATGCTTTGTTCACTTGCTTTTCTCTGCGTTTTTAATTGTTTTATTGCTAATCAGACAACCAGTTATCATTTCATAAACTATCAAAATCTGGACTTAGGTTTTCAACGTTTTAAAGATCTGTGGCATTTTTTGGTAGGAATTACATTACTTCTGAAGTGATCAGCTTTAAAACTCATTCTTGAAATAAATTCTATCCTCAACAAACTTTAGTGTAACTAGTAAGTTACATCTGACAAACGTGCTATTGTAAATGAAATTCTGTCACCCAGGTCTAGTTTCAGCTCTGTTCACTGTACGTAGAATGAGACACAAAACAAACAACACCACATTTATCTTTACACTATCTATAAAATGAAGGAAATAAACCAGATATGGGATTCGCGACTTGGATTCCACAGACGGACTTTAGGAGGTCCATGAACCACCAAAACTTGTGTGAAAAATTTGATGTGCATATGAATTTCACCAGGGAGAATGGTGCAGAGCTTTCATAAGATTCTCCAAGTGGTCTGTGAATCAACAAATTTTCATGGTAGTGAATGACCAGTGGAGGTGATCTCCAAGTTTCCTTACAAAGCTTCCCAAAGGCTGTGCCCAGTATAGGGAATAGGTCACAATCCAAGGTCTGGGGCAGTCTGAGTCTCTCAGCTGCCCCAGTAGCCTATTCTGTTCATACAGGTGTACCCCAAGAGTACTATTGTTTTCTATGAGTACTACAATGTGAAAAAATGGGTGGCTCTGCTTTAGAGTATTAACATTTTATGTTTCTATTATACTATTTAATATAAATTGAATTCAGTCTTTCAGTTGATCCAAGAAACAGCACTTAGGCCATAATTATAAAAACAGGTAAGGAACATGTGCCATTTTATACAATTAAATGAAAAATTATTATTATTATTATTATTATTTTGCATCTCCAATGAAAAAAGCTTTAATCAGTGAGTACTTTGGAATTGTTTTTAAGAGGAATCAATAATTTCCTGACTACATTTCTTTGATTAGGTCTTTCCCACATGGTCATAACAAGGACATTAAAGAACAGAAAAGACAAGATCTGAAATCCTTCAAAAGCCTAAATTATAGTTTGTGTATGGAACCTACACTTCACACAGTCAGAAGTAGGTATATTAATAAACATTGTCTTTACCTTCTCATCCATTTCTAAGGCATAGGAATCTTATTTTGTATTTTAAGTGAACTAAGATTTTAAAACTTCAAATCAGTATAGTCTAAAAGCACAAAGCAGAACATCTTTAAGACACTATATAATTAACCATCTATTTTAAAACATAATCATACAATACCCCAAGTATTTTTAAAATGATAAACTTTTTGTTCATTTTCAGAAAAGAAATATAAGTTTTAGATAAAGCCTATAGTAAAACCACCTAACATGCCAAACGTTAAGTTATATCAGAAATATTCTTATATACACCCTTGGAAAATTATATAGCAGTAGTCACATGATTTAAAGCAATTTTTACCATATTATAGCCAGCAGAGTTAAATGTTTTTTCTTGTATATTTTTATGAACTTTAAGAATCTGCAGCAATAAAATAGACAGCAACAATTTTCTGGGTATGTAATTACAAGCTACATTAAATGGTTGCTTCACGAGCAAGTTAATTATTGACAGGTTTGAACAAGTTACAGTGAAAGAAAAAGCATGCTTTGAAGATCACAAATTTTGTACAAAAACATGGACGACAACACCCTGCAGAAACTCACCACTGATTCTGTTCTTCCAACAACAGAGAACCACATTTTGATCTCTGGGACTACGAAACTTCTTGAACTGTAAAAATCAATCATCTACTCCTCTCAGTTTTCAACAGCAACCAATACAGCTGGTATTTCACAACTCTGAGCAACAGAATTCTGAGCTGGAAGCTATGACACTCTATGGCATTTACCAACACTAGCTAGAACCAATACAACATTCAGACTCTTACGTAATCAGTCATTTCTGATTTTCATTTACTTTGTACTTTATTAAACTTTTTAAAAAGCTAGAAAAATAAAAAAGGAAGGAATTATTTGTATCTTACAAATCCAAATTAAACAGGAAACAGTGAGTTGTCCCACAGACAGGACAGAAGTTTAGCATACTACCCTACCCCCAAAAGTAAATTTTAAAATGTAAACTGCATATACACAGCTTCCAAATCATCTGGATTTCATAAAACTTAACCATAATGTGGAAGGAGAGTCAGGGAGCTTATCATCAAAACATCTTCTAGAGTTATAGCAGCTAAGCCCTACACTAATTATGTGTTTGGCAGAAAAAACACAAAAACCACAACAGCTTATAAAAAAATCAAAAGCTCACAGACACAGTAAGTGTTACTGAAACCTACAGGCTCTTCTGCAAAAAAAAAATTACCAAGCAACACAAGCATCAAAACTAAAAATATTAGTAGATATTGTTTACTGTGTGATTAGCAAGTACCAGGCTCAAAATGTTTTACTTACTTAAAACTTACAATAACCTTAATGAGGTAATGACAACTGTTCTTATCATCCTTAAGGCAGGAAAACTGAGGCTTTTAGAGGTTAAGCAATTTGTTCAGGGTTCCATGGCTGTTCAGTGGCAGAGTCAGGATGACTCCATGCCATGCCATTCTTCGAACAGAATCATACTGAGACGCAAGTCATCCTAAGAGATTCACTAACAGAAAGAGATGCTATCCATAAATCATGGTGAAGGTAAAATGTCCCTCTATACCAATCTTTTCTTAAAATACATCCTTAAAAACCTGAAGATAAATGTGCTCTATTGTTATAATTTATGTATACTTACAGCTCATATCAACTACATAGTTATTTTAGTAATGTGTATAAACTAGCATTTTTGTTTTGCTTTTGCTGAACTTTCCTTTCCAGTACCAAAGCATTCTGTCCACTTAATAGACCATGAAAGTTGTTTCCTCTAGAGGATAACATGCTGACACCCAAATTTTATCTTTGGTATTTAATTTTCTGAGCTCCATAGTCAAATAGCTGACGATCTAACAAATATCTCTTAATATCTTATCTACCTTAACAGGCATCCGAAACCTCAAATTTAACATGTTTAAAACTGAACTCTTGATTCCCAACTCCCTATAAGCAGAATTTCCCCCTTTCCAGTTTCTTTCTATCTTCAGAAAAGAACACCTCCATTTACCAAGCCATTCAAGTGGCTTGGATAGGATTACAGAGATTCTTGGTGTTGGAGAAAAGAGCTTTCACTAGGTAAAAAATAAGTTTTGTAAGCACCAAATTCATACTTAGCCTCATTAAATCTATTTTATTAACTGATAAATGAGCAATCTTAGACATGACTAAATCTAGACTCTCTTTCAAAAAACTTTATTTACTTTCTCCTAATTTAAATTTATATATATCATACACTACAGAAAATATTTTTAAAGGCTAGACATAGAAGAGAAAAAAGTGAAAATCACTTATGTGTTAGGGAGGATCCCACTCCCATTTTCTGAGAAGGGACACTCATGTCTTATAGCCCTCAGAAAGGAAGGAAGCAAAGAAACAGAACCTTTACCCACTCTCCATCTCCTCCCACTCTTCTCCCAGGGAGGAGGAGCACACTGATGTGATTGGTGAGGCAGGGATAAGGTGCTGAGTAGGAGTACTTCTCCCTTCTAGGTCCTCTCCTTTTTGGAATGTCCTGTTCTGAGAAGCCATTTTTCTCTTTCCCAGTGGAGACCTGTGGTGAGCCAGCTGGGCAAGCAACTTGGGGGAGGGGGTTTAGGGTGAAGGAAAGTATGTTTAATGGAGGTATCTTGTATTACCAGGTTCACCATAGATACACACACATCAGCTATATTTTCTAGTCTAATTTGGTTGTTAAAAAAGTTCATCTTTTGATTTATATTTAACTTCCTGTGTTGGTATTATTCCCCATCAAGTAACCATTCTACAAATCTATATCCCAATTAGAAATACTATTAACATGTTATTACCACGTTTTTCTACAAATCTCTTTTTAAATGTCTTTCTTAGGATAGGAAACAGGGAAAAAAATCTACAAATTAAACAAAGAAAAACTATACTTTATTCTTTTAATCACACAAGTACACTATAGGCACTTACTCTCTTCTGAAATAAATATTAATAGTTAGCTACTACTTTCATACTAAGTTTATACTAGTGTCAGTAAAAGTAACAATAGTCTCCAAACTATCGTATACCTTCCTCAAGATAATCTCCTGTAGACCTGTAAAATTATGTTAGACCAATGGAGATCAGTAATTGTGCTATACTGTTACTGTACTTTCTTATTACAAATCACAAATCCTTCTGCAATAACAAGGATTCAAGAGTCACTTATATTTTTATAACAAAAGTACTTTCTACTGAATATGCAGTGATGATTTTTCAAATATTGTGTTTTCTTCTTACACTTCCTTTTATATGAACTCCCTCCCTTTGCCTTGTGGGAAATTAGACTTAAGGTAGGAACACAAATGCAAAGAATCAGCCCTTAGTTTTGATATACAAAGAACCTCAGGAGGTACTTCAAGCCCCACAGAAGACAAGTCATAGGCAGAAGCTTTGGGTTGGAAAAGAAAAATACCACGTGTAAGGACCAAAAACAAGAAGCAAGGATGGGTCTGTGCTCAGCAGCCATGCATGCCAGCAGGCAGCCAAAGGCCAAGTGGAGGTGATTATCCTAGAGTCAGCTCCAGGCCAAAGTCCTATGTATGATCTTTCAGGCCTGACCATGGGCAACTGCATGTTCATGGCTCATGTGCCTACATTCAGAGGTTCCTTGGCACTTTTGCCCACTCTACCCCCACCCCTATCCTGCACCATATGCCATCTGACCTTGCCCAGAACAATACCATGGGGGAGAAAAATGGGACAGTGAGGGTTGGTGCCTTTTCCCTCTGCCTCTGGTCTGCCTGCATTGTCTCAGGAAGGAAAAGACTTGACTATTACATTCAGTTTCGCCAGTTGTCCTAACTGACCCCCAATATCAACCAGCCCAACCAGGTCAGAGGTCAATATTCAGAGACAAACAACTTAAGTCACTTTAACTGGAAGTCAGAGAAGATCCAGAGGATAGGGTAAGGAACTGCAAAAGCAATCCTGAAGTCCCACACCCTCACTTCTGTAAGAATGCTTGTTCCTTATCTACATCAGGATACTATTACAGAGAAAAAAGAATTAAAAACTTTGAAAGCTTGAATGTTTACTTGAATCAAACATGAATCTACAAAAAACTGGCAGTTTTGTACCGAAAGAGATTATTTTGTTTTAAACTGGAAAATATGGAGACTGAGAAATGGTAGTCCCCCACCTCCCCACACTCAAATCTTAAGCAAGGTTAATACTTGAAATGAAGTTAGATGAATAACAAAATATACAGAGGTTAACTTTTTCCTTCCTGCATATGAGTGTGGTGGGGTAAGTCTTGACCTTAATAAATATTTTTCCCCTGAAAATTTGCATTTGATTCCATTAGTAGGCAAAGAAAAAAACTGTTCTATAACTGATACGTCCCCATTCACATTTCCAAATGTTTTTGAGTTGTGAGTACAATAAAATTCCAACAGTCTGGAAGTACAACCCATGAACATGACCCTTATCGAGAGAAGCAGAAATTCTAGACTATGTGGGTGGATTAACATGCCCCTAAGTCTACCCTCTGGCCTAACTTAGGTGCACCTAAACAAAAAGCACAGTATCTGCGAAGCACAATAAAATGACGTACGCCTGTATATAGACGTAGCATTTTAAAAGGATCAGACTTTTCCATCTGATTCCTAACCAGAGGTCCTACCTTTAGTCCCAGATTCTTCTAATTCATCTCACATGCTATTTCCAGAAAAACTCCCTAAACTGTCAATTTCATCATGTCCCTCTAATGTTCCAAATCCTTTCACTTCTCCTTGATGCCTACAAGATGAAATGCAAACTCCTCAACTGATCAAACGAAAGTTTTAAAAATTAATCAAGCACTACCTTCCTTAGTCATCCTCAACTCTCATGGCAAGCAGGTCTCATATTATCCAAAATCCACAATGCTTGTTTGTTTTAGCCTTGTACTATCACTTCCACCTGCAATATACCACCTCCTTTATTCCTTTTTTCCAATTACTTATATTCCAAGGAAGTAAATTCTACTTCCCTCATGATGCTTTCCACAACTGCTGTAACAATCATTAATATCCTTAACCCACTTTCTGAAATACTCGACTGTAAAATTTTGTCATACTTATATTGTATATTAATTATATATTGTTTCATAGGGATTTGTCTTGAGTAGTATGGACTTAGATTATGGATAGCAAATCTCTCCCACAGATAACCCAATGAGTGATTTTTCAGTTATTGGATAATTTATTATATTAAATACATTAACTTCTAGGATTAAAGATGCATAACAAATCAGATAGTCACTTTTTTTCATCTTATTTTTTTCAAAAATATTTACTGCAAACCATACATCAAGTACTGTATTAGGTAGGGGAGACTAGTGAACATGTTAAAGAGAGTCAGTCTAACAGAGGAGGAAGGGGATCAAACTCTAAGTTATTTAATTCTAGTTATAAGTACAAAAGAAGACTATGGAGGACTATAAAAGCATACAAGGAACCTAACTTTATTTATGTTAGGGAAGACCTTATGGGAAGCAATATATTAACCCTTGTTTTGAGAAGTGGTATGAAAGGCAAATATTCAGTGCAGAGGGAACAGTGTATACAAAAATTCCAAGGCAGAATTGGAGTACCTGGACCACTCAATTGGCTCACTCTCCAGTCTTCAGTGAAGACCTCAACATCTCCCCTAATACTTTGTATGCATTTTTTAAGTGCATTGGTGACTCCATGGCCTCCCACTATACTCTAACTTACACTCCTCCCTTCTCTTTACAAATTAAAGGATTTGAGGGAGAGAAGTCTTTAGAGTAACCTTTAAAAATCACTGGTCCCTGGGCAGTGGACACTAGTCAAAGAAGGAAGGAGTTTCAAATGATGGTCGATTTACTTCAAATTAAAATTCAGGATAATATAATTTTGGTATAGACAAAAAACAAATTTTAAAACAAAAATTTTGACTACGATCAATTAAAAACATTTCTCAAAATACACTGTGCAAAAAAAATACACTGTGTAATTCAGGAGGCACTTCTATTATATTGCTATACAATGTTGTCAAGTTTTTCATATAGTCCCCTATATGGACACAGATAACAGAAGTTTTGTGCTGCTAAAGCAGCATTTTAAACAAACAAAAAATAGCACAGCCAATTTAACTGAACCATTAATTACTGAATATTAGTTCAAAAAATCATGTTCATTCCAGTGAACATATATGACTATTATCCAAAGCTAAAATTCTTTATAAGCAAACATTACTAGGTATCTATGTGGTAGAAGCGGCTTAACGCCAATATCCACAATATTAATTTTTTTTTAACCAATAAAAAAAACACCTATGCTGTTTTAAATATATTGCCACAAATTTGTGGGTGAAAGGTATCAAGCCCAAAGAGTTCTTGGAAGGATTTCTACCCTTGAGTACCTATCAGGACAATACACAGACCAGGTTAAGAATGCAATTTTCTAAGCTCCGTTCCACACCTACTAAAAGAGAGTATGTGGAGATTAGAACCAGAATTCTGCTTGTGTAACAAGCTACCAATGATTCCAGCATGCACAAACATTCTAGAGAAGGTTTTCCTAACACCTAGTTGTGATGAGGTTGTAGAGCTATTTCTCTCATTTGAATCAAACTAAGTAGTTTTCTACTGTGCCAACAATATTTCCCTCTGCTGTGGCTAAACAACTTTTGACTACGCTTTTGAATTGTTTCCTTATGAGCACCAACTGTTCAATGTCAAGGTATCATCACTCTAGCTACATTTTCAGAGTAGGAGATCATCCCTTAATTAATTATGCCTGTGCACAGTGGTTTCATTCATAGAACAACATTCCTCTCTCCCACACAAAACAAAACTGAACATGCATTTTATCCACAGACTAGAAAGAACTCCCACACAATTCAACCTTGACCAACTACTGATTTAATGTTTAAAGAATGGACTACGTCAATTCTCACATTACTAATTCTGTCCTACCTTTGCTGCAACAATGCTAAGGCCCATTCCATTTTGCTTTTTTAGGGTCACGGTAATTATTTCAGGTTCTTTCCTCAGAGGCTGAGTCTAAAGGATGAAAAAAAAAAAGGTTTATGACTGAAATTGAAGTACTTGTATATGGTTAGAAGACACATCATCTAGTCAACTGTTTTCACTGCAATAAACGGGGAAAGAAAACAAAAGGTGGGAAAGGAAAATAGTAAAACAAAAATCAATATGGAAAATCTTCATGTATCAATCCGGTAAACCAAATATTGATACTCTTGACTCATGAGTCTTAAAAAGATGAACCTAACCATAAATGTTATTTATTAATATTATTTGAAGAACTCAATTGATATAACTGTAACTAAACTTCCATTACTATTGTTAGAAAACCAGATTATAAAGACAAAAAGTCAATCTTTACTTTATCTTCAAAACAAATAACTAGCTTTTGGTTTGTCTGTTTGAAGAAGAAATCTAACTTTATTCTACATTATTTATAGGAGGATAGCAATAAACAGTTAAAGTTGATCTAACATCTTTATTTCTTGGGAAAATTAACATTTTATCTTAAATTAAAAAAAACAAAATATCTACAGGATTCATGTTGCAGTAATTAACTCATTCTGTCACAGTGTAAAGCCCATTAGGTTGGATAATAAACCCAAAGTTACTAAGTTACATTCCAATAAAGCATGCCAGTTCTTAAATACATTCATTAAAAGAATGAGAAAGTGAAATTCATTGAAGTTACATGTTATATGTCATACTTCATACCAAAGAGTAAACAAAATGAATGAAGAAAATTAGTGGTACATACATATTAAGGGAGGATTTAATTAATAGACAGCATGAAGGTATATTGCCAAGGAAGAGATAATTATACCCATTGCTTGTTAATTTAGAAGGAAAATGACCAAAGCCTATGAAAGGTTATTTTGAAGAAAATAAATATATCAGATGGCATTAAAATTAAAAATAAATAAAGACCTGAAATCTCCTATGAAATATGTGAATAAGCTAGAAAGATAAAGAATAACTGATCCCATCAAAGGAGGTGCTTTGTTTTTCTATAAAATCTGGAAATTATAAGGTGCTGCTGTTACTTGGGATTTGTCAAACACCTAGTAGTATTGATAAAAAGTATTAGAGGTAGATTCACTTTACCAGTAGTAGTTAAATATGATCATATATTTGGTATAACAGAGCAATTTTCAGTTAATTAAACTTCTGGAGATGAATATGATATATGCTCAAATCTAAAGTATGTAAGTCAAAATAAATTAACTACTTTGGATTTAATATACAAAACATACATTATTATTGTTTATCTTACATTAAGTATTGCCATTTTACATAATGTATGTTTTCTTAGAAACTAGTTATATAATACGCATACTCTCTCTCTTTTTTTTTTTGCATTGCCAGGCACCAGGAAACGAACCCGGGTTTCCAGCATGGCAGGCGAGAACTCTGCCTGCTGAGCCACTGTGGCCTGCTCCATGCATACTCTCTTGATTGACTACCAACTAATAATTTAGAGCAGAACATGTCAAGTCAATAAGCTTCAAAAGGCTTATGAATTGTTTTTCCTATATTCGAATCTCTAAATCTTGGCCCTGGCACAATATGCTATTTCCATTTCTCTAGAATACTGAACAGGTGATTAAACTACTATATCCAATCACATGTGATATACTGGTCCCTTTTCTTATTAACCTTGAAGAATACATGGACACAACTGCTTACCCCTTTGAATCCTGAAATAGTTTGAAAGATGTATTAGCATTAAGGCTGGAATAACTGGAGGCACAAGTATTCTTTATTTTTTAAAGTATCATTTGTTTACAGATAAAATTATAAAGATATGGCCTGGAAAAAATATGTATTCATCAAAATCATGGATTTAAGGTTCCTGAGTAAATTAAGTACACAAGGGTGATTTAAAAAATTTCCTATCACAGTGTTCACCGTTAGCAAGGAACTAATTTGCATTAAGCTTTTGAATCATGAGGAATACAATTCTTTTTATAGTGCATTTATTATCCTCAAAATACTTGCCAGTTCAGTGTTCTCACGCATAAGGTGACTTTCATAATCTGCACCTTCAAAGTATATTGTCCAAGTGCCCGGTGAACGTGGATGAGGGATTAACCTGCAAAATCCTAAAGACAAAACAAGCAGATTGTAGGGTTGAAAAGGCACACCATGTCAAGTCATATGGTCTTCATTCAACACAGGAAGGAAGATACACCATTGACTGCTTAATAACCAGTGACAAAATTTATTTTCTCACTTGTACCTATACTCTCTATCAAAAATAAATTTTCAGACATTTAAAATCACAAATTTGGGCAGGCAACGGTGGCTCAGTGGTAGAGTTCTTGCCTATTATGCTGAAGACCCAGGATTCCTGGTGCCTGCCCATGTAAAAACAAAAAATCACAAACATGTTTTGGTCCAGTGGAATTTCAACACCAAGCCAAAAAGTGGAATTGGTCTCCCCCTCCTTTGTGTTCCAAAAAAAGGAACTTTTTCTTACCTCTATATGAAATTATTGGAAATATTTCTCTTCAGATTTGTCTACTCTATCAAACTGCAAACTCTTCAGTAACGTTCAGACGTCATTTTAATAAAGGGAAAGGAAAGAGGAAGAGGACCAGAGAACGGCATTCTACAGTATCGGACAGGGAAAGCCCCTTCTCATAACTCAGTGTTCAAATTTTCTTATGTCGTACTCATTTATTCTTACATGTAAATTTTAGAATTATTTTATATAGTTTTAAAGAATATCTCTGACATTTTCACTAGGAACAAAGGAATCTTTACAAAACTAAGCCTTTCAATTTGAAATACATCATTCTTCATTTAGTCATGTTATTTTGTGTTCCTCAGTAATTTTTTGAAAGTCGTATCACATAGGCCTTGCACAATTCTTAAGTTTTCTTTAAAGTGTTCTTCCTATTATTATTAGCACTACCAATTACTACTATATGCCAAGCACCATGCCAACAGCTTTTCATTAACATACAGTCTCAATTAATCACAATGACCGTGAAACGATGAAAAGTTCTACCTAACATTGGCTGGTATTCCAATACACTCTAATGCTTATCAGTAAGTATAATTTTGGCTATTATTTTTGGATACTTGTGAAGTTGTGGAAGAGGTAAAAAAAAAAAAAAGGAATGGCTAGACAAAATGTGAAATATTATTTAACATAAAAATAAGCGAAGTTCTGATACATGCAATAACATGGATGAACCTTGAAGACATTATGGTGAGTGAATACAGGTTACCAGTATAGGATTTCTATTTGGAACGATGGAAATGTTTTGGTAATGGACGGTAGTGATGGTAGCACAGCATGGTGAACACAATTAACAGAAATGAAATACATATATATATATATATACACACATATTTGTATATAGTTAGGAAGTAATTATAGTTTTAGGTTCTCTAAAAACTACTACTTCAAACTAATTTCATTAAAATGCAACTTTTAACTTGCTTCTCTTTCACATGTGCTTGAGAATCACAAATTTAACAAGATTTTGAAATTTTATGAATTGAAAATTATTTTCTTATTTTTTCAAATGTCAGGGTCCCATAAAAAGTTCTGAGACATACTGTAAATAGTTTGTTTTATTAGCTTTCACAATGCACTTCTGACCAGGTATAAGTTTATGCTGGCTTTATGAACTTCTCTCACAGAATTGTATTGCTTGAAAAAACAGGAGGAATATAAATGGAGAGCACACAGCAGTTCTTTAATCAGCTTCCAAAGAACTGAGTGTAAAGAATTAAAAACATGGATGTCCTAACACACCTGATTCTCTATCTTTTGAAGGCTTCTCTGAGTAAAGCTACATGCACTATTTTCATCTAACACATATGTAATAATACTGTGATGTCAAGATCCTGATAAAAAAATCACATATCTTAATACTGATCATTCAAGAGAGCCTAAGGGGGAATTCATGAAGAAAATAATCATCATGTCAAGATCTCACTATTTCCAATTCGGTAAATATCTATGCTATGGTCCATATTACACAACTGGCAGTTGCCTACACACCACAAATTATACCTATTTGCAAGATGCTAGCAAATTAATTTCCCCACATGGCTAACTACAAGGTATTCATTCAAGAACATTTACTGAGCCCTTAGCATGCTCAGGCAAAAGGCCCTATGTTAGGTGCTAAAGAATAGGATAAAAGTAAAACACAGATAAGCTTATTGTCTCAGCTTATTGAACTCAGACTCAAATATAGACAACAGATAAAGTAATAAAAACATCACAAAAGAATGTACGAGTCATTCTCGGGGAAGGGTAAATTGTTAGGAAGAGGTCACTGTTTTCTAGATGAAGTGATATTTGTCTGAGATTTAATAAAATAAATAAAACCGTGAAAGTTAAACAAGTAAAGAGTCCTGACAAAGAGAGCAGCATAGATATCAAGATACAGTTCAGGGCGGGCCGCGGTGGCTCAGCGGGCAAAGTGCTTGCCTGCTATGCCGGAGGACCTCGGTTCGATTCCCGGCCCCAGCCCATGTAACAAAAACGGAGAAACAGAATACAATAAAACAAGAAAATGTTTAAAAATGTTTCCCTTTCTTCCTTCCTTCCTTCCTTCTATCCTTCCTTCCTTCTCTCTGTCTTTCCTTTAAAAAAAAAAAAAAAAAAAAAAAGATACAGTTCAGTATCAGTAAAACAGACAGTATGTATATATGATATTTTGACATAAAGAAATAAGAGTAGAGGGAGAGGATGTCATGCTCATGTTCAACAGTTCAGGTTTCTTAAGTCCTGTAGGTGACAGGGAAGACATTTAAGCAGAAGAACGCCCATGAACAAACCACGGTTTTAAAAGCTCTGATGGCAATATGGAGGACTGAGTAGAAGAAGGTGAAAGCAGAGAATTGGGGCAGGAAGAACTGTTAGAAGATGACTGCATTAATTAATCTACGTGAGAAACATTTGGGAAAATTGATGTACTTTCCATATAGGGAAGGCCATCCTTGAGCAGCCTTTGTGGCAGCCACGTTAACTGTGCACCTCAGCAGCTCCAACCGCTCCCATCTGCATCCAACACCGCATTGGTGGCGAGGCCATGCTTCCTGAGGCTTTTCCCAGTAACTGACTTAACATGACAGGAGGACTAGCTCAAATAAATTCCCAGTGGATACAGGACTCCTCTAACAGGTAACTTTGGTTCAGGGATTCCCATCTGTCTGGCTGAAACTGCCTGGTGAGGGTCCTTCCTCACCCTTCTCTTTCCACAGGTGTCAGACATGCATTAGGACTGCAGGCTCTCCCTGCCTATTCCTGCTCCCCAACCCATTAATCCTTCATGTGTTGCCCTTCATAAAAATCTGATGCACATCTAATCCTGTCTTGGCATCTGCTTCTCTGAGGACCAGAACTGATAGTTCTGGAGAACATTCCTGTGAGGGTTACAGACATAATCACATTTTCTAGTCGATTTGCAAACAAAAATTCACTTATAAATGAATTTTTTAAACCATCAGAACCCTTGAAGATTTTTAAATCTATTTATTATATGAGTGAAACATTCAGTGAAGTAAAAAAAATACTACTAAATAAAACTATACCTAGGGCGGGCCACGGTGGCTCAGCAGGTAAGAATGCTTGCCTGCCAAGCCCGAGGACCCGGGTTCAATTCCCGGTGCCTGCCCATGTAAAAAAAAAAAAAGAAACTATACCTAAGGACTTCTAACATTAATTTTAATACTACTGTTTTATTTATTTAAACTAATCCCTAAAATTTGGGTCTGTTTATCTACTCATCTGTGCCATTCTCCACACTACTAAAAGGGGCAGAGTGGGACTGAAACTTGGTCTACATGCTTTATGAATAATTGTGGTATTTTTAATAAATTTCTTCACTTCATGTATCACATATGAAAATGTATCAGAGGATACATAATAAAAAATGTCAAATCACTTGTACTCAAACTTTACAGAGCAATAAACCCTTTCATATATGAAGACAACAGTAGAGCACACACATGCTGGAGTTCGATACAGCTGCTGAGTTTAACACATAATATGCACCAGCCGGACACAGAGAACTACAGCCAAAATAATAACTGTTAACACTAAGCGAACACGTATGCCATGATACTGATTTAAATGCTTCACAGGTAATTCGTTTAATTCTCACAACAACCCTATAAGATTGGTACTACCAACATGTCCACTTCACAGATTAGAAATCTGAAACACAGAGACAACTTGTCCAATATAGCAAAGCTTGCTGGTGACAGTGTTGGGATTAGAATTTTGGCAGTCCGTTTCCACAGCTTGTGCTGCTTTCAACTACTCTGTTCTACTGGTTCCAATACAAAGTTTGCACTTTAGTTCTAAGCGGATGAATCAAACTACTATGCTCATAAAATACCAGGAATGCAGCAGCAATAAAAGATCCCTTTTTATCAGTCCAAGCAGATTAATAATGACATCAAATGAACAGAGCAGGTGCTTACAATTAAGGATCACAATATATACACAAGAGCTTATTGTCTGAAACTTTCTAATCCTATGCTGCTATGAAATGCTTACTTTTCAGACCATAAAATACTGACCTCTCCAAAAGCAAATCGGTGTGCATTTACACACTAGCGGATTGTCTTATAAGAATATATAATTAATAAAATGCCAACTTCAATCTTGGTCACAGTTCAGATTGCAGGTATAGTAAACAATCCTTACCTCTCTGGCATAGAGGATCTAAAAATTCTTGTAAACCATTTGGGATATTTCTGACAACATCACAAGAATAGCCATCTTCGGGCAAAAGAAAAGGGAGCTGCAGATCAGGATCCTCTTCTAACTGTACTTCCCTTCCATCACTACGTGCTAATTCATCAGCTGTATTTTCAGCTACAGCCACTACATTTTCTATAAGATCCTGGTTGGAAAACAAATGCAAAATTTAAAAAAGAGATGCTAAGTGATTGATGCAGTTGATAAATAATTATTTAATAATATGCATGTAATCATTATAGTACAGTTTATTTTGTAGACATACATACACACGCAAGGCTGGTTATAGAAAGGAAAGAAATTCATCAATAGACTCAAAATTCAGTCTTATAAAGCAATAAAACAATAGCAAAATACACAAATTTTATATATAAACCACGATATAAATTATTGAAGATGAATAAGTTTCAAATAACTTGTAGATTTAAATAAAAAAAACTACTCAGTCACAATACTTTTTTTCAAAGTAATTATTTTCTCATACACAATTCTTTAACATTTTAAATAGTCAATTGTTAATAATCATACTTTTGCAGAATGGTTAATAATGTTCTCAGAAAAAACTCAACAACGTGTTAAATGGAAAAAACAACAACCAGGATAAGTATATCTAAGTAGTGTTTTCCCATAACACGTATGTGGAAAAGTTCAGATCATAACTATAAAGTGAACACATCAGTTTAACTGCTATCCTGTTCAAGAAATAAAACACTGGCACTTGAGAAATTGTTCTACTCCACATCATTACCCTCTCCTTTCCCAAAGATAATGACTTCCAACACCACAGATCAGTTTCCTCTGATTTTTTGATAATCACACAGATGGAAATAGAATGCATACAGTTTGCATCTCACTACTTTTGTGCAAATTATGTCATAATATTCATTCAAGCTATTGTGTTAAGCTACTATTCATTCTTTTTCATTGCAGCGTAGTATTCATTCATACAAACAGAAGATGATATATTTATCAATTCTATTGTTGATGGACTTTTGGTGATTTCTAGCTTTGGGCTATTTTGTACCTGCCTTTTGTTGGCATACAGACTCAATACTAGAGAGATCAATTCTTCTATCCACTTAAACTTACCTTTATATCTACTTTTCAACAAAAGACATGTAGAATAAGACAAGTTTATTCTGTGATGCTAGGTATTTGCAAAACTGCTCTTTATATTTATAAAGAGTTAACTCTGATAGTTACTGTGGACTAGGTTTCTTACTCTCCAGTCCCCCCTTCTATTTAGGAGAGGCAGGAATACTATAATTCCAGACTTTGCTCCAAATGAAAATTCATATTTAACAAAGAGATGCTTTTACATGACATTTGGAAGGCAGAAGTGAGGTGGGAGCCAGCTTGCTGTTGTCACTGAAGACATGGCTCAACACTCAGTGTCTGTGGATAAGAGGCTCACATTGGCCATGGGAGCAGTTTTCTGACTTCTGGATCTCAATCACAGTGGTGTGTCCTTCATAGTACAGCATTAACCTGCTCACTTCCTCTCCTCCAATCATTCCAATGATATTTCCAAGAATCCAACTCCCCAAATCAAATCCCCTTCTATTTAAAATACTTAAGTAGTTTCTGTTTCTTTCACAGAACTCTAAGTCATATATCAACAGCAAAACATGATTTTTTTAAGATGATATTAAAAAGCTAACTTGTTAAATAAATTAGCTTATTTATTAAACCTAAAATACAACTTACAAAATGTTCTAAATTTTATCATGGGGCTGTTTGCACAACTATGTGATGATACTGTGAATCAGTGATTATGTACTTCGAATGGTTTCTATGCTGTGTGTATATATCTCAGTAAAACTGCATTTAAATAAATGCAACTTACAAAACTAATTGTTAAATGTTTCCTGCTATTGTTTCGTCCAAATATAGCCCTGCAAAAATGTTCCACACTATGCAACAAAACATAACAACATTAACTTACCATTGGGATAAAAGGTTCATCAGGTGCACAATGATAATTTTGTAATAAGGCTTGAAGTTGTAGTGAATTTAACTTAAAACAGGTACTGTTTATATTTGGAATATCATCAGGTGCATATTTATCCATGGTAAGCAAAGTGGTTGCCTATTTAAAAGAATAAATGACATGAAATATGATTTTAAAGTATTTCATAAATATTTCCTTTTATGTAACATTCATAAAACTGTAGTATCTTGTTAATTTAATTCTGAAATACCCAGAATGTTTATTGATATTCAATAAAATGAACTAAAAGTGTTGTCTAATAAAGGCTGTCAGTGACTTTTTAATTTTACTAAAAAAATTACATGTATAATTAGATTCAATTGTTCATGTTTCTAAAGCAAAGCATTTTAATAATTCTCCTTGAAATTTTAAATATCTGCATCATCATTTAGATTGCCAATTATGGTCATCTGACCAAAGTTTCCTTGTATGGACTTTTTAACAGCTGACTTCAATCAAAGCAGGAGGCTAGTAGCCTTTTCTATCCTAAATCTCTTCTTCAAATAAATTAAGAAATTTAGGAAAAAACCACAAAATAGACACTAAGGAAATTTTTTAAATATTGTTTTAGGTTGGGGTGCTGTAAGATACACATATTCTTTAAATTACAAAATACCAGTTTCTAGTCTTGGAATGTCAAAAAAATTTCCTCAGAGCTGCTTAGGCCATTAGGATATAACATGTTTTCTAGTCTTAAGAGCTACTTATTATCTGTTTTTTAAATGGAATTCATCTTTCAGTATGGGTGCTTTCTGAAATACATTTTACTGATCTCAAATAAAAACGACCCCTTTTAAGGACATTTACCCTACTGGTTACCACCATTTCATTATTTGTACATATGAAAAACTCCAAAAGGAAAGTGTTGAGATTTTCTTGAGTCCAAGTTTCTGTCCATCATAAAATTAGATACATTCACAAGAATTTGGGGGATGTGAGACTCAACTACACATACCTGCACTATTCTGCTAAGATGACAATCAGCTGCAAGCTCTAGTCCCTGTTTCTCTGCCCACGCTTCAATATGTCCTAACTGTTGACGAATAATAGCTCCCCAGTAATGAGAACACAGTCCTGAATCTGGGTCAGTTACCAATCTGTTGAACAGCCACATATTGATAAAGTGAAACAGCTGAGAGAAAAGCTGGATGGTCAGGGCAGCATTTACTCTACAGCGTCGCAGTAGTGACATAGCTCCTGTGAGTGTGTGTAAAACTTCATCTGTTCAAAAATACAGGAGGAAAAGACAAGGTCACCAAGGTATAATTCAAGAAAAATCTTTGGAATTAGCAGTAAGTTAAGATAATGACATTTATGATAATAATTGCTGTTTTATCACCAATCTCATAAAAAAAATGAAACAGCTATATGGTCTTAAAAGTACATATAATTAATAACTAACTATACTTAACATAGTAAGTTCACCCTAAGAAACTTTCTTAAAAAGTTTGATTGTATGACACACCAAAAATGAGAACTACTCTTAAACAAAGCACAAACTCTTAAAATATGCCAAATCAAACAGGACATCTCCCTAATTGGAACAATATATCCCTTACATTTATTAAGCATTAAAAAGGAGTTAAATGTGAAATAAGGAAGCAAGAAATGAAGGAAGAGGAGGCTCTAACCTATTTTTGGTCTTTGCAGACTGTTCTCTTCAGGGTCATCAAGAAAGGCTGGCATGTAATTATTAAGTTCTGACTGAAGACAATGAACCAAGTATCTGAAAATAAGCAGAACACTTTTCAATAATTCACATTCCAATAATACTGAACAGATCTTATTTGAACATTACAAAAATAATCAAAAGTTGTGACTTGGGTAAAGACAAAATCAAGTACCAGTACCTACTTCTCCTTTAAAAGAGTAATTTTCTTTCTTCTCACCTTTAAAATTTTTTTTGGATTTTCTAAAAAAAAATTCAAGGCTTAAAAACCTCTCACCATAATGCAGTAGTATTGTGTCAAGCATAGTATCATATATTAAATAATTTGTACTCTTTAAGAAATATTTTTCACTTAAAAAAAAAGTAAGTTTTCCTGTTAATACTGTGAAATACAGCTCATTAAACTCAATACTTCTAACATTTTACATACAGTTATCTATGTTTCTTGACATTCATTTTCAATTAGGGTAAATAAATACCTTTAAAATTAGTCTTGAAAATTGAACAAGAAAATATGTGATTTAAATCTTTAAGGAATAGTGTCATTTTCAAAGATCTGTTCTTACTTAAATGCCATTTGAACCAAGTGTGCTAAAACATCTTGGGCATCCAAAGTAATTCGACTAAGGTCTCGGTCCTGCTTAATGAAGTTGAGGAGTTCAGATGCATTTGCCATCCAGAAGGCAAGTGCCCCTGCAATATTCTTCTGTTTCTGTAGACAGAACAAATTTTCATAAGCAACCACAGGACAAACAGAAATAATAAAACTAAAAAGGAATTTTCTTGAAAAGTTGCTGAAGATAGACCAGTACCTTCCCTTTTCACCAAGGTCACCAAGGTATTTACCACAGATACCAGATATTTGCAAAGGAATTTGGGAGAATATATAGGAATGGAAGAAAGTAATCGTTACAACTTCTTAAAATGCATATATATAGGGTATAACTTATGGATCAATGGAGAAATGGAGATATCAAATAATATAATACCAAATTGTAAACTGCATTATCTGGTAATCTGTGACATATACACAAGTGTACCCCTGTTACCCACAGCCACCCTGATACTTATTGTCACTGGTTTGGACACCATGCAACTCAGTATCAAGTACTGATCTATCACATCATCTCCCGACCACATGTGCAGGCCAGGCAACCTCAGATGAGATCCAAAGAATAGGAACCAAGGATAAATAATAAAGAGAAGAAACAGAACTTTTATCATTTCATATCCACACTGAAGTGCATTAAGCAGAAATTATGAAATGCTGATAAAGGTTGCACAGTCAAAAAAGGATTTTAGTACTGCATGTTTCAGTTGCTGAATGAGTGTTATGAACCGTTCAGTCCAGTTGTTGTAGTACTGTACTTTGACATGGAAGCAGCATGAGAAACTCAGCTAAGCCAACATAGCTAGGATCAGTTCCCAGCAGTATATCCTACCTGATCAACCTGGTCTACTTCCTGGAGAAAAACAGACGAGGGGAAATCAAGCAGAACGAGAGAAAGAAACTTGTAAACAATCATGATAGTTTAAAAAAATCAAAACACTAATATGAAGGTACGACATGAAGGTACGACATTTAGTTATATTATCGGCAAATTACATTTTCATTTGTGGTTCCAAAGCAGCTTTGGAAATATATGACATAAAGGATTTGTTTTATGTTCTGAAATACTGGCATAATAACTAAGCGAATTTTTATAGAGTTATCTATAAAAAAGATTTTACAATAAACAGACATGAACAAACTGATCTCTTTAAAAGATGTGCAAAAGAAGGACTTTTAAAAGTCTTTTGATGATACCGGGCACTTACTACCTAAAGATACATAGGATGAGAGCCCATTCCCCTGGATTAATTAATGAGAATGAAAGAGATAGGAAAGACCAATAGAAACGATAAAAATAAAAGCTGTGAATTT
This sequence comes from Tamandua tetradactyla, assembly GCF_023851605.1. Taxonomy (NCBI): domain Eukaryota; kingdom Metazoa; phylum Chordata; class Mammalia; order Pilosa; family Myrmecophagidae; genus Tamandua; species Tamandua tetradactyla. The sequence goes on along the minus strand of NC_135337.1, from coordinate 71,950,142 downwards.
TAAAATGTATAGGGAACTTACAGATATACTAAAAGGAGCAAATTCTTTGTTTTTAAAAGTAGATTTTCACAAATTAAAGAATTACAACTATTTGCTACCACAGTTCTTTCCCAGAACTTCTAAGATTCTGCTAATTGCATATTAAACTTAAATTCACACAACCTGTTTTGATAATGGTGATTGCACTGATGATCTCAGATTCAGTAAGGAAAAGTGTATTATAATAGTAGCTGGATGATAAGGACTTTCATGATTTGAAATAGACTTTAGAAATCTACACATAATGAAAGACAGACAATGGCTTTGAATGGAAACTGAAAAGGAAATCCACGTTCATTTATAAAACGATGTTAAGAACATTAAAAAAATGGTATCTAAATAAAAAGACTTTCTTTTTATCTATTTCCTAGTTGGGGTAACTGAACCCTAACTTATCAAACTCATCCTATGCTAACTATACCAAGATGAAAGTAAGATTTTTTGAAGATTTTTGGCCTTTTTAAAACAATTTTGAGGGAATTAAAAGATCACTTCAGTTTGCTTTAACTGATCTTGCCAGAAGAAAAACACCAAAGCCATCTAACGGTGATACTTAATACTACATATACTAGAATTTTATGGTTGAATAACAGCATTGACAAGTGAGTTAGGAAAACCTTAAAAAGTCTAAATAATGACTTTAAAGACTAAATATTCAAATTAGAAGTATGAAAAACTATGCCAATTTTATCAGGAGCTGAACAGTAGTACTTACTGAAAAACTATTCTATTAAGAGAATACCCTTGTTTCTTGAAATTTTCAAAATAAATTTATGAACCCAAGTTTCATCACAAGTAAGAAATAAATTATGATATCCATTATACCTATATACATGCTATCAGAATAAAAACAAAAACAATTACTGCCAACATTCCAGTAGACTCATTATAGAGGATAAAGTGCCTTTTTATAACTATTTAAAAATTCTAAGAAAATCCATAACAGTCTCAAACACTTTCTCACAATGGCTATTGCAATTATAAGGGTCTTTTTCATGATCATTATGCTACCACACTCACAGTTTATCTTCCTATTTCTTAATTTGTAAGAAATACAAAAAAGTTTATATTTTCTTTTAACTTTAAAAGCTATACATTTTCTATATTATTTACACATTAACTTTTATTTTAGAAAACATCCTAAGATAAGGAGTCAAATATATAACCAAATCAGAAAAGTTAAAAAAAAACTGATTAAGTGATTTAAAAACTATAAACATAATCATTGAACCAGCATGGCTTTGCATACTGAAACTTACTTGAATAACTCCTTCCATCATGCTCACCATCTTGTTGACTATTGCAATAACTTTGTGAGTTCGCTCTGTAGGACTGATATCAGGTCTGTACTGGTTCGACAATACATACCGACATGCCATATATAATACATATGTAGGTGACAACTTAAAATGGACTGTAGAGCTATTAGTATAATTTATAATGGCAGATAAAAAGGAATCTTCAGCTATGAAAAGATTTCGAAAAAGAGAAAAGAAAAACATGAAAATCAGATGGAGAAAAATGGAACAAGAAATAATTCACTAGTGGTGGAATCTGAAATTACTCACAACTTTCCCTAAATTCAATGCTTGCAGGCAATATCAGCTCAGGCCCAGGAGCATCTTGAGTTCTAAAGGAAGAAAGGTGACATTGATTGAAATCAGGCCACACAGTTGAAGGGCTGTCACTGACAACCTGTGTAGACTTCTGAACCTAATTTTTAAATCTCTATATGAGTTTTTCAAAGAAATAAGTAGCACAATACCTTGTTTTCATATGTAACATACTCAAATATTCAGAAAAAGGTACTGGAAATGATCTTATCACCAGTCTTCACAGAAGTTTGTTCCTTGAATTACATACTCTCATCATGAGTACAGATCTGACAAATGATTGTGCATTATTAATGAAGACCCCTTATATAGTACAGAGATCAGAGTGTCTTGCACCTGCTATTGCTACAGCTCAAGTAACAATGAAAGGCTATTACTAGAGGACACAAAGAAAAACTAAACCATATTGCACTTGAAAATGAGCTCTCAGATATGAAAGCAGATTTCCTAAGAGCTATACTAACCAGACTAGGTGATCCTTGATAGTTCATTTCAATCACTCAGTTTTATTATTTTTCAATGCTCATGCATGCCTTAAAAAGAAAAAGACATTCTTCTCTTACAACGTTCCTTAAAGTCACCTAAATTTCAAGCACTTTCCATCATTTAGTCTGACCCACACAATAAAATATAAAAATATATAAAACAGCAAATATAAACAGAGAGAAATTACAATTTGGAACATTTGTAAGAACTAACGTGGTACTAATGTTTATATATTTTTAGATACTCAGGGTTGAATCAATTTCTATTTCTATAAAAGATTTCTTCAAACAGTAGTTCAACACCAACTGGTAGGTTATGAGGGTAAGCACTGTTTTTTGAAACTCTCCTTTTAGTTATAAACATATATATATATATATATATATATATATATATATATGTACCTATAAGGGTACCATGTAAACTATAGTTTTGGATTGTGTACCTTAGCCAAAAAGCATTGAAAGCCATTGATAAGCACAGACATTCTAAAATGTGTAAGACAAACAATTATAACTCCAGTTTAGAGCTCCTTAAGATTTATACTTTTCTGAATGGATAACCTGCAGTTTAACTACCCTTTCATTTAGACAGGAACTTCAAGCCATTTAACTATTACTCTTAGTTTGCTATACCTATACGCTATATATAACATTTAACCAAAAAAAAAAAAAAACCCAAAAAATAAACAATAAAAAATAGGCAAGTGAATAATTTCCTTAACACTTCAATATCTTTATCATTCTATTTGTACTTTAACAAAGATGAACAAGAATTCTCCAAAAATCTGTCTTTGAAAAGATAAGAAAATTAAAACAAAGCAAAATCCAAGGAACATGTATTTTGTCTTTTGCAAATGTTAACTAAAAATAGTGGGGACAGTGAAATGAAAATACCTAGTGTGTTAAATATTGACTCAGACAAAACTGAGGTCAATATTTATTCAAATAAATATTTGCTGAAATTGAAAGTCAACACAGTTTTCAGAATATGTGAATCAGAAATACCTGTTAGTGTTGTAAGCAGCAACGTTTAAATCTGTTAATCTTATATAACTGGTAATATACTACCAAAAGTAAATATCTGGAGTTTCTGGTCTGTCCATTCATTAAAGAAATTAGTGCAAATTATATAATAAAGATTTTTTATCAAAAATGAAATAGAACAATCTATGATGATTATAGATTCATAATAGTTGCAGAGTATATAATGAAAATAATCATTCTCTAACAGCACATGGCTCTCCTGCCCACCCTGATCTCCATGCACCAACAGATGAATACAGAGGAGAGAATATGAGTTAATGCAAACTATTAAAAACAAAAACTAAATCTTATAAACAGTATATTTTAAATGAGCTATTATTTTAACATGTCTCTCTTAAACTTCCATTCTTACAGGCATTTAAAACTGCAAACAAATCTGATAAAATTAAGGAATATGAATTCTCATTGAAAAAAAGAAAAACGTGTCAGTGCCAATAAAACAGTCACTCCCATCATTCAAAAAGATTTTTCCTGAGACTTCAACCTATATTTAAGAGTGCATTGATTAAATATTGCTTATACCAACATAGTATATGTGAAAAACTCAGAGACTGGAGTAGGAATGGGAATAAAGAACTATCAGTTTTCATCGCTATCTTAATATCAAAGTAACATATTTTAACATATTTGGTTGAAATAAAAAACCGGTCTTTGCAAAGAAGAATAATCTGACCTTGCACACAGTTTCAGTAAAATATGTGCTCAAAGGACAAAATCATTTGATTTTGAAAGAGCTCCTAGGCATAATTATAGGTAAGCTTAGCTTCTCTGCTCCAGAAATAAGTTTCATAGGAGCTTGGCCTATTAACTTGGGAGTCCTTAGTTTTTGAGACAGTATCAGGGGGTCCCCAGATGGGAAAGTTTAATAGTTTCATATTTCTGAATCATGATTAACCATCAGATGGATATTTTAACACTATATGTACTACATTTATTTATAATTATATATATTTATTGATTTTTAATTTTATATATCATAAAAGCATTATCAATCTTTCTTCTTGCTGCCTCTTCCATTCACTCACTTAAATGCATCTGTGCCAAGAATGAAGATACATATTTCTCAATCACCTTATAAACAGATATGTACCCTTTACAATATTAATTTACTATTAAATTACTATATGAATTCAAGTAAATTAAAACTTATTTTATAATATATCATTAAAATAAGTACAGGCAGGAAACAGACTATTTATGATTATACCTAATTAAATTCATATGGCCAAAAAGATCTTGAAAAACTACCAAAAGCCCACAATAATGACAGAAGTCAAAACCTGAGATTCTCATATCAATTCACATTTAATTATTATTTATTGACTCCAGTATGACAATCTTACAATAAACAGCGCCCTCTGCTGGAAGATGGCAATTAAAGAATTCTATCTTTATCAATTGTCAGAGAATTGATATATGATCTTGAGCAAGTCACCTGCCTCAGCTAACTACCTCAGTTGTTTGATCTGCAAAAGGGACAAGTCAAAATGGCCTCATCAGAAATGTGGACAGATATCAAAAGATGAACGTCCCCAGATTACCTTTGATAATGAGAACTTCATAAAACATCCCTTATTGCCAATTCTGTCTTAGTACATTTAAAACGTTAGCGTAGACAATTCTAGCACCAAACAATGCTACAGTTTAAACTAATCAGCACTTGGAACTCATCATCTATTAATACTACCATGTTTAAGACAGTGACTTTATTTTTCAACATTTTAACAGTTTTAGCAGTCACAAGGAAACAATTCTGATTTATGAAGGTAACACATATTTTTAAATAACAAAAGACAGAAATTCTCTGCCCAAAAGAACTAAGCAAGAATACCACCAAAAGAAAAGAATTCATTTCCCACCTGTCTCAAGATGGGGAAACATCAAGTCAGAGCTTAAGATGTGATGATACATGGCACTCCACAATTCCTAAAAATTCTATTGCAATATCACTTTTTGGTTTTATACTCTTCTAAATATATGAGGAGTTATTTTAGAAAAAGGTGAAATGGTCAGTTTTCTCTAAACACAAAAATTATCAAATATTAAAATACTAAAAAACTTCCTTTTTCTGTTTTTACAGATTAAAAAATTTAAAATAGCAACATATTTCAAAGTGCCTCCTCTTTCAATCTGATAACATTGTAGCGTACAAGTGAGGAATACAACTGCTGATGAAGCTTTTATTTTCCTATTCAATAAGATGAACGGAAACATTTTAAAAAATATTATTGCTCATATTCTAAAAATGTCAACTAAAACTTCTAGAAATTCAAATAATCTTTATTTCAAATCCTCCTCTAGGATTACTATTGCTTATTTCATGATTAAAACTAGAAAAGTTTCCCACCTGCTTTCTTGTCTGCGATAATCTTGCTGCTGTTCTCCTCTGATCACTGGTTTCACCATCCCTCCTCGTTCTGCTGTGCTGGAGGAAGACAACATTCTGTCGCTGTCCAGTCTAGTGGTGCTCTATACCAATGGGAAAGCACAGTGAGTTTAAAAGCACCCTGCAGAGCAACCAAGCTTTACAGTCACTGTGACAGGTAAGAATAGGGGCCAGGCTGCCAAAAGGGGAAGGGCAAGAGAGTGAATGCAGAGGAAGAGAACAAAGACAAGAAATAATACAAAGCTGAAGGTGTTAGGTCCACAGTGACATTCCCCAAAGCACACACCATTAAAACAATAACACACAGGACATTTTCATTTTCAAAGTGCTAGAGTTGGCTTTAAAGCATAGGTATGCCTAAGAGGTACATTCAACAGTTTTTTTAAACTACAATAACATTTCTCAATTTGTTCCAAAAAGTTCAACCCAACAGAGAGTATTTATGTACTTCCAAACAGTATAAATTTCTAAACAACCTATGGCAGACAAAAAGAATGGGTTACCTATATTAAGAAAACAAGTGGAAAGGAACAGAAAAAATTATACTCAAAGAAATTCAAGGTAGCAATTTTATGTAAGATTTCTCATCACAAAAATAATCTGTTTACTGTAGAAATTAAACATAGATAAGTAGGAAGTTAAGTAAAAATCACCCTTACCATTCAGAGATTAAAACTGTGATGTTTGTAGCTTTTAAGATTTTCATATTTTCCATAAATGGATTACACAATTGATTTAGAAAAATACTCTATACAGTATGTTTACATGTTTACAAAGTAGTTTCAGCTTGTTTTAAAGGAAGCAGGGCAGAAAGACATGGTGTGTATGTGTATAACATATCCCATTATGTTATAATGTATAAATGAATACTTACACATGCATAAAGAGTTCAGAAAAGGATCCATCAAAATGTTATCAGTGGTCAACTATAAATTGTAAATGAATTATTTCCATTTTTATATTTTTTCCTATCAGTTTTTCTAAGTTGACTACATATTTTTACAAGAAAACAAAATTTTTATAAAGACAGTCATATTTGGTTCCAAAAGGATTTATTCACTCAATCATTCAATAAATATTTGCTTAGAATCTTTAATGTGCCAGGCACTTTTCAAAAATACCAGAAATACAGCAGTGAACACATCAAACAAGATTCCTACTGCCACAGAGCCCACATTTTACTAAGCTTGAGGGGGAACAGTCAATCAACAAATTAAAGAATCAGATGGCAATAAAGGCCACACAAAGAATTTAAAGTAAGGTGTTATAAAAATGACCTTATACTCAGGGAAGACCCCTTCAAGAGAGTGATTTTAAGGTGAGGTCTGAATTTAAGAAAAGGCTAGTGTGAAAAATTAAGGGAAAGAACATTCCATTCCAGGCAGAGTAAACAAACTAGTGCAAGGAACAGCCTTCAGATGGGAAAGAAACTGGCACATCAGTGTGGCTGGAGTACTGAGTGGTGACTAGCACAAGATAAACTGTGAGAGGAAAGCAAGGAGTCAGGTCGTATCGAGTTTTGTAAGCCAGAATAAAGACTTTATTATATTTGTGATGAGAAGCCATGTAGGGGGGTAAAAGGGGAGGCTTTAAGAGCCACAAAGTAATAGAATCTAACTTAACATTTAAAAAATATCAGTCTGGCTGCTATGAAAAAAATTATGGTAAGGGATAGAATCAAGAAGGGATACTATTTAAGAGGGTATGCAGTACTCCCGTTATGCGACAACTGTAACGAATCAGATTTCTTACAGTGAAGACAGAGACAAGCAGACACACATGGAGTAAATTATCATCAGATGCAGAGGCCAAGAAAAGGAAGGAATCAAGGGTATCAGAAATTCTAACAGATTCCTGGCTGAAGCAATGCTGAGATGATGATATTTGCTGAGACAGGAAAGGATTAGGGAAATGCTTATGAAAAAGAATCTAGTTTTATCTATGTTAATTTGAAATATACATTAAATATCCAAAGTGGAATCTGGGGAGGTTGAAGCCAAAGAAGTACATTTGGGAATAATTAACATAAAGATGGTATTTAAACTTATGTAATTGAGGAAGATCACCAAGGGAACCATGCATAAACAGAAGAGAAAAAACCGAGGTGTGCAACACTGGCTCTCCAAATTTTAGACGTACAGGAAGAGGACATATCAACCAATCAAACCAAGGAAAAACAACCAATGAAGTGGGAAAGAAGTCAGAGTGGCACCCTAGAAGCCAAAAGAAGAAAGTGTATCAAATAGGTGATGGTAACCTAGACAAAAAAAGAGCTAAGACAAGATAAAAACAGAAAAATGAACATTGGATTTGGCAATCTGGAGGTCACTGGTGACCTTGAGAGGCCCTGTCCCTATAAAGGGGGCAAGTGGGCGGGCCACGGTGGCTCAGCAGGCAAGACCGCTTGCCTGGAATGCCAGAGGACCCGGGTTCGATTTCCGGTGCCTGCCCACGTGTAAAAATAAAGAAAGAAAGAAAGAAAGAAAGAAAGAAAGGGGGCAAGTATTCAAATGGGAGTGAAGGAAAGAAAATGAAGTTAGGAAATGGGGACAGCAACTATAGATTATTCTTTGAAGAAATTATGTCGTGAACAGGAATAGTAGAAATATAGGAACAACAGTTGGAAGGAGAGAGTAAGCTGGTTTTTGTGTTTTAATCAGAAATATTATATATGCTATAAGTCTAACGAAAATGCTCCAGGAGTATAGCTATTTGCTGCACTGGTAGACTCCATGAACAACACCTTGAGTAACCTCCTCCTTGTGATTCTGGGCTGAGTCTTTTGAGTTTGTGGCATGTGACGGAATTGACGCTGTGCCAGTTCTTAGCCTAAACCTTCAGGCCTAGAAGCTCTTGTGAGGTATCAACTATGAAATCTAATATAATGACTGAGAGACTCTGTGACAAGAGACCACGTGGAGACGACATGAGATGTTATAAAGACAGAGCCCATCTGACCTAGCATAGCCTAGTCACCAACTAACCCAGTAGGTTAATGCAGCCAAATAATGAAGCACCACAAGACCAGAAAAAAAACTACCCAGGTAAACCCAAACCAGATTGCCCAATTTCAGTAAAAGGGTTGTTGTTTTAGCCCACTAAGTTTTTGTTTTGTTTTGTTTTGTCTGGACAGGGAAGGGTTACCCAGCAATAGATAGCCAAAACAAAGAAAGAAAAACACTGCTAATGTATGAAACAGGGATAATTGCGAAAGCAAAGTGCTGAGAAGGAATCTAGTATCCTATTTTAGAGGCTAACAAGAGCAGGGGCACAATATCTTCAGAGGTCATTTGACCTAGAAGGGGTAGTGAGTATAAAGCCTAGGAAACAATCTCTGCAAAGAAAAGAAAGCAAAATTTCCCAGGACTTGGGGAAAAAAGAATTGTCTGCTAACCTTCTTTTATGTTTTTTTAAGAGATAATCCCAGGGCATGAAATGGTGGGTCAGCGGCAGAGTTCTCGCCTGCCATGCAGGAGACCCGGGATTGATTCCCGGAGCCTGCCCATGTCAAAAAAAAAAAAAAAAGGGGCGATAATCCCACAGACTAGGATAACCCATATTTAGGAATCACTGTGAAGTCTGTTTTTCCCAAAGGAATTTTACAAGTATGTTATATTAACCAATAATTTCTCCATGATTCCCTAGGATGTTAAACACAATCTTATCAGATCAATATATAACAAGCTACCTTGCTTGTTGTTAATGCTGTTCCACTATGAACATCTCCTTCTAAATCAAAAGTTGTCTCCTGAACAATTCTGTTGGAAGAAGGGGAGGGGAGTAAAAAAATAAAAAAGAAATGCACAGAATTAATAACTTTTCAATGACAATGCATAAACTTTTCTTAATACAAAAAAGCTAGCTAAATAGTTAAATAAAACTCAATGATCTTTAAGAAATTGCTTAACTTTTAGTATATGAACTTACAGAATATAAAAACTCTCTACTATAACTTTATAAACTTTGTTTTACTGATGTATACTCAATACTTTCAGGGTATTTTTTAAAACTACACTTTAATAACAAGAAATTAAAAGGAAACATAAAGAAAAAAGCAGGCTTATTTTATTAAACAAATCTACCTAGCATAGAAGACTAGGTTGCCCATGACTATATTTGAGTACACAGTGAAAACAAAAATAACTACATGGAAATACGAGGAACAATGACTTAACTGACTTCCTGCTTGAAAGCCAATTTGGTAATTTTTAAAAACATACGTATATTATCATTAGATTACCAATAAAGAAATGAAGAAATTTTTGATACTGTTCGTAATCAAAGAATTATCCTAATTTAAACAGTTTTTAGAGTATCGCAAAATACCAAAACTTCTGAACCAATCAATTAGGAATATTTAATGCCAAATATAACAAAATCACATTTTGAAGGGTCTAAAACCCTGAGGCAAGCTACAGTTCCTGAAGCACAAATGAAGAATGAAATGTCATATATTGGTTCTATCCTATCATATATGTTTTACTAAAGGGGGAAAAGAACCCTAGAAACAGAGACTAATAAGTACGAATACACGGTTAAATATCTTGGATGTCTATACAACACAACAAAAAGAATAAAATCTCTTATTCACGAAGAAAATACATCACCTTGTAATGTAAAATAATGTCATGCTTTAAAATAGTAATTCTGAGAAAGTAAAATCTTTTAGTATAGGATATATAACTGCTAACTTTCTGGACATGATTTTGTGTAATGCATTACACCGAGATATCCCAAAAAAAAAACCCACAGAAAATGATCTGCTGATTACCATTGCCTTGAGAGAGTGAGATATTCAGGTGAGTCATTTTGACTCCAACAAAATAAGAAATAAGATAGTTTGCCTCCCTATGACACCCATGGAAGCTACATATATGTATATTGTATCTTATCTCTCCCTACTTCCTCTTTTGGATAGTACATGAATATAACCAAAACGTTCTTGATTCCAGTTATAATTATCATCCCAAAATAATAAAATTACATATCACCATGCGAAGTTCTTTATTTTTTCCCTGAAATTACCTTTTTCATGATTAACATGGGTCTATTCGTTCTATATTTTGGATATGTCAACAATTCCAAAGTGTCTTTATAGATGACTTTGATGATATTATCAAATTATGACTATATTAGATTATAAAAACCACATTTTACTCATTTTGGTGTTCAGGGCTTGATAACTACAGATGACCTGGGCATTCAATAAATACAGATTATATGAATAAACAAATGGTGAAATCAATGAATAATCAAGTTCATTTTCAATATTAAACTTTGTTACTTTGCTTATACATATCCTATCACTAAGGCTTTGAAGACACAGATTCTGAACTCTGCATTTAAGAATATATAGATTGGGCAGGCCACAGTTGCTCAGCAGGCAGAGTTCTCGCCTGCCATGCAGAGACCTAGGTTCAATTTCCAGTGCCTGCCTATGCAATAAAAAAAAAGGACATAGATTACCTATCAATTTTTTAAATAGCTTGATACTAGAACAAAAGTAATGTGTATTTAAAAAAAATGAAAATCCTCTCTAATATGTGGATGTATATGTAAATAATGACATATTCAACCATCAAGCAGTTTTTACTAGTTTTGCAGGAAAATAAAATATAATATTAATAATATTCCTTTCATTGAAACTTACTATATTCTTATATGCTCCGTGATTTCGGCCAGAGATATGGTAAGAAGAGACCACAGTAGGTTTCCAAAGCAGAACCATATGGCAAAATAACATTAAAAGACTGATTTTCTCTTACACAGAAATCATCACTAAGTAAGACTGAAGGAATGAATATAAGAGCAGGGCAGAGGCAGCTTTTAGAATTGTGTTTATACGTAGCAATAGATATGGACAGGCTTAGTAGTAACACTATTAAGTAATAAACTTCAAAATAAATAGTATGGCTTGAATTGTGTACCCAAAAGACATGTTGAGGTTCTAGCCCTCAGTACCTCATAATATGACCTTATTTGGATATAGGGTCATTGCACATGTAATTACTTAACATGAGATGTTGGAGAGTAGGATGGATGGGTCTTTAATTCAATATGGACTGCTTATCAGAACAGACACACAGAAAGATTCACACTGGGGAGAAAGCCATGTGAAGACAGAGATGGGGCTGAGGTTATGCAGCAACAAGCCATAGAACACCAAGGACTGCCAGTCACCATGAGAAGCCAGGTCTTTCATCCCTTTCTGTTGCGGAGACTCAAAACGAACAAAGATTGCAAAAAGAAACAGAGATCATGATAATCTGCTAGGAATAATCAAAGTCTAATTTATTACACCATTAAACTGACAAAGGAACAATATGAATTAAGTCTAAATTTCTATACCTGGCCCAAAGTATAAGATCTGGGTTTTAACCAAAGGTTAGGTCAATGAGCAAAACAACGGGAAAGGCAATACAAAAGAGACAACAAACATACTAGTTTATGTTCGTGTTCTTCAGGCAGAAAGTGGACTTTTGGTTGCTTTAAAATGGCTTATATTTAACAGAAAGACATCACCAGTACCACAGCAATACCAGGGGCAAATAATTGGGGGAAACGGACAAGAGTTAAGGGGAGTTTTAGATGTACTCTTTGGTGAGGATCTGTTCATCTCTAATTTCTCTCTTTGGAGTAATGCAAAGTATTTAGAACCAAGATTGATGATCGTACAACTAAATGAGGATACTATGAGACACAGATAGTGTATTTTGGACAAGAGGTGGCCAAAGGGTACAATGACTAAGAAGCAGAAAGGCAAACTGTGGTATCTACATATGATGGAATAGTGTGCGGCTAAAGAAAGGTACGAAGTCATGAGGCATGCAAGAACCTCGAGGACATTTTTGTGCTAAATAAGCCAGAAACAAAAGGACAAATACTGTATGGCCTCTTTTAGAGAATACTTGTAAGAAAACTGGGGCCTAGGTTGTAAGCTCTTATAGCAGTCACATTTATTCCTGAGTTTTAAGTATTATTACTAGATTCTGAGATGCTGTGCTATATATGTATAACCTGGTATTTCCTTGGAACTTTGGGTACCTGTGTAACACCATAAGACTCGGAGTTGGAGTTCTGCAGCTCTGAAAGTCAGCACTGCTACATACAACAATTATTAAAGAAACCAAAAAAGAGTTCAGGCATCAATTAGAGATAAGAACAAAGGCGATCTGGTGGGCTAAGATAAATCAGAACATCGGGTAAAGGATTACAGGGTCTGTATATACAACTTCACCTACTGCATGAGACCAAAGGAAGAAAACTTTATTTTGTTCAAAACCTAAATTTTCTGTAGTGTACAATCTAATTCAACTTGTCTGGATAATTAAGTTAAGCAATCCAAACACACTGAGCCCAGAATGGGAATGAGTTATTATAATTCTGAATAGCTTAATGTAATACTTGGATACCTCCCAGAGTATTCTGGGCAGAAAAATAAAAATCACTGGTAAAGTACCTTGAGGAACTGGAGAAAAAATACAAACTATTAAACTTTCCCATCTGGGGACCCCCTGATACTGTCTCAAAAACTAAGGACTCCCAAGTTAATAGGCCAAGCTCCTATGAAACTTATTTCTGGAGCAGAGAAGCTAAGCTTACCTATAATTATGCCTAGCAGCTCTTTCAGAGAAATTTTTTTTTGTTGCCCAGATGTGGCCTCTCTCTAAGGACAATTCTGCAAATAAAATCATTACCCTCCCTCCGACAAGGGACACGACATCCAAGGGTGTGAGTCTCCCTGGTTACATGGATTGGGATGAGCCTACCCCTGCAACGTGGGATTGATAATGCATTCCTGACCAAAAGGGAGAAAAGAAATGTAACAAAATAAGGCATCAGTGGCTGAGAGAGTTGAAATAGAGTTGAAAGGCTGTTCCAGAGGCTACTCTTCCAGAAGTTTCAGCTAGATATTGCTAATTGCCATGGTTTGCCAAATCCCAAACGTCATTCCTCTTAACCCTAAAGAACAGCCAGGGCTTTATCTGAGATCCCATAAAAGTTGCATGTATTAAGTTTACTTTTCAGAAACATAATACCTTCAGCTGGTTCCCAGGCCACATAAGCCTGAAATCCAGAGGTGCCAATATTTCCAAGAACATCATTTCCAAGAACAGCCATTTCCACCCCCCATCCCATATTGATGACACCCCTTTTCAATATGAAAAAAGTTAGAGTGGGCATAACCCAAACATCCCTGAAGACTGAGAGAAGGATCAAAGGAGGAAGAGTTATAACAGAGAAGTTAGGATTTAACAAATGAACATGACTGCTGAATCACTATACTGATATCTCTTTTTGGTCTCCAGTGTCTTATAGCAGCTAGAAGGAAAAACCTGAAATTGTGAAACTGTAACCTAGACCAATCTTCGAAATGTTCTATAACTACTTGTCAAAATGTACTTTGAAATTTATTGCCTTTGCATACATACTTCACAGTTTTAAAAAAAAAACAACATAAGAGAAAAGCTACTGCACTTTTTCCAAAATTGATGATCTTTGGAAAATGGATAATAAAGTGTGCCTGTGCATGAAATTTTAATTATCATTACTGAAAGAGAACTCTTAGTCCCTCCTCTGAAAAACGTTTTACTACATGCAGTCAGTAGAAAAAAATATTTTTGTTTTTCAGTAGTAGGTCCATCAGCAAGTACTGAGAATGGCACTAGGTGGGGTTGAAATATTTTGAAGTCCTAACTATTATAAAAGTTAACTTTTAAAATAGGCTAAAAAAGTGGATAATATATACAAAAGACATTCAAAAAGAATGCAATAATCCTTAAGCCAATTTTAGTGCGTGCATATGTATGTATGTTTGTGTGAAAGAAGGCAAAAGAAGATTTTTCTACAGCATGGAAATTCTAAGTCAGTGTGTGCTTTTTTAGCTTTCTACAGTATTTAACTAAATTTTCTGCTGATAAACATGATCTTCCCCATGAACACATACAATTTATTTGCAATCTTGACCACATGGGGACTAGAGGAAAAGACTGAGAGTTAAAGATCTTACTGTGTTTCATTATTAATAGCCAAAATAACTCAATAATATACCCTATTTAGAAAGTATAATTACAAAAAGACCACAGCATTCTTCACAAAGGAACAAGTATTTTCTTTTAATATTAGTTAAAATCCAAAATTCAAAAAAAATTTAAACCAGCCAGAATTTCCAATTTTAAGATGATGAAGTCAACCTTTCTGTCTTCTTACTTCAGAAACCAACTAAAATCAACAGTGAGAACCACAATCCCACTTTCACTGCTAAAAATTAAAACAAAATTTGAAAAATTAAAAAACCACGTTATCTATATCTAATTAAAATTACTTTCTTTCAGAGTAACCAAAACAGTCAAGAATTCTTCAAGTTTATGATATTTACCCAGGTTTATGTCGGGGACCTTTAACCATAAGACCTCTATCAACTGTTCTTTTTGCAATAATGTGATCCTGGCTGGGGTCCACAAATTTAAATACATGTGATGATCCAAACTGAACTTTCATGCCACTCTGTAGCATTGTTGTCTCTGAGATCCGCTGTCCTTCCACATAAGTCTCAGCATCCATACTTCTTGGGGTAACAGTAACAACTCCATCCATATTTGTAAGGTCACAGTGATGAGGCTGAATTCCTGGGCCAAACAACTTAAAATAAATGGAAATAAAAAAACTTCCATCATAAAGTAACAGTATTTAAAAATAGAGTTTTAACACTTTTCTTAGCCTAAAAAGAACTGGATTTTTTGGTGCCTTTTTTATGAACTGTTTCCCTCAATAGAATCAAAGTAAAAAAACCTATCAAAGTAGTATAAAAATAGCTAAACATTTTATTTTTGTTATTCAGTAACTTGATATAAGGCATATTTTAACTTTGACTTAAAAAGTATATGGTTATCTTAACAAACATATACTAAGTAATTAATGGACAAATCTATGCAGGTCATTATGACCGAAAATTTCTATTTATTTGTTTTACTGCCATGCTAAGAATAAAGAGATATTAGAATTGAAAAATATAACAATTTAATGCCATCCTTCTACAATTGAGAAACCAGAAATACAGAGTAAGGGTGATTTGCCTGAGTTCAACTTTAGTAAGTGGCAAATCCTCATCTTCCTTATTCAAAAATGTGTTAAGTTCTGTTTTAGGTGCTTCAGATCTATATTCAAACAACACTTTAGACACAGATACTGAATACCCACTACTATGTGTGTCAAGCCCAATAATATCGACTTTTACATAGATCATTTTCCACAGGCCTAAAAACAGACCTATAAAATTGTTATCACTATTAACAATTTTAGTGAAAAATAAAGTCTCAGAGGAACTTTAAAAGCAACCCAGGTTTCAGGTATCAACTCACATTCCACTCTTTTCACACTAACACAGAGAAAAGTGACTCAGAGTAGACAGATAAACCATTTATATTTAAATAGAAAGTCTTCAAGAAGTTTAGAGCAGAATTATGATTGCTCACCTGGATAGAATTATCATCAAATTTTTCTGTTCCAACTTCAGTAACACTTAATTGAAGGCGATAAAGCTTTGGCTTATCTCTGGAGTCAGAACCATCTGCAAGAAGAAAAGGGAGAGATTTATTTGCAAAGCCTAATGTTGTAGTCATATTATTTGACACAAACAAGCAAAATGTTATCTTATAATTGACACTACAGTTCTCATTTCTTTTCAAAGAACTCTCTAAATTTCTCATTTCTTTTCAAAGAACTCTCTAAATTTATATCAATTTAACGAAGTTGATATGGAAATTTCAAATTAAAAAATAAGCACATCAGCTTAGGTCTAACATAAAACTAAAGTGCTAATGCTTGTTTTCTTTAAAAAATACTCTATACCTTTATGAATTGCTGAATTTTTTATTTCTCTGTTCATGAATTTCTATAATGGAGGTGGGCTGGGAAGGAGGAGGAAAAGAAAGAATCACTGCCAAGGACATCTGTCCCATTTATACCCAGAGGTTTATTCACTTCTCATCAATTATACTCCATTTAATGCATGTTAACTGGGGAGACTTACTCTGATTTCAGAGATGTTACAATATGAAAAAAAACGTCCCTCACAGAATCAATGAAATATGATACAATTTCAGACTTCAACATTCACACATTCATACCACAGCCATGGATATCCTGTCTGATGTTGCATATTTCCCAAAATGTCCTTAAAAGGCCAAGTGAACGTCTACTTGATCTACTTCACAACTTCCTTAAATCACCTTCAGAACCACTTATTAAGTTGCTTATCTAAGTCACTGGGATCAGGAATTTAAGCTATGGGAGCTTCAGAAGTTAAAAGTGTCAGGGTGGATGAGCTGTACACAGAATTTTAGGCTGCTAAATTCTCTGCTAAATTCTGAACTCTCACACCAAAAGACACCAAGAATATGTAAAATCTGTTAGAGTTTTTGCTTATTTTAGAGCACACAAAGTAACATTCCAATGATAAAATTTTATATTTCTGAAATATGTGAAATCTGGGTGAAGGCAAGATTAAAGTAGCATTTCAGAGAAAACAATGCCTAATATGCATTAAAAATTTGATTCATCATCTTTGCTGCTTCACATTATGTTCATATATCCTTACTGTATATGGTGGCAATTAAAACATTTTAAAAATAATTTTAATTTTGACTCAAACTCTTATGTTTTTATTAAAGATGAAGCATCAGGATCATCTGGAGAGCTCCACTGTATACAGACCTGCTGAGTCAAAATTACCTAGGAATGTGTACTATCTTGTCTTTTTTTAAACACCATAGGCAGTTCTTAATAACATCCTTGTATGTCCTCCCACAGTACTATGGATAACTTATCTCAACACCCGTTAATACACGTATTTTTCTTCTTGTAATAGATCATTTCTCTTTTTATTAAAAGCACAATGATTGTTCCTTGAAATAAAAATTCTAAATTTCATCCCTTTCTTTAACTAGGTATTTCAATAGTTAATATCTGCCCAAATTGCCTAAGCACCTTATTTCCCATTAGATAACTACAAGAATCTAAAGAATCTTTAAAAGTAGAAAGACAAATCTCTCTAAATAACTCCACCACATACAATAAGTGCTTCAACCAGAAAGTTTTCCTTAATATTTTAAATGTTAGGGGAAAACTGACTGGTATGAATAAAGTCTGAGAGCACCTTTTAAATGGCACGTTCATTTTTACTCTACAGCCAATTCTAGAATCAAGTATTTTCCCAGGTAAGTCAGTTTGTGTATGGTGCTGTTTCTTTTCTGCCGTACCATTTAAGAATGGACAGATGCATGGATGGATGGATGGATTCACTTAAAGGGTGTTCTCTGAGTGTTTCCCATGTCCCAGGTACTGTGCTTGGTACAAGAGATTAACAGTGAACATACATTCATTCTCTCATGGAGCTTATATATGAGTGAACCAACAAAATGGTCCATTAAGAAACTATCCGAAAAATTGCAAAGCTCATTAAAGCATGACTCCTACAGCAAATATAACTAACGCTATTGGGGAAAAAAATCTAACTCTCCTTAAACAGCATTGGCAATAAAACTAAGAACAATTTGGTCAAAACTGATTACATTATTACATTCATTTTTTCATATATACCAGAAAATAAAACTTCTTTTACCATTGTCCCATTAGCTCACAGTATGGACATGGAAAAAAAATGTTAAAAATACTTCTTAGGAATAAAGCAAAGAAATATTTTAGAAACAAGTTTTAGATACTTCATGTATATGCAAATATCAAAATAGGTAATAAATATTACATGTTTATATTAAAAAAAGAAAAAAACCCTCCAAGTTTAGTTACTATCTAATGAAACAATCTGTATGATCAATTTGGAGAAAATTCAACAAATCAATATAAACGTTAAGGAATGAATAAACTTTATACAGCTTGGAAAAGCATTTGATTGTTAAATTCAACACTCAAAAAATAACACTCATGTAAAGAAGTACGGACATAAAACAACAACTAGCTATACTATTTAGAATGACAAAAGAACTAAAATGCACAAAATATGAGAAACATATTCCAAGTAAGAAAGTACAACTTTGCTGATAAGAAATGAATTTTAACCGGGGGAGCATGTGGTATAAGAACATCCTAAAATCTGGTTAGATGACAAAGATATAATGTAACTAGTTCATCACAAAATAAGACAGTGAATGTGAGTAAATACCAAGTTTATGACTGAGTCTTCCATGTAAACCTCCCAAGGATTACAGCACACAGGCATTGATTTGGGATGCTTCTTCCCCATCAACCACCACAGTCAGATTGCTCAAATAGTAGGCAAGCAAAATAGCTCTCTCTTGCCCCACACCTCTCTTTCTTGCTGCACCCTTGTCTTCTCCTTTCTTCCCTTCATAACGTAATGGTCCTTTGGAGGATGGGGAGGAGGGGACTGTTGTTTTAATTTTAGGGGAAGGGGAGAGTTGGAAAACAGCTCTCTCCTTTTTCTAATCCCAATTACTGACTTAATATTTAGCCTGAATAAAGGAATTAGACGGTTCTGAAAATGAGCTTACAGTAAATGAAATGAATTCAAGATAGGAGCCCTTCCTAGGTACGAATAAAAAGACAGTACATTAAATCCCTTAAATAAGTTATCCCTGTCAATTAAAAAACTGACACATAAAATAGTCAGT
The DNA here is from genome assembly GCF_023851605.1 of Tamandua tetradactyla. Classification (NCBI taxonomy): domain Eukaryota; kingdom Metazoa; phylum Chordata; class Mammalia; order Pilosa; family Myrmecophagidae; genus Tamandua; species Tamandua tetradactyla. Next base: position 71,930,926 of record NC_135337.1, on the reverse strand, counting down.
TAGTAATCTAGTTATTAACAGTAGTAATAAGCATAGCATTACCTTCATAAGGGTGATAGCTGTAGTAGGCAAAGTGATTCCTTCTCCCTGGGGTTACAAACACATGCACAGGACCCAGGTGAAGGCAGCATCAGCAGGACAGATACCATGCAGAACATGCGGAAGAGGGAAGGGAAAGAAAAGACAGGAAGGTGTGAAACTGTAGTGAGATAACACTTAAAATTCAATTTTAAAGGATGAAAAAGTACATTTTACCTCACCAGCCCTCAAAGCTGTGAGGATCAAGACAATAGCGTTTCAAAGTCAGAGTGTTTTAGAAACCAATGGCAAGCTGTTAAAGAAAACATTAAGATGGTAGGTGAGTATCCAAGCAACAGGAAAAGCAGCTGGAATTAACCATACAAGGTTACCATCCCATTCTGTTGATTTCTTCTGTATAAAGAATACATTTAAATCCAAAGCAAAGAGCAAAATAACACTTTTACTCCTCACTCCTTCAAAAGATAAGAGTATTAAGTATACACTCATGTCTCAAAAACCTCAAAGTCAAAACCAGCATTTCCTCAACCCAACACTTGAGGACTTACACTTGGCTGACAATGTGTCTAGGGGAAATATAGTACTTATCCACTTGTTACAGAAGTCAATATATATGAATGTAGTTTCCCATAAATGGAAAACGAATCACAATTTCATTCAGAATTCTGACTGTGATCAATTAATGATAATGAAAACTTAAGAAGACAGCATGGGAGAAGGACTGTGAGAAGATGTCAGAGTAGGAAGATCCAAAAATCACTCCCTCCACCAAAACAACTATAAAACTGACAGGAACTGTCTGAATCACCTATTTTGAAATTCTAACATCTAGTGGTACTCTGTACACATTCAGGGAAGAGCTGGAAGAAGAGGCTGATAAACTGAGGTAAATATCAGTCAATTTCACCCTCTGGGCAGTGACTAACACTTCCAACTGCACAGAAGGCAGCAGTGGAGATGGCAGCCCAGGCTCCTGGTGCAGCTTGCTGGGGTCAGGGTGGGCTATAATAACCTAGTCTTTCAGAATCTGGAGGTGTGTCATCTCATACCTGATCACTGCTTTGGATAAACTACTTTAGATCACTGAGGGCCAGCTCTGGAAACAGCCACTGTTCCATACCCCTCAGGTGAAGCAGCAGAGGAGACTTAAAAGGCAGTACTTATTTTTCTTTCTCTTTTCTTTCTCCATTCCCCATTAGGGAGCAAATGTAGCTTGGAAAAGTCACAAAATGACACATCCAGTCCTTAACAACAACAACAAAAAAAACTAGGAATCTCAAAGGAACGGGAGAATTAGATTTCCAAGAGTTTTGATAATGTAATACAATGACCAGTTTAAAAAAAAAAAAATTATAAAACACTCTAAGAAACAGGAAAGTATGACCCATCTACAAGAAAAAAAGACTCTGCCAGAAACCATCCTTGAGGAAGCTCATTCACTGAAACTATTAGAGACTTTAGAGCAATCTTCTTAAATATGTTCAATGAGCTAAAAGAATCCATATACAAAGAACTAAAGGAAATTAGGAAAACGTTGCTGAATAAAATAGAGACAGAAATTATAAAGAGGAACCAAAGATGAATTTTTGAGCTTCAATATATAGTAACTGAAATGAAAAAAAACGCATTAGACAGGTTCAATAGTCGATCTGAACAGGCAGAAGAAAAGGATCAACAAACTTGAAGGCAAGAAAATGGAAATTATCCAGTATGAGGAACAAAAAAGAAAAAATAATGAAGAAAAGTGAAAAGAGCCTAAGTGACCTATGGGACACCATCTAATGTCTGAACATAAGCATCATTAGAGTCCCAGAAGGACAAGAGAGATCAATAAGGAAACAGAGCACATGAACAGCACCATTAACCAATTAGACTTACAGTACATACAAAGAACACTCTGCCCAACAAGTGCAGTATCTACACACTTCTCAAAAGCACATGAAACATTTTCCAAGATAGCTCACATATCAGGCCACAAATGAAATTTTAATAAATGGAAAAATACTGAAATCTCATAAAGTATCTTAAAGGATCACAATGGAATAAAGCTAGAAATCAGAAACCTCAAAAATTTACATATATGTGGAAATAAAGGAACAACATATTTAACAGCCAATGGATCAAATAAGAAATCACAAAGGCAATAAGGGAAAATTGTGAGACAAATGAAAATGAAAAAAACAACATTAAAATTTATGCGATACAGCTAAGGTAGTACTTGGGGAAATTTATAGCTTTAAAGACTATATTAAAAAAGAAAAAAAAAGATCACAAATCAATACCTAACTTCACATCTAAACAAGAAGAGCAAACTAAACCCAAAGTTAATAGAAGGAATGGAATAGCAAAGATCAGAGCAGAGATAAATGTAAGAGAGAATAGAAAAATAAAAGAGAGAATCAAAACCAGAAGTTGATTAAATGAAACAGAGAATAGATAAATAAAAGAGAGAATCAAAACCAGAAGTTGATTTTTTTAAAAGATCAACAAAACGGACAACCTTTAGCCAGACTAAAAAGAAAAAGAGGACACAAATAACTAAACTCGGAAATGAAAGTGGGACATTACTACTGACCGTACAGGAAAAAACACAAACAGATTATAAGAGGGTACTATGAACAATTATAAACCAACAAATTAGAAAACATAGATGAAATGGAAAAACTCCTAGAATCACCCAAATAACTTAATCTGACAGGAGAAGAAATAGAAAACTCTTTAACAGACCTGTAACAAATGAAGAAACTGAACTAGTAATTAAAAACCTCCCAACAATGAAAAGTCCAAGACAGGATGGTTTCACTACTGAATTCTAACAAGGATTTAAAGAATATTCAACACCAATCCTTCTCAAATGCTTCCAATCAAGGAGTGGTTACATTTTAATTCATTCTCGAAGGCAAAAATTACCCTGAGGACAAAGCCAGATAAAGGTAGCAACAAGAAAATGACAAACCAATAGCCCTTCAAGTATATATGCAAAAATTCTGAACAAAATATTGGCTGACTGAATTCAATAGTATATTAAAAAGATTATATACCACAACTAAGTGGAATTTATTCCAGAAAAGCAAGGATGGCTCATCATAAGAAAATCAATCAATATAACATAAAACATTAATTGAATGAAGAGAAAAACAATCATCTCAATTGATGCAAGAAAGGAATCTAACAAAATCAGATATCTTTTCAGGATAAAAATATTCAGAAAACTAGGAATAGAAGAGACCTCTCTCAACAAGATAAAGGACACATATGAAAAGGTCATTCTGAATAGTGAAAGACTATAAAAGCTTCATGCCAAGATCAGGCATGAAGATCTTGACAGATCATGACATTCAGACAAGAATGTCACCGCCACTGTTACTCAACACTGCGATAAAAGTTCTAACAGCAAACAGGCAAAAGAAAGAGATAAAAGGCATCCATATTGGAAAGGAGGAAGTAAAATTATCCCTATTTGCAGATGACATGATCCTATATACAGAAAATCCCAAAGAATCCATAAGAACATTTTCAAAACTAATAAACAAATTCAGCAAAGTTGTAGGATACAAAATAAACCCACAGAAGTCAGCTGGGTTTGTATACACCAGGAATGAACAATCTGAAAAGGAAATCAAGAATACAATTCAATTTACAAAAGCATAAAAAAGAATTAAATACTTAGGGGTAAATTTAATCTAGAAAGTGAAAGACATTTATGTAAAACTACAAATACTGAAAGAAATTAAAGATAATCTAAATAAATGGAAAGACAGCCCATATTCATGGATATGAAAACTTAATATTGTTAAGTTGCCAGCAATGCCCAAAGCTATCCACAACTTCAATGCAATTCCTATCAAAATTCCAGCAGCCGTTTTTGCTGAAATGAAAAAGCTGATCCTCAAATTCACATAGAATTGCAAAGGGCCACAAATATCCAAAACAATCTTAACAAAAAAGTTGGAGGATGTACACTTCTAGATTTCAAAACTTACTACAAAGTTATAGAAATTAACACAGTGTGGAACTGGCACCAAGAGTCCAGAGATGAATCTAAACATCTAGCAGACACATTTAGTCCAGAGCAGTAATTACTATCCCCGGATTTTGAGAGGCTGTTTTATATATCTATAACCTGGTATATAGAGGTAAGAACGAAGTCAATCAGGTCCCAATTAAAGTAATTCGGAACACAGGAGTAAGGAAGACATTGTCTATATTTTAGAAGTGCAACCACTCTTCGAGACCAAAGGAAGAAAAGTTTATTTTGTCCAGAACCTAAATTTTCTGTAGCACATAATCTAACTCAACCTGTCTGGATAGCTCATTTGAACAACTGAAACACAGGGAACCCAGAATAAGAATGAGGGCCTTTAATCCTGCACAGCTTAACGTAATGCCTAGATATATTCTAGAATATATTAAGAAGATAATCAAAAAGTACTGGCAAAATCCCTTAAGGGATAGGAGAAAAAATATGGAACTATTAAACTTTAACATCAGGGAACCCCCTGATATTGCTTCAAACATTAGGGACACACAAATCAAAAGGCCATGCCCTTGATCTTGAGGCTCACTCTTGTGAAACTTATTTGGTAGAGGAGAAGTTTAGCCTACCTATAGGTATGTCTAAGAGTTACTTCTGGAGGGCCTCTTTTACTGCTCAGATGTGGGCTCACTCTCTCTAAGCCCAACTCTGCAAGTGAAATCACTGCTTTTCCCCCTAGGTGAGAAATGACATCCAGGAGTGAAAGTTTCCCTGGTGGTGTGGGAGACGACTCCCAGGGATGAATTTCGCCCTGGCACCATAGGATCAACAGTTTCATCCTAACCAAAAGAGGGAAAAGAAGTTTAACTAATAAAGTATCAATGGCAGAGAAAGTTCAAATAGAGTCAAGAGGCTACTCTGGAGGTTGCTCTTACACAAGCTTCAGTTAGACATTGCTACTTATCATAATATGACAAATCCAATCCAAGACGATCCCAGCCAATCCTGAACAATACCTAGGGCACTTTATAAGATTCCACAAGGGTTCCATGCACTAGTGTAACTGTCCAGAACCCTGCAATCTCCAGATGGGTTCCTGGACCAGATAAGTCCTGAAACCTAGCTAGAGGGCCCAGCCTCTCCAGGACATCAGATAGTTTCATCTTCCTACCTCATACTATTGACAGACCATTTCAATACGAAAAAGTTAGAATGACCATAGCCCAAACACCCCTAAAGACAGGGCTAGAAAGATCAAAGATGGTGGTGGAGTTATACAGAGAAGATAGGATTTAACAAATGAATATGGTTGCTAAATCATTAAATTGATATTTCTTTTAGTCTCCAGTATCTTAGAGCAGCTAAAAGTAAAAACCTAAAATTGTGGAATTGTAACCCATATCAAACTCTGAAATATGTTCTACAACTAATTGTGGTGCTGTGCTTTGAAATTTACTGTTTTGTATATATGCTATTTTTCACAAAAAAGAAAAAAAAAAAGTCGAATCTGAGAGGATCATGTGGTAGCCCAAGACAAACTTTGGGATCTGTCCTATAACTACTTCTTGAAGAGTGCTTTGAAAATTATTGCTTTTTTCTTTCTTTGCTTTGTATATATGTTATATCATACAATAAGAAAGTTATATATTAAAAAAAAAGAAGACAGTTTGGAGATTTTCCTCCAAACAGTTCTTCAGCTCAGTGAGTCCTGTATGTACAGCTAGCAAGTTTGCATTAGGTTCTCAACTCACTAACTTGTAGTAATAAACATAATATTTACATTATTTTCATTACTTCTTTTGTATTTACAGTTCCATTAAAATCTTTTTGGGGGGTGGAGAAATTAAGGGTTCAGTTACATAAACACTGAGTATCCTGTGGATGCTTTGTTAAGTATTAAGATAATTATGTGTGTGGTTACTACCTTTCCCTCTTACATTGTCCTAAGAGGGGCTGTTAAAGAGAGTACTTTCTCCTTACAGTTTATCCTTCCATGACTCAGCTGACCCGTATCCTCTGCCTAGAATATTCTTCTCATTCTCTTAGCCTTGAAACGTTGAACCCCGCTTAAGCACTACCTCCTCCAAGAAGTCTCCTGGAGAATGATTAACATACTTGTATCCTGCACTCCCACAATGCCTGATGCATATCTCTAATATTTCCTTAAGAGATATTTATTAAGTGATTATTAGGTGCCAGACATGGTGCTAGGTAATGATTTTATAAAGGTGCACAATACACAGTTAAGCAATGTTCTTCAGATTTTTTTAAAACCATGAGACACAGAAGATCTTAATCATTATCCAGATCATTCACACATATATATGTATCGTGTATGTATAGGATATAAGTTTTCACAAAACAATACTTATCCTTACTATACATGATGCACTTTATTATTTTCTTTTCTAACATGCTAGCTGAGGCCCTCTAAATTGATTTTCCCACACATTAATAAGGAAGACTACTGTGCAGGTTTGAATGTGTTGTGAACCCCAGAAAAGCCAAGTTCTTCAATCTTCATTCAGTATTGTTGGGTGGGAACTTTTTGATAGTTTCCATGGAGATGTGATCCACCCAACTATGGGTGGTAACTTTTGATTAGATGGTTTCTGCGGAGGTATGTCTCCACCCATTCAAGGTGGGATTGCTTACTGGAGCCCTTCCAGAGGGAACCATTTTGGAAAGAGCCAGGAAAGCCCACACAGCCAGAGACCTTTGAAGATGAGGAAGGAAAATGCCGCTGGGGGAGCTTCATGAAACAAAAAGTCTGAAGAGGAAGCTAGCAGACAGTTGAGAGAGAAACCCTGAAATTCATCAGTCTTTCTTCAGTTAAGGTAACCTCTTGTTGGTGCCTTAATTTGGACATTTTTATAGATGTGCTTTGGTTTGGACATTTTCATGGCCTTAGAACTGTAAACTAGCAACTTACTAAATTCCCCCATTTTAAAAGCCATTCCATTTCTGGTATATCACATTCTGGCAGCTTGCAAACCATAACTATATATAAAGTCACTGAACTACAGAAATATATCGAAAGACATATTGAAAGAAGTGTGGGCAGAAGCTATGGAAGTATTATTACCTAGATTCCACAGTCTGGAGGGTGAAAACTGCAGGTTTCCTGGAGGAAGTGACATCAAGTGGTGAGATCCGAAAGAAAAAGTAGGGGTTCCTGGCTGGAGGAAAGGGGAAAGAATAATTCTAGGCAGAGGAAAGAGGGTGTGTAGAGGCCTTTGCTTGAGTTCCATGAATGAGATCAACATAGCTAGATTGCAGAACGGGAAGGACATAAAAATGAAACTTGAGGAGTGAGTAAAGGCCCACATGGCAGAGTCTTCTAAGTCATGGAATAGTTTGGGCTTTACTCTGAGAATAACAAGGAGTCACCAAAGGATGTTCAGCAGGGGATCTTTGAAAGATCACTCTGGCTAAAAAAAAGAATATTTGATTGAAAAGATAGTAAGACTGGTTCTGGATCAATTAGGAGGTTGCTACAATAATGGTCTGAACTCAAGGAATACAACTGGTATGGACATGAGTACATACATCTGAAGGAACTTTGGAAAGTATAATTACCAGGACCTAAGTGATTTATGATGCAGAGGTGAAACAGATGGACAAGTATTAGAGAAGTTTCTGATTTCTGGCTTGAACAACCGGGACAACAGTAGTGCCACTCACTAATATATGAAGAGAAGAAAAAGGTAATTTTGTGTTTTATCTTTTCTTTTCGTTTCTTTGCTTAGGGATGTAGTGAAGAATAAATAACAAATTCAGGTTTTGGCAGGTCGAATTACAGGTATTTGTGGAACAAGTAAAGCTATCCATTAGGTACCTACACGAACTAGAAAGAAGTATTCAGGAGAGAAGTTTGGACTGAAGATAAAATTACTGGGACTCATTTTATTGCACTGCCATTATCTGTTGGTGTGTGAGTTACCTGAGGGTCAGAACAATCTTACTCATCTTTGTGTACTGTTTAGCCCAAAGATTCAAAAAATGTTGAATAAATAAATAAAGGTAACAGAGTGTATGAAGGGAGGAAATAAAGTAATAAGAAGATAATATATGCTGTTATGCCTGGTGAATGGTAGTGCAGAAACACTATCTATTCAGAGTCTATTATTTTCTCCCATTTAATAAAACTTCTATATATTACCTGAGAATCTATAAGTAGATTTTGTTAAGCAGTCAAAACAAAAATTTTCAGTTCTCAATAGAAAGTAAGTTCCAGAGGTGAGGGAGTTTAATCTGTTTTGTTGATGCAGTATCTTCAAGGCCCAGAACAATATATGACATATAATAAGTGCCCAATAAATGAATGGATGAACTCTTGTCTTTGTGACCCACCAAAATTAATTTTCCATCATTCATTTGATTAATTATTCTAGATCTGCTACAATATTAATTTCTATCTGGGCTAACACTCTTCAATCCTTAGTATCTGGAGTTTGGGGGAAACAATCAATTTCCAGCATTTAATACAAAATTATAAAGGGCCGACCCAATGCCCAGAAAAGATTCTAAAATATTTTTAAGCTCACCCACTGCCTATCTCACTGCTGCCATGCATTACTACAGATAACTAAATACCAGACCCCACTCATACACTTGATAGACATAATTTTATAGACACAAAGTAATATTGGGACATGTTTTCAAACAACAGTGAACTAACAAAACTTCAAATGAACTTTTCTAGCCAGAAAATCGAGCATCAAAGCAACACTAACACATTCCTCACAAAGAGGTGATTTAAAAAAAAACCCTCAAACATAATTAAGTACAAAAACTACTACCTACAACCAAACTGCCACTGACTATAAATTAGAGTACCATCAAAACAATACAATTATATTCTCTGTATTGATATAACCAAACTATACCATAACACTGCTGAACCACAAATATCGCATTTAATTGTTAATCATAATTAATCAGCTGTAAAAAACTAAACCAAGCTTGTAAATAAAAAGAAATACTCTAGGATCAAAGGAAAAAAAAAACACAATTCCTGTCCAAAGAAATACAGATGATCTATATTACTGGCTTATTTTTCAGCAAACTTTTTCTATAATTACTAACTGAGTATGAAAAGTAGTTTGGGTGGGAGGGGGTGTAGTATTCTGTTCTTTATAGTATTTCATAATATAGGGCACATAATACTTTTTAACCAAGTAAATAAGGAATGATTTAGTTTAGCTGAAAGATAAATAAACATGCCATACATATTACACATTGCATAGGGACATATATGCATGTGTATAAAACATCTCTTTAAAATGTCAATGTACTTCTCTACCTGACAGCTAATTTATTATATAGTTTTAGTTTATAAGAGCTCTACAAACAAAATATTTAGAGGACTAACATGAAAAGAAACAGCCTACTATAATTCAAAAACAAAATAAATAACCTTCCTCTTAATAAAATGGATTTCTCAGATGTACTGTTAAATTAAAAATTTTATTTTCAGGCATTTTTACACATTAAACAAACAGCATTAATATATTTTTACACACACACACACAATTGCCTCTATTAAATTTGTTCTAGGAGGAGTAAATTCCAGTTTGTCATTTTTAGTAGATTAAGTATTTAACTAAGGTTATTTTGAAAATGACAGCAACAAAAAGACCCACTTAAAAAGAGATAGGCGCCTTTAAAGCTCTCTTAAAATTTCAATTTTGTCTTTCAGACAATTTTTTTTCCGTGTGAGCTTTATTTATATACATGAACGTATGCACTGTATTTCAGTTTATTTTCAAATAATAAATGACATCTTATGGGGTTGCATTTTTAAAAAATAAATGGTCTAAAAAATGCTAACCACCAACAGAAAAGCCACTTAAAGTTCATTAAGAAGTACAAACAATAAAAGCTAAATCATATATATTCATAGTATTCAGATTGGCATAACCAGATTTCTCACCTGGGCTTAATTCTACTAAATAGGGCAGTTTCTCAGGTGGAAGTGAAGAGCTATAGCCAGACTCATCAGCTCTTTCCTTCCCCTTTAATGGTTTTCCATCAGTTTGCTTCTTAGGTTTCTTTGGGATGTAGTCTGGTGGCCTCCTCTTCAACTGAAAGACTAAAATTCCTAGAACAATGATATTGTCAGTTATGGATCAAACTCAAGCCTGATTGTGGATGGCCAGTTAAATGGCAGCAAATTATTCAAAGATTTATCAAGAGGATGTAATTTAATAATATCACCTAAGAAATAATCAAGCTAAAGCTTCCCCAATTTGTCCTTTCAGTCAAGAGGAAATAATAGTCTTGTAATGCATTCTGAAAAACTCTAACAAGCAATTTCCAAAGACTGTCTTAATTAACAACTACCCAAGCATAATTATACGCTTGAAAAACAACACATCAGTTAAAGAATAAATGAATGGGGCGGGCCGCGGTGGCTCAGCGGGCAAAGTGCTTGCCTGCTATGCCGGAGGACCTCGGTTCGATTCCCGGCCCCAGCCCATGTAACAAAAACGGAGAAACAGAATACAATAAAACAAGAAAATGTTTAAAAATGTTTCCCTTTCTTCCTTCCTTCCTTCCTTCTATCCTTCCTTCCTTCTCTCTGTCTTTCCTTTATAAAAAAAAAAAAAAAAAAAAAAAAAAGAATAAATGAATGTCTATATTGGTTTAACAACTCTGTGATCAATAAATAGATACATATACACATATATAACACACAAATATATACATTCAAATATACTTTTATTGACCTAATTTTTACTTAATTTAACTGAATTAACTCAGAATTCAAAGCAATTTAACTTTATATAAAATTCTAGAAAAAGTACTAAACATATTAAGGAGACTAAAAATTTACTTACTGAGAAAGATTTTTTTTGGTATTTTTAAACTACCAATTTACAGTCAGGTATTGATTTAATTAATTGACAATAAATTTTTATGTCTATTAATGCGAAGGCCCACTACTGGGCAGCAGTTAGCTTATGAATTGTATCTGAAAGTAAGAAAACTGCATTTCGATCAAAAACATAACTTTAAATCTTCACTACTTTGAAATTATTAGAGGAAATTGTTTAAAGAATGGAAAGCCTAAATTCATCATTTGAAATGACTAAATCACAAGAAAAATCTTGCATTTATGGAGTTTTCCCTATCATAACAAATTTGTTCAAATACCAGATGTATATATAAGTAGTATGGAAAGCGTCCTAATGCTGATAGGTAACAATAATCTTCTATTTCTTGGTTCAGTACTTTTAATTGTAGTATTATGGTTTGCTCAAAGTGTACACATGAGATTAAGACAAGCAGTGTACGATTGGTTCTAGGAAGAGGAACCATTTAGAAGCCACGCAGTAAGTCTGTGAAGGAGGTAGAAAACTTCATAAAAGAGTCATCAAAGCATATTTTCTTGCACATATCTCCTACATCCTCTGTTAAGTTAAATAACTGGTATATCATGTAGTAACTGAGCATATTACAGTACAAGCAATACTTTAACATATAGAATTACCTTTGTCAGTTGGCCATTCCCTGAAGATTTGTAGGGGACACTCATCATCATCAAGGATAATTTCTTTAGCACCTTTTTCATCAGAATGTTGGGACCCAGGAGGAAGCATAACCTAAAAGCAAAAATAATAAAGGAAAACATTTAAGTTTCCAATTAAAAGCTTACCCAGCTTTTATTTAACATTTTCATTCACCTGCTCTCCTGGCCATCCAGCCTGTGTATTTTTTTAAGAAACTTAGATATGAGAAAAAAAAACTATGCTATGTTAACAGAAAATATGAGAAGAAGCCAAGTCACTGGCATCTGAACATTATTTTCAACTTGACGTTAATAATGCTATCTTTATATATTTTATCAAATAAATCATCATGCTCAAAGACCAAATGGAACAGACTATTTCATCAAGAATAAATCTTTTAATTTCTCTCTACCCTGCTTCCAGAATTACCTGAGAAGTTCAAACTTATTTTAACACACATTTACACTAAATTAATTCATTTTTCTTCATGGTATTTTGAGCTACCATTTAGGCTGTATACAATGAACATGTATCAACAAAAATGTTGATAAAAGCCATTTGTTTTAACGAATACACTTTAGTTGAAAAAAAAGATTTTGTGGATAAATGAGTTTCCATTCACTGGGCGCACCTCCACTTCCACCTGCCCTTTCATGCTACAGTGGAAGGTCATCACCTATTACCATAAAATTCCTTCCCAGGTATAGAGTGGTTTCTACTTCAGTGGAACCAAATCTCTTTTTTTTCTCTACACCTTAATCACCCCTGTTAGGATAAAACCTAACAGAACAAAGTCTTTTCTTTAGGTCACTGATTAAAATGCATAACCACCTTTTTTATGGGGATAGACAGCATTGTGTCTACAGACATGCTTAGCAGTTAACCCCACACACCCCTGCCCCATGCTTTCTTCACAAATTCTTGCTGTGGGCGGTCACTGTCACTGAGCATCAGGGCTTGGTCAGAAGAGGATGAAATTCAGAAGGGGACTGAAGTAGGCCAAGGCAGCACTAGTGAAGACAATGCTGTTGACTTAATCAGAAAATTCAGCCCAGAATTAGGGACAGAAAACAGCATTAGCCACTGGGCAATTAACACAGTGAAGGCAAAAGGATACTACAAGAAATCAGGTCCCAGAGGCTTGACTTGACTCTTCTTTCAGGTTATATACCTGAGGGATGCAATGGTGTAGAAAGGAGGGTTGAATCTCTTTTCCTGTTTCAGAAATAAATATTTTAAACTTTTTTGAAGCTACTGATGAAACCATCATGCTTCAGTCTAATCAAAATAACTTCTAGTTCTAATTTCTAATGAAAATAGTGATACAAGGAAGTCAGCTGTAATGAGAAAAAAGCACATTTACAAAGGGGACCTTGAAAAAGAAAATCAAAGACTGCTTTCATTTGCACCAATAGACTAGGCCTCAATTTTGAAGGAATTATAATGTTAGTTATAAAGCAAATTAAAATACAAAGGTATGTGAAATGACTTTCAGTGACTGTAAATAAATAAGGAAACTGACTACTCTTTAATAGTCCTCTCATTTCAAGCTCTTTACAAATTCTTCTTTCTTGACTGAGGCTTTCAGCTCAGGAATGGCAGCAGCTACCATCTTCTCTACAAAAGGAGTGATTCTGCCGATGTGCATATTATTTTCCACGCCTTTTTGCCCCAGCAGTAATGTGTGGAGAAATAAGGATGATCTGTTCTTGTGACTTCATGAAGGAACATTCAACAACGCCTTCCTTTCCATTAATTGTGTCCACCAGGGAAGAGACGAACTGGGTATCAGCATTTACTACAGACAGTGTGGGAGAGCTGGCTCCGGCTTTAGCCTTAATCACCTCCAAGCCAGCCTCCTGGATCCACCCAATGGGATGACCAAATGGTCCCGGGGAAAGTCCACTTTGGGAATGCACTGAGAGATTGGGGAAAGATGGTCTTCTAAGCATGGCCACCAATGACAGGAACACTGATGGTGAGATGGGGCCAAACCCTTGAGTTCTGCAACAACAGTGAAGGCTCTGACAACATCCACGGTGTCACACCAAAGATTATGCTAGGGTTGCATACTCCTTGCTTCTTATAAACTTCCACTGTGATTGGGACTGTGGAGTTAACCAATTTGCAGTGATACAGTCCATGGCTTCAGGACAATGCTAGGCAAAGGCTACAGACTAGGTGGCCACAATTGTGGTGCTGATGTTGAACAGATCCTCCTGCATCATGCCTGGTTTCCTTGGGATTCCTGCTGGAATAATCACAACACTTAGCCTTTCATGCATTCTAGCTGCTGTTCTGGTCCAAGGTAGCTTTTCATGTGCTCTGGTCTCAATGTGGCTCAGATCAGCAGCCACTATGGGCATGTGAGTAATATCACATTGGTTCAGGTGGATCATCAAGTGGCTGCTCAATTCCTCCTGAAGCCCCCAGCACAGCTACTTATCATGGTTTGGGCTAAAGCACTGAAGCCACAGTGGAGAGCAACGCCAATAGGCCAGGCAAGGGCAGAGAGCACGGCTGGGAGGGCAGGGTAGTCAGCAGGTAAGGTGACAGGTGATGGGCAGTTGACTCCAATGATCTACACACAGCACTAGCCTCCCATTTTGTTTTTAATTTAGTATCTCTGGTTCACAACACATGCTACTTCAAGATCTGACCTTCACCTATCTTTTTAGTCTCAATCTCTGTCACATACTCCCAGATCCAGGCATAGGTAATCACGAGAGCTCTCAAATTAGACCATGTTATTTCATGCTTCCATGACTCCTCTTTCCAACTTTCATGTCTAGCTAATGTCCACTCATTCTTCAGCTACAACTCCTCTAGGAAGCCTTCCTAATATAACTTTAAAAGCTAATTCAGGAATGATCAAAATAGGAATGCTTGCATTTTTTTTTGGTATTTAAAAAAATAAAATAAAAAAATTATAAAAAATAAAACCATGAAAAAACAAAAAAAAGCTCGTTCATATTTCTAATTATGGGTCTTTCTATCTGCCATTATTAAAATAAGCTCCTTTGAAAGTAGCTATTACATTTGTATCCCAGCATTAACAACTGAGGCAATTATTTATTGAACAATTAATTAAACAGATGAAAAGCTAAATCAATGAATATGAAGCAGCTATAATTGATGACAGCAAATCAAGAAAGCAAAGAATTTCAAATTCAATGTATTTACAGAAGAATCAACTCTTTATTTGTACTGTCTAAGCTTATATCAGAAAATCTGTAATGAAAGAGCAGAAAAATAAAACTAGAGGAGACTCTTAAAATTAAACATCACATGATCTCAAAAGGTGATTATCAGTAAAGTCCAAGATAGACATTTAAAACTTCATGCCATGATTAAGTATTCTTTCACTTTCTTATTTTTATCAGTAAAATAAAACAAGTTCAAAGGAAAAAGATGTTAAAGTTCATTATATATTGTGTAAAATGCAATTTTATGAAACTATTATTTTAAAACGTACATACACTTAAGAACATTGACTTAGCAAGTATTTGCACAATACTAGCTATTAGGGCCCCTGGGAAGTCACTGTAAGAAGAAAGCTCCTGCCCTCAGTGCTAACAGCCAAACAGGGTGCAGAGTTGAGAAAGGGTCAGACCCTATTTACCCTACCATTTTTCTCATATTATTTCAACCCTGAACAATTTTTACGGCAATCTAACCAATGGTGAGTGTAAGGCACACTTATTCTAAAATTCATTATTAGCCATGGACTTAATTATACTATTGGTAAAACCATATAGGTAAAACCCCATATATAGTAACACTTGCTATGGTTTCTCCTGGGCAGAGAAAAGTAGTTACCTAATAAATCATAAAGACCAGCATTACAATAGGGCTCTCTACTACTTCATACTTAACTGCCGGAAGTAAAATGCACCAGAATAATTTTTTTCTTCAGAGAATACACCTAATTGTCTTGAGTGACCATATTCCCAATCCTACCTCTTTCCACCTCCACCCCCCCCCCCAAAAAAAAGTATGAAAGATTTTAGGCTTATGTTTCTGTTTCTTTATCTGTCAATGAATCCTACCTAGAAATCAAGTATAAATATATATTTTTTTCATTTCTAGGAGTCTATCTTTTTTTCTTCAAATTTTTGAGGGTTCCAAACAAAAAATTAATCATTTCTATTTATCAAAATTATTTAACTCCTGACTAAGGCCAAAGGAATAAAAAGGTATAAAAAGTTTACAAATATACCCATGTCCATTTATTCGCCACCCCATCCCACACAAACTTTGCTTTATTTTATTTTTCTGATTCTGATAATGGAGGCCTAATGTAAAAAATTCCAAACAAAACAGAAAAGCATAAGGAACAAAGAAATAAATTACTATGTAATAACTTTATTTTTGATTATGCTTTTAATAATTATCTCTATGCATCTATTTTATATCAGGGAGTTCATATATTAATTATATACAGTATTTTTAAATTCCTTCCCTCTCTTAACCTATGCAGTTAACAACTTGGTGTGTATCCTATCTATGTATAAATACCTTTCCCTATGTTCATGTATACATACACCCAGCAATTTTATTGTTTGGTTTTATTTTGTTCATGGTGGTTGTTTTTCCAAAAATATTTTATTTTATGAAATTTATATAAATCCAAGTTAACTAGTACAGCTCTAATTCATAATGTTTCATACTGACATGGTATTCAATGGTAAAAGCATTCCTTTAGAAATGGGCATTTAGTGTGCTTCCTGTTTGCTGCTCTAACAACACTAAAAAAAAAAATTCCTATGAAAATATACTCAAATTTACTGGTTATTTGTTTATTTTAGGTTTTATAACTAACATTTAGCACCATATTTCTAAATGATATTATTTTCACTGCTTTTTTTTTTTCCAGTTTAGATATTACATCTACTTTTTAATGATTCCTGTGTAGGACTTCAACAGGGTAGTCTTTCAGAATTTCCTCCCCCATTGTTCTTGGAATTACCTTCTTCTGTGCTAGATTCTAGTTTTGCACTGCAAATCTTTCTCTTTCCTTGCTTACACCATCATTTTGCTGGAGTAGCTATCTGAGAAAGGATGTATGGGAGGTAAATTGTTTAATTAGAGCATATATGTTTCAAAAAGACTGCTCTACCTAATACTGGATTAAAAATAATTTTTTTCTGCAATTGAGAACGTTGCTTCACTACAGTCTAGATTTCCACTGTTACTGTTGAAAAGGCTAATGCCAATCTTATTCCCAATGCTTTATATGTGACTTGAATTTTTGTCTCTAGATGTTTTATTCTTTCTTTTTTTCCAGTTTTCCAGAACTTCAAACTAATACTTTGGTTTGGGTCTTTTTCAAAATAATTGTACTTTGGGAATTATCAAACTAGAAACTCAAATTCTTAGCTGTGGGACATAGTTCTTCTTTGATAACTTCTATATCTCTATTTTTCTTTTTTTTTCTTTCTCTATCTGGTCCTTCTATTAGTTAAATTAGATGACTTTGATCTAAAAAAGTCACATACCACTTCCTTTTATCTTCAAAATTTCACAGACAACTCTGACCTCTTGACATGGCATCTCCGATTTTCCTTGTTCTTTTATTTTATTTTTATTCTTTTGTTATTTTAATGAGAAAAATATTTGTTTTCTCATCTATTTTCAGTTGAAAATTGTGCTATATTCATGAAACTAACCATCCACCAGTTAGTTCTTCCATCTGAATATAGCTGCTTGGTTTTTTAGTAAAAACATAAAAGTCAAGAAACTCAAGCAAATCTTTTTATTTAATTTATTTTGTATCAACAAAAAAGGTACAAGATTCTATGCGAGAATCTACAAAACACTGCTGAGAGAATTTAATCTAGAATAACCAGAGCAAACTTTAAAAACAAACAAATTTGGGATTTATTTAGCATGATTTTAAAACTTACAAATCTAGAGTAATCAAGGCAAATCAATGGAACACAACACAGTCCAAAAACAGACTCACCCAGATACTGATATTTGACAAAGGTACCAAAGTATTCAATGGGGAAAAGAAAATCTTCAATAAATGGCACTGGATCAGCTGGCTATTTGCATAGAAAAAACAAACGAACACACCATACATAAAAATTAACTTGAAATGGAAACTACAAACCCAAAGGTGAAACATAAAGTCATAAAACCTCTAGAAGGAAACATGGGAGAAGCTTCCTTCTAGAAAGGAAACTTCTAGACTTCTAGAAAGTTTCCTTCTAGAAAGGAAACTTCTCCAAGACTACAAAGTCTTGTAGTCTTGGAGAAGGCAGGAATTTCTCATACAGAATTTCAAAAACATAAAATCTCAAATAAAAAATTAATAAATTGGACTTCAACAAAATTAAAAACGTACTTTTCAAAAGACAGCATTTTAAAAAACGATAAAAAGCAAGCCTTTGATTCCAGAATTGCAACTCAATATAAAACTGAACAGAAGAGTAAAATTTTCACTGTCTGTAGATGATATGATACTGTACGTCAAAAACCCTCAAAAATCCATAGCAAAACTACTAGAACTAATAAATGAGTACAGTAAAGTGGCAGGTTACAAGATCAACACATAAAAATCTGTAGTATTTCTATATACCAGTAATGAGCAATCTGAGGGGGAAATCAAGAAAAAAATTCCATTTACAATTGCATCCAAAAGAATAAAATATTTAGGAATAAATTTAACTAAGATACAAAAGACTTATAAAAATAAAATTACAGAAACTGCTAAAAGAAATCACAGAAGTCCTATAATAAATGGAAGGGCATACTGTGTTCATGGATTTGAAGACTAAATATAGTTAAGATATCGAGTCTACTTACATTGATTTATACATTCAATGCAATAACAATTAAAATCCCAAAAACATACTTTGCAGAAACAGAAAAACCAGTAACCAAATTTATTCGGAAGGGCAGGGTGCCCCAAAAAGCTGAAAATATCTCAAGAAAAATGAAATTGGAGGTCTCACATTAACTGACTTTAAGGCATATTATGAAGCTACAGTGGTCAAAACAGCATGGTATTGGCATAAACATAGATATACTGACCAACAGAATCAAACAGAATGTTCAGATATAGACCCTCTCATCTATGGACAATTGATCTTTGATAAGGCAGTCAAGCCAACTCACCTAGGATAGAACAGTCTCAACAAATGGTGCTTGGAGAACTGGATATCCATAAACAAAAAGAATGAAAGAGGGTCCATATCTCACACCTTATACAAAAATTAACTCAAAATGGATCAAAGACCTAAACACTAGACCTAGAAGAAAATGTAGGGGAATATCTTGTAAAACTTGTAATAGGAGGCAGTTTCCTAGATCTTACACCCAAAGCACGAGCATTGACAAAATAGATAAATAGCAACTCCTCAAAACTAAACACTTTTGTGCATCAAAGAATTGTCAAGAAAGTAAAAAGGCAGCCTATACAATAGGTGATAATATTTAGAAATGGCATATCAGATAAGGGTCTAGTATCCAGAATATATAAAGAGATTGTTCAACTGAACAACAAAAAGACAAACAACCTAATTTAAAAAATGGGCAAAAGATATGAACAGACACGTCTCAGAAGAGAAAATACAAATAGCCAAAAGGCACATGAAAAGATGCTCAACTTCCCTGGCTATTAGGGAAATGCAAATCAAAACCTCAATGAGATATCATCTCACACCCACCAGAATGGCCAATATCAATAAAACAGAAAACGACAAGTGCAGAAGGATGCGAAGAAAGAAACACTTGTTGGCAGGAATGTAAAATGGTACAACTGCTGTGGAAGGCAGTTTGGCAGTTCCTCAGGAAGCTAAGTATATAATTGTCACACGATCCAGCAATACCATTGCTAGGTATCTATTCAGAGGACATGAGGGCAAGGACACAAACAGACACTTGCACACCAATGTTTATATCAGCATTATTTATCACTGTCAAGAGATGGAAACAGCCCAAAAGTCCATCAACAGATGAGTGGCTAAACAAGCTGTGACATACAATGGACTATTACTCAACTGTAAGACAGAATAAAGTCAGGAAACATGTAACAACGTGAACGGACCTCGAGGACAGCATGCTGAGTGATATTAACCTGAAACAAAAGGACAAATACTATATGGTCTCACTGATATGAACTAACATTAATGAGTGAACTTGGAAGAATTTCAGTTAAGAATACAGGTTATCAGGATGTAGAAATACGGTAGAGATTGGGTAATTGAAGCTGAAGGGATACAGACTGTGCAACAGGACTGATTATAAAAATTTAAAAATGGACAGCACGATACTACCTGATTGTAGCACAATAATGGAAATACACTGAATGAAGCTGAATGTGAGAAGGACAGAGGGAGGAGGGCTGAGGGTACATATTAAACCGGAAGGAAAGATGGACAATAAAGACTGTGATGGTATAATCTAGGAATGCTTAGAGTGTACAATGATAGTGATTAAATGTACAAATTAAAACGTTTTTGTATAAGGAAGAATAAAGGAATGTCAATATTGCAGGGTGCCAAAAATAGATGGTCATTCATATTTTAAAACTTCAACTTCTGTGTGAGACTAAAGTGAGAAATGTTTATTTGGTACAAAATTTATATTTCCACTAGTGCATTCCCTAATTTAACTTATATGGACAGTTTAATTGAAAACCATAAGTACATGGAACCTTAAATAGGGCATGAGATTTTGTAGGTCTGTCTAGGTTCGTGTGATGCCCTGATAAATTCCAGAGTGATTTGAACAAGTGAATAAAGAAGTACTTGCAAAGCCCCCTTGGGGGAATGGGGAGAAAGGGAGAAAATTCAACCTCCCCATTTGGAGAATTCCTGATACTCTTGCAAGCAGTGGAGACTACCAAATCCATAGGCCAAGCCCTCAAACTTGGGGTTTGATCCTATGAAACTTACTCCCAAAAAGGATAGGCTAAGCCTACTTAAAATTAGGCCTAAGAGTCACCCCCAGAGAATCTCTACTGTTGCTTAGATGTGGCCTCTCTGTAAGCCAATATGGTAAAAGAACTCACTGCTCTCCCCTTCTTTACGTGGGGCATGACTCCCAGCGGTGTGCACCTCCCTGGCAACATGGGATAGAAATTCTAGAATGAGCTGGGACTCATGATCCAGTGATTGAGAAAACCTTCTCAACCAAAAGAGAGAAGAGAGAAATGAGACAAAATAAAGTGTCAGTGGCTGAGAGGTTTCAAACAGAGTCAAGAGGTTATCCTGGAGGTTATTCTTACGCATTATCGAGATATCCCTTCTCGGTTTATGATGTATTTGAGTGGCTAAACAGAAGTACCTGAAACTGTAGTAGCCTTGTTTCTTGAAGATGACTGTATAACAATGCAATGTTTACAATGGGACTGTGTGATTGTGAAAACCTTGTGTCTGATGTTCCCTTTATCTAGGGTATGGACAGCTGAGTAAAAAATATGAATAAAAAATACACAAATAATAGGGGCAACAAAGTTAAAAATACATTGGGTAGATGGAAATAGTAGTGGTCAATGAGAGGGAAGGGCACAGGGTATGGTAAGTATGAGTTTTTTCTTTTTATTTTTATTTCTTTTTCTGGAGTGATGTAAATGTTCTAAAAAATTATTATGGTGACTGACGAATATACTACTATGTGATGATACTGTGAGTCATTAATTGTACACCATGTATAGAATGTTTGTATGTTAATGTTTATGTTTGTATACAGTTTTGTCAATAAAAATAATTTAAAAAAAACGAACAGAAGACTTGAACAAATTCTTTACAAAAGAAGGTATACAAAATAGCGAAAAGGCACATGAAAAGATGTTCAATATCATTAATCATCAGGAAAATTCACATTTTAAACTACCATGAGATACCCTAAAGGTGCAATATTAATGGCTGATATTTAAAAATCTGACCATACCCATATGGGTGAGGAAGTAGAACTGGAACTCTCACATATTTTTGGTGGGAATGTGAAATAATACAATCAATTTGTAAAAGAGTTTGGTAATTTCTTAAAAAGTTGCACAGATACCCACCATGTGATTAAGCCATTATACTCTTGGGTATTTATTGAAGATAATACCTATGTCTACAAGAAGATATATATATCCATAGCAGCTTTATTGTGAGGGCCAAAAGCAGAAAACCAGACAAGCCAAATGTCTATCAACAAGTAAATGCATTAACAAATTGCGATATATTTATACTCAGCATCAAAAAGGAACAATTATCAATAGACCCAACAACATGGATGATGGTCAAAATAATCCTGCTGAGTTAGAGAAGATAGGCAAAATAGTACATATGGTATGATTCTATTTAAATAAAAAGCCTATAAAATGCAAACCAATCTATCGCGACAAAAAGCAGACCAGTATTTGCCTCGGGATGGGGGATGGAGGGTGGAGGATAGCTGGTGATAGAGGGAGGAATACGTTACAAAGAGACATGAGGAAAGTTTTGAGGATCATGGAAATATCCATTATAGATATGTTAAATCTGATAGAATTGTAGGACTTTACATATTTGTAGCTTTTTTTTTATTAATTAAATAACACAACATTTAGAAATCATTCCATTATACATACGCAATCAGTAATTCTTAATATCATCACGTAGATGTATGATCATCATTTCTTAGTACATTTGCATCAATTTAGGAAAAGAACTAGCAAAACAACAGAAAAAGATATAGAATGATAATATAGAGAAAAAAATAATAATAATAATAATAATAAATAAAAAATACATAAAAAAGAAAAAAAGGAAAAAGAAAAAAAACAAAAAACACAAACAACCAAACAAACAAACAAAACTATAGCTCAGATGCAGCTTCATTCAGTGCTTTAACATAATTACATTACAATTAGGTAGTATTGTGCTGTCCATTTTTGAGTTTTTGTATCTAGTCCTGTTGCACAGTCTGTATCCCTTCAGCTCCAATTACCCATTATCTTACCCTATTTCTAACTCCTGATGGTCTCTGTTACCAATGACATATTCCAAGTTTATTCTCTAATGTCGGTTCACATCAGTGGGACCATACAGTATTTTTCTTTTAGTTTTTGGGTAGACTCACTCAGCATAATGTTCTCTAGGTTCAACCATGTTATTACATGCTTCATAAGTTTACCCTGTCTTAAAGCTGCATAATATTCCATAGTATGTATATACCACAGTTTGTTTAGCCACTCTTCTGTTGATGGACATTTTGGCTGTTTCCATCTCTTTGCAATTGTAAATAACGCTGCTATAAACACTGGTGTGCAAATGTCCGTTTGTGTCTTTGCCCTTAAGTCCTTTGAGCAGATACCTAGCAATGGTATTGCTGGGTTGTATGGCAATTCTATATTCAGTTTTTTGAGAAACCACCAAACTGGCTTCCACAGTGGTTGCACCATTTGACATTCCCACCAACAGTGGATAAGTGTGCCTCTTTCTCCACATCCTCTCCAGCACTTGTCATTTTCTGTTTTGTTGATAATGGCCATTCTGGTGGGTGTGAGATGATATCTCATTGTGGTTTTGATTTGCATTTCTCTAATGGCCAGGGACATTGAGCATCTCTTCATGTGCCTTTTGGGCATTTGTATTTCCTCTTCTGAGAGGTGTCTGTTCAAATCTTTTTCCCATTTTGTAATTGGGTTGGCTGTCTTTTTGTTGTTGGGTTGAACAATCTCTTTATGAATTCTGGATACTAGACCTTTATCTGATATGTCATTTCCAAATATTGTCTCCCATTGTGTAGGCTGTCTTTCTACTTTCTTGATGAAGTTCTTTGATGCACAAAAGTGTTTAATTTTGAGGAGCTCCCATTTATTTATTTCTTTCTTCAGTGCTCTTGCTTTAGGTTTAAGGTCCATAAAACCGCCTCCAATTGTAAGTTTCATAAGATATCTCCCTACATTTTCCTCTAACTGTTTTATGGTCTTAGACCTAATGTTTAGATGTTTGATCCATTTTAAGTTAACTTTTGTACAGGGTGTGAGATACGGGTCCTCTTTCATTCTTTTGCATATGGATATCCAGTTCTCTAAGCACCATTTATTGAAGAGACTGTTCTGTCCCAGGTGAGTTGGCTTGACTGCCTTATCAAAGATCAAATGTCCATAGATGAGAGGGTCTATATCTGAGCACTCTATTCGATTCCATTGGTCGATATGTCTATCTTTATGCCAGTACCATGCTGTTTTGACCACTGTGGCTTCATAATATGCCTTAAAGTCCGGCGGCGTGAAACCTCCAGCTTCATTTTTTTCCTCAAGATACTTTTAGCAATTCGGGGCACCCTGCCCTTCCAGATAAATTTGCTTATTGGTTTTTCTATTCCTGAAAAATAAGTTGTTGGGATTTTGATTGGTATTGCATTGAATCTGTAATCAATTTAGGTAGGATAACTATATTTAGTCTTCCAATCCATGAACACGGTATGCCTTTCCATCTATTTAGGTCTTCTGTGACTTCTTTTCACAGTTTTTTGTAGTTTTCTTTGTATAGGTTTTTTGTCTCTTTAGTTAAATTTATTCCTAGGTATTTTATTCTTTTAGTTGCAATTGTAAATGGAATTCGTTTCTTGATTTCCCCCTCAGCTTATTCATTGCTAGTGTATAGAAATGCTACAGATTTTTGAATGTTGATCTTGTAACCTGCTACTTTGCTGTACTCATTTATTAGCTCTAGTAGTTTTGTTGTGGATTTTTCCCGCTTTTTGACGTATAGTATCATACCGTCTGCAAACGGTGATAGTTTTACTTCTTCCTTTCCAATTTTGATGTCTTGTATTTCTTTTTCTTGTCTAATTGCTCTGGCTAGAACCTCCAACACGATGTTGAATAATAGTGGTGATAATGGACATCCTTGTCTTGTTCCTGATCTTAGGGGGAAAGTTTTCAATTTTTCCCCATTGAGGATGATATTAGCTATGGGTTTTCATATATTCCCTCTATCATTTTAAGGAAGTTCCCTTGTATTCCTATCTTTTGAAGTGTTTTCAACAGGAAAGGATGTTGAATCTTGTCGAATGCCTTCTCTGCATCAATTGAGATGATCATGTGAATTTTCTGCTTTGATTTGTTGATATGGTGTATTACATTAATTGATTTTCTTATGTTGAACCATCCTTGCATACCTTGGATGAATCGTACTTGGTCATGATGTATAATTCTTTAAATGTGTTGTTGGATTCGATTTGCTAGAATTTTGTTGAGGATTTTTGCATCTATATTCATTAGAGAGATTGGTCTGTAGTTTTCTTTTTTTGTAATATCTTTGCCTGGTTTTGGTATGAGGGTGATGTTGGCTTCATAGAATGAATTAGGTAGCTTTCCCTCCACTTCGATTTTTTTGAAGAGTTTGAGGAGAGTTGGTACTAATTCTTTCTGGAATGTTTGATAGAATTCACATGTGAAGCCGTCTGGTCCTGGACTTTTCTTTTTGGGAAGCTTTTGAATGACTGATTCAATTTCTTTACTTGTGATTGGTTTGTTGAGGTCATCTATTTCTTCTTGAGTCAAAGTTGGTTGTTCATGCCTTTCCAGGAACCCGTCCATTTCATTTAAATTGTTGTATTTATTAGCGTAAAGTTGTTCATAGTATCCTGTTATTACCTCCTTTATTTCTGTGAGGTCAGTGGTTATGTCTCCTCTTCCATTTCTGATCTTATTTATTTGCGTCCTCTCTCTTCTTCTTTTTGTCAATCTTGCTAAGGGCCCATCAATCTTATTGATTTTCTCATAGAACCAACTTCTGGTCTTATTGATTTTCTCTGTTGTTTTCATGTTTTCAATTTCAATTATTTCTGCTCTAATCTTTGTTCTTTCTTTCCTTTTGCTTGCTTTGGGGTTAGTTTGCTGTTCTTTCTCCAGATCTTCCAAGTGGACAGTTAATTCCTGCATTTTTGCCTTTTCTTCTTTTCTGATAAAGGCATTTAGGGCAATAAATTTCCCTCTTAGCACTGCCTTTGCTGCGTCCCACAGGTTTTGATATGTTGTGTTTTCGTTTTCATTCGCCTCGAGATATTTACTAATTTCTCTAGCAATTTCTTCCTTGACCCACTCGTTGTTTAAGAGTGTGTTGTTGAGCCTCCACATATTTGTGAATTTTCTGGCACTCCGCCTATTATTGATTTCCAACTTCATTCCTTTATGATCTGAGAAAGTGTTGTGTATGATTTCAATCTTTTTGAATTTGTTAAGACTTGCTTTGTGACCCAGCATATGATCTATCTTTGAGAATGATCCATGAGCACTTGAAAAAAAGGTGTATCCTGCTGTTGTGGGATGTAATGTCCTATAAATGTTTGTTAAGTTTAGCTCATTTATTGTAATATTCAGATTCTCTATTTCTTTACTGATCCTCTGTCTAGATGTTATGTCCATTGATGAGAATGGTGAATTGAAGTCTCCAACTATTATGGTATATGTGTCTATTTTCCTTTTCAGTGATTGCAGTGTATTCCTCACGTATTTTGGAGCATTCTGGTTCGGTGCATAAATATTTATGATTGTTATGTCTTCTTGTTTAACTGTTCCTTTTATTAATAGATAGTGTCCTTCTTTGTCTCTTTTAACTGTTTTACATTTGAAGTCTAACTTGTTGGATATTAGTATAGCTACTCCTGCTCTTTTCTGGTTGTTATTTGCATGAAATATCTTTTCCCAACCTTTCACTTTCAACCTATGTTTATCTTTGGGTCTAAGATGTGTTTCCTGTAGACAGCATATAGAAGGATCCTGTTTTTTAATCCATTCTGCCAGTTTATGTCTTTGGATTGGGGAATTCAGTCTATTGACATTTAGTGTTATTACTGTTTGGATAATATTTTCCTCTACCATTTTGCCTTTTGTATTATATATATCATATCTGATTTTCCTTCTTTCTACACTCTTCTCCATACCTCTCTCTTCTGTCTTTTCGTATCTGACTCTAGTGCTCCCTTTAGTATTTCTTGCAGAGCTGGTCTCTTGGTCACAAATTCTCTCAGTGACTTTTTGTCTATAAATGTTTTAATTTCTCCTTCATTTTTGAAGGACAATTTTG
Source organism: Tamandua tetradactyla (assembly GCF_023851605.1). Lineage (NCBI taxonomy): Eukaryota > Metazoa > Chordata > Mammalia > Pilosa > Myrmecophagidae > Tamandua > Tamandua tetradactyla. The sequence goes on along the minus strand of NC_135337.1, from coordinate 71,904,377 downwards.
CTGGATATAGAAGTCTTGGTTGGCAGTTTTTCTCTTTTAGTAATTTAAATATATCATCCCACTGTCTTCTAGCTTCCATGGTTTCTGCTGAGAAATCTACACATAGTCTTATTGGGTTTCCCTCGTATGTGATGGATTGTTTTTCTCTTGCTGCTTTCAAGATCTTCTCTTTCTCTTTGACCTCTGACATTCTGACTAGTAAGTGTCTTGGAGAATGCCTATTTGGGTCTATTCTCTTTGGGATGCACTGCACTTCTTAGATCTGTTAATTTTAGGTCTTTCATAAGAGTTGGGAAATTTTCAGTGATAATTTCTTCCATTAGTTTTTCTCCTCCTTTTCCCTTCTCTTCTCCTTCTGGGACACCTACAACACGTATATTTGTGCGCTTCATATTATCATTCAGTTCCCTGATCCCCTGCTCAAATTTTTCCATTCTTTTCCCTACAGTTTCTGTTTCTTTTTGGAATTCAGATGTTCCATCCTCCCGTTCACTAATTCTATCCTCTGTCTCTTTAAATCTACCATTGTAGGTATCCATTGATTTTTTCATCTTTTCTACTTTGTCCTTCAATCCCATAAGTTCTGTGATTTGTTTTTTCAGACTTTCTATTTCTTCTTTTTGTTCAGCCCATGTCTTCTTCATGTCCTCCCTCAATTTATTGATTTGGTTTTTGAAGAGGTTTTCCATTTCTGCTCGTATATTCAGAATTAGTTGTCTCAGGTCCTGTATCTCATTTGAACTATTGGTTTGTTCCTTTGACTGAGCCGTATCTTCAATTTTCCTGGCGTGATCCGTTATTTTTTGCTGGAGTCTGCGCATTTAATCAGATTTCCCTGGGTGTGGGACCCAGCAGGTTGAAAGATTTTCCTGTGAAATCTCTGGACTCTGTTTTTCTTATCCTGCCCAGTATGTGGCGCTCATCTGTCTGCGGGTCCCACCAGTAAAAGATGCTGCGGCTCCTTCAACTTTGGAAGACTCTCGCTGTGGGGGAGTGTCGCCAGCTGAAGCAGCTTGGGGGAGTGCCGCTCCAAATCTCCCAGCCGGCCCGGGAATCCGCGCGTGGGGGGGGCGCCGGCCGCTGCGGCTTGAAAGGACCGCCTGTCCAAATCTCCCAGCCGGCCCGGGAAGGAGGGAGGGAGGGCCTCCGGCCGCCAGCCGCCACGGCCCAGGGAAGCGCGCGCCCCTCGGGGATCTCACTGCAGCGGATTCTCCTAGCCGGTTCAGCCATTCCAGAATGGGGTACGCTGTCTTTTTGGTCTCTGTCGTGGCTCCGCGAGCTGTTCTGTACCATTTCTGTTTCTTTAGTAGCTGTTCTGGAGGAGGAACTAAGACCCGCGCGTCTTACTAAGCCGCCATCTTCTCTGGAAGTCTAGATTGGAAGCTTGAGTTCTGTGAGCTCTGCCCGGGAGCGCAGGAATAAACTCGCTCCCTCTAAGGTTTTTTGGTCTGCCTCTTCTCTCTTTCGCCTTCTAAACCTTACACTTTTATCACCAGGTGACCCTGCAGTCAACTCGCAGCCTCAAACCCCAACCACCGAAACAGTATGAAAAAGACGCCTTCCCACTGAGGGCACTCGGACACTCTACTAAATCTCCAAATCTGTAGCTTTTTGTATTTTATAAGTCAATAATCTTAGGGGAAAAAAAATTTAAACAAGTAGTTGCCCTGTTTAATTTTTCTACTATCACTTGCTAAGATAAAATACAAGGGGACATCTTCTTAAAAAAATCTATTGTCAATTGAGATTTTGCCAAGGAAATATTGATTACGAAAAAATTAGTATATACTTGTGATTGACTTAATGGTTAAGACTTTTCCAAGTAGTCGGCTACCCAGAAAACCATAAGAAATACCATAAGAAAACATTACTAAAGTGGATTTTACTATAATTTATCTAAAATACGCAAAATAAGGATTAGTAAGATGTGCATCCAAATATTAACAGTGGTTATCTTTCAGTAGCAGAACTAGGGGTGATTTTTGTTTTGTACAACTTGCCTTTTTATACTTCCCTAATTTTATAACATGAACATATATTACTTTCGTAATGAAAAGGAGACTTTTTTTATATAGATTTAACATAGTTTCACATATGAGATTCTGAATGATAAGTGTGAAGAAAATATATAGAGGTTTAACTTGATTTAAAGAATATCCTTCTATTTAAATTCAAACTCCTAAATGTTTAATATTGGTAAGAAGTGTGATTACATAAAATTATTTACCCGGGCAATGCAGTAATCCTTTGGATTTTCTTTTTCCAGACCATATTTCTCTAAAGCTTCAACCACAGCAAAGTCTGCAGTATCTGTAGTCGACAGTAGGATTGTCTTGTACGGAATATTTGGTTTCAAACTATCTGCATAAATTCTCAATGTTCCACCTGAAAAAAAACATTTTGACATTTTTGAGCACAGGCTTATTTTATGTCAACAAGAGAGACAACGAACACTTATAATCACCTAAGTGTTCTGCTGTCTTCCAGATGACTATTCACTAAAAAACTGAAGTAGAAGAAAGAGCAATCAACTCCCTAAAAGGTCTCTTAAAACTTTCTTAATAAATATGTCAGTGAAATAAAACCATGTATTGGAATAATCAGTAGTAAAATATTTGTTGAACTAATCAACTAATTGAGATATATAAGCCATTTTTGGGTCAACTATACTTTGAAGACATCACAAAGACAATATAACCGAGTGTTGAAAATAATTTTAAAATACCAGGACCAAAGCTTTTTAAAAATTATAATGTTTGATCAGATGTGAAATGAGTTAATAGATGTAAATTAAGGAGGGTCCTAATGTCATCAGAACTTAGGAAAATAAACCTTGGGATAAAGGTACAAGAAAAAATAATAAACTTAGTTTTCAAAAGAAATTCAAATTTCACAAAATTGTCTTAGAGAAGTCCACACACATGTGACCATGTCCCTGATATATATTTATTATCAACCTAATAGCTAAAATCTGTTTTAAACATCTGTTTTTGAGTAAGTTAATTATTTAAAACATGGAGCTTACTATACTCTTGGCTTTCTCAGTGTTAATATTTTGCTAATACTTACCTAGTCTCAGATGGTTTCCTGGGAGTCTACATAGAAAAATGTTTCTTTCATCTTCAACCATCCTGTCATAGATAACCTCTATTTTTTTTTTTTTTTTTTTTTGATATTCTGGTATTTCTCTTCCTAATTCTTAGGGTTTATTTTAGGTTTTCTTTGCTGACTTCTCTTAACAATGACCTTGTCTTTTTTTATTACCTGGATACTTTCTACCCAAGAAATTTCATCCATACCCAGAGATTTTGCCTCCTAGCCAGCCAGAGATCACTCCCAAATCTTTAACTCCATCTGAAACTCCTGACCAGCACTCCAGAATCACTGAACTAACAGCCTGAAAGGCATCCTGTATCTCTTCAGTCCCTTAGACCACACACATAAATGAAACTTAATTTTCCCAATTCTAAACCCGTCACTCCAAAGGCCAACAACAACATGCTTCCCCCATAATCAAATCCACTCTATAACCAGTTCCTGATAACTCTACCTCTCATATATTTCTTCAATCCCATTTCTCTTTATAGCCCCATAGTCAATAACTTAGTTCAGAGACTCATTATTTCTCACACAGGCATTGCAATATTTGTAATACCTGTTTCTAATCACCATTCCCTCAAATCCATCTTCCACTTCAGTAATCTCTCTGTGACACTTAGTTTAAATAGAAAGCTTTCTTGGTCCCCAGTTTAAAACTCTTCAACAGCTTATTAGCAAAAATACATCAAATTTTTCCATCAAATTATCCCCCAATGTCAAAAGAAAATAAATAGGGTATCTGGGGGCATAGCCTGAAATGACACACAAATGCAAAAAGTTTTCTGTCTTATCTTAAAATACTCATAAATATTGCACTATAATTCACATTAAAAATGTATTTCGTGATAAAAATATTTTAAGCTATTTATAAAAATTGATACTCTCAGAGAGTGATTTTTCTTGTGACTTACATATCCCTGAGCCCATACTGTGAATATTCCTCTAGATGACCATGGACACTCAGCTTGAGAAATTCATTTAAAATAATTTCAAACTTCCTTCTACATATATAAAATCGCATATAGCAGGTATTTATGAGCACTCATCCTGTCTTTTTAAAAATGTTTTACTCTGTTTATTATTCTACAATTTATTTCCCTTCTTCTTTCCTCCCTCCCTTCCTCCGTCCCATCTTTTTGGTACAAATATTTTTGTAATTTCAAAGCTTGGCTGAACAAGAACAGAGAAGCAATCAATCAAAAAGTAATCTCAGAATATATATGGAAATAAAGCCCTCACTCCCAGTTTCCTTGAGTTCCAGTGAAATAAATAATTAAGACTCAGTTATAGAGACGCTAAAGGTCAAAATAAACAAGTAAATGTCTGGGCCAACTTCCATCATTGCTAATGACTGCCTGGAGTGTTACACTGAAAAATACTATAAAGCTATATATAAGTTTAGAAGAGATGGAATCATCCAAGAATTTCTGTTAAGTTGACAAAATCAAGTCACCATGCATCTTAGAACCACAGTCTATAGACCCTATCTCATGAGGTGGAGGCAAGATAAGAGCTACCAGATAAAGTACACAATAATCTTGTTCCCATGAATGTAAGTGTAAATACAGCTTCGCCTTGATGTATCTAACCTGCTGACACGTAAGCTATTAGATCATTATTACAACAATAATCTAGACAGGATTTGTTTCAAGAGAAACAATCCATAATTAAGCAATTTCTATTGGCTAAATCTATTTTAAATGAAGCTTCAGAGAAATGCTGCCTGTTATAACATACAAAACTCCTGAATCTAAGACTGTGCATTAATAACTATATAGAAAATAACATCAGAATGCCAATTCCGAAGGATTATGAAGTAAAATTATAAAAGAATGACTGATGACATACTAGATCAAGCATTTGTAGGAAAGCTGGATCACTTATGTATTCCTCTAATATAATGATTTCTCTGAAACTCAAAAGATTATACTATTAGTAAAATCACTTTTAACCTTGTAACAAGTATTTTGTTTGCTGAGTACAATTATAGGTTAATTTGAAATAAAAGCTTTGTGTTGAAGAGCTAAAAATATATAAAACCAATAGATTGCTCAAACAGTAAAATCATCTCTCTCACGTGTCTTTATAATCTCTATTTCCCTCAAAAATTACTTCTGGAAGTTGGACCTTTCAATGCCACAGAACTTTCTATTAACCTGGCACTTAATTATGAACATGACACTAGAGACCTCAGGACCCCCAAATGTAGCTATTTACTAAATGACTAACTTCCCACTGGCGCTCCGGCCTTTCAATGGAAGGAGGGCAAAGAAGGTATTTATTTCCTCTTTTCAATAATCCAGAATAATCTATATAAATACAGCTATCTTCCTGCTTTTTGCTTCCTCATAAAATTGTTAGATCAAAAATGGACCACGGCGGGCCACAGTGGCTCAGCAGATAGAGTTCTCACCTGCCATGCTGGAGATCCAGGTTTGATTCCCGGTACCTGATTATGCAAAAAAAAAAGACTAGGCTATCTTCTCCTTCTGGGACACCCACATGTATATTCGTGTGCTTCATGTCACTATTCAATTCCCTGAGACCCTGTTCATATTTTTCCATTCTTTTCCCTATATTTTTTGTGTGTTGGATCTCATAACTCCAGTTCTCTAGTTCACTAATCCTTTCTTCTGCCTCTTCAAATCTGTTGTTGTAGCTTTCCACTGTTTTTCTTCATCTCTTCTACTGTGCCTTTCATTCCCATCATTTCCGTGATTCGTTTTTTGAAACTTCCGATTTCTTCTTTTGGTTCACTCAATGTCTTCTTTATATCCTCCCTCAACTCAGTGATTTGATTTTTGATGGGATTTTCCATGTCTGTTCAAACATCCTGAATTAGTTGTTTCAACTCCTATAATCTCATTCGAATTGGTTTGTTCCTTGGACTGAGCTATATCTTCGATTTTCCTAGTATGTCTTGTTATTTTTGCTGGCATCTAGGCATTTGATTTCTTTAATTAGTTTATTCTGGAGGTTGTTTTTATTCTTTTGGCCAGGATTTTCCTGCTGCCTGGCTTTCTTCTCTATCTGTTCTTTGACATTCAGTTCAACTTACTCTAGACCTCTAACATAGGTTCTGATTAACTGATCTGAATTTTTCAGTTTCTTCCCCTGTCTATTTGGAGTTGGTTTCTTTTTTCTGAGGAGGGTCTCCTCAGATATTCTAGACTCCAGTCAGATTTCCCTGACCAGACTAGCCCACGTCTCAGCAGAATGTTAGTATGACAGAGGGAGAAGGGCTGAGGGCATATGAAACCAGAAGGAAAGATAACAGGATAAAGTGTGATAGGGTATAACTGAGGAAACCCTAGAGTGTACAATAATGGTGATTAAATATACAAATTAAAAAATGTTTTTACATGAGGGAGAATAAATGAATGTCAGTATTACAGGGTGCTGAAAATAGTACATGGGAAAAAGTACAATCAATATAAACTAGGGTTTAGTGTCATCAATAACACTGTAATATACTTCCACTGAATGTAACAAAGGTTATTATGCCAAAACTGAATGTCAATAGGCAGAGGGACTGAGAAAGGGGTATGGATTCTGTGTGGAAGAAAAGAACTGTCTTAAGGTACAATATGGTGGCAAAGGCATGTCCATACAATCAGGCTGGATTGTATGATGTGTTTATAAAACTATTTAAAAATGAATAGAGGGCGGGCCACAGTGGCTCAATGGCAGAGTTCGTGCCTGCCATGCCAGACACCTGGGTTCGAATCCCAGAATGCCTATGTAAAAAAAAAAAAGAAGAAGAGAGAGAAACAAGTGCTAGAGAGAATGCAGAGAGAGAGAAATGTACCTATTCACTGTCGGTAAGAAAATGAGAGGTCCAGCTCCTTGGAGGGCAGTGTGGTGGTTCCACAGGAGGCTAGGGGTGGGGTTGTCATATGATCCTCAAACCCAGTTGCTCAGGATATACTTGGAGGAACTGTGCATGGGGACAGCAATGGACATTTGCACACTGGTATTTCTGGCACAGTGCTTATAATCCACAAGGAATGGAAGTGACCTAAGGGTACACGACTGAGGAATGGAAGGGGAGACTATGGTGTACAGACACAATGGACTACTGAGTGGCCACAGGAAGGAATAAAGTATTGAGGCATGCAACTAGATGAATGAACCTCAAGGGCTGTATGTTAAATGAAATGTCAGGCATAAAAAGACAAAATATTATTATATCTCATGACATAAAACTATAATATATATAATATATATTATAATATAATTTAATATAAAATAAAATAAAACTATAAATATAATATAAAAAAACTAAAGTCAAGAGCATGGGTTATCAGGTGGGACTTATTGTAAAGGGTCCTAGGTTCTAAACTCTTACAGCAGTCACATACACTCAGGAAGTATAATTGCTAATTCTAAATTCTGAGATACTGAGCTGTCTATATATCATATGGTCTTTGCCAGAAACTTCAGATATTTATGACACCTGAGACTCAGAATTAGAGCTCTTAAGCTATGAAAGTCAGCACTATTCCATACAGGAACTGTTTAAAAAGTTGAAAAAGTGATCAAACATTGAGTAGAGACATGAACGAAGCTGATCTGAAAAGGATTAAAGTCTATCAGAAGACTGGGTAAATGATGATATCATCCATGTTTTAAAACTTCAACTTCTGTGTGAGACTAAACAGGGAGATGTTTATTTGGTACAAAATTTATATTCTGCATAGTGCATTTCCTAATTAAACTTGTATGGCCAGGTCAGTTAACACCATAAGTACATGGAATCTTAAATAAAGCATGAGATTTTGTTGGTTTTTCCAGGTTAGTGTGACGCCCCAATAAATCCCAGAGATATCTGGACAGTGAATAAAAAAGTAATTGCAAAGTCCCCCTGGGGGAATAAAGAAATGGGGAGGCAATATTCAACTTTCCCATTTGGAGAATTTCTGTTATTCTAGCAAACAGTGGGAACAACCAAATTCATAGACTGAGCCCTTAATCTTGGGGCTCATCCCTATGAAACTCATTCCAACAAAGGATAAGCTAAGCCTAGTTTTAGGCCTAAGAGTCACCTCGGATCTCTCTTTATCCAAGAGAACCTCTTTTGTTGCTCAGATGTGGACTCTCTCTGAGCCAACACAGCAAGCGAACTCACTGCCCTCCCTATCTATGTGGGACATGACTCCCAAGGGTGTAAACCCCCTGGGCAATTTGGGACAGAAATTCCAGGGTGAGACAGGACATGGCATCAAGGGATTGAGGAAAACCTTCTTGACCAAAAGGGTAACAGAGAAATGAAACAAAATAAAGTGTTAGTGGCTGAGAGATTTATAAAAGAGTCCAGAGGTTATCCTGGAGGTTTTTCTTACACATTATGTAGTTATCCCTTTTTTAATTTATGGTATATTGGAGTGGCTGAAGGGAAGTACCTGAAACTGTAGAGCTGTGTTCCAGTAGCACTGTTCATTGAAGATGACTGTATATTGATATAGCTTTCACAATGTGAATGTGTGATTGTGAAAACCTTGTGTCTCATGCTCCTTCTAGTTAGGGTATGGAAAGATGAGTAAAAAATATGGATAAAAAAATAAACAAGCAATAGGGGTAACAAAGGTTAAAATAAATTGGGTAGATGAAAATACGAGTGGTTAAGGTTGAGGGGTATGGTATGTATGAGTTTTTTCTTTTTACATTTTTATTTCTTTTTCTGGAATGAGGCAAATGTTCAAAAAAATCACGCTGATGAATTCACAACTATTTGATGATATTATGAGTCACTGATTGTATAGCATGTATGGAATGTTTGTATGTTAACACTGTATGTTTGCATGTTGTCTTATTAATAAAAATACTAAAAAAAAAAAACAACGGACTAGAACATTTCTATGTACTACTATGAAGAAATTACCATGCATATTGTTAAGCAGAAAAAGCAAGGATGGGGAAAAAATGGTGTTGCTATTTACCTAAGAAAGCAGACAGGGATGAAAACTGGACTTTTTTTTTAATATACTGTTGTGTTAGTCGGCAAAGTGCCAAAATGCAATATAACAGAACTGGAATGGCTTTTAAAGGGGGGAATTTAGTAAGTGACAAGTTCACAGTTCTAAGTCTATGGAAATGTCCAAATTAAGGTATCCAGGGAAAGATTCCTTAAAGAAAGAAAGGCTGATACATTTGGAGCACCTCTGTTAGCTGGGAAAGCACGCTGGTCCCTTGCTCCTGGGCTCCATTGCTTTCAGCCTCTGTTTCTGTGGGGGGTTCCTCACTTTGCTTCTCCAGGGCTGACTTTCACCTCTTGACTTCCCTTGGCTCTCTCCAGATTCTGGTTGGCTTAACAACTCTTGGCAATGTCTGCTGGATTCCAAGCTTCTCCAAACATCCGTGTCTCTGTTCTCCACATGTGTGTCAGCTCTAGGTTTTTTTCAGCTCTAAGGCTTCTGTCATTTCTGACTCTCTCCAAAATGTTTCCTCATTTAAAGGATTCCAATAAACTAATCAAGACAGACCTGGAATGGGTAGGGCCACATCTCCAAGGGGATAATCTAATCAAATCTTCCACATACAATATTGAATCAGGATTAAAAGAAACAGTGCTCCTACAAGACTTATTGTAAAGATTGGATCAGGATTAAAACATGGCTTTTCTGGGGTAGATAATATTTTCAAAACAGTACAACTGTGTTTTGCAGATTTGACTTGGGAAGCATTTAACAAAATTAGGAATCAAAATCAAAGAACCTAACTGTGACTCAGTATGGGAGCATAATCACGCTGACAGGAATTAACAACGTGGTTTTAAAACAAAGCAAATTTGGCAGTATATCCTCATAGGACATATTCCAAAAACACGGAAACAAAGATATTTCAAAAAAGTTTAAAATGTTTTCAGTATCATTACTGTGATTCATAAAACTGCCATTTTTATTTTGAAACTATCATATTTTATAGGGAAAAGCAAATAATTATGCTAATGTTGTCAGGAATCAAGATTTTAGATTTTCTGAATCAAAGTAGTTACAAAAATTTATTTCCAAACTTTTCCCACTAAAAATGCTTACAAGCAATGACTAATCCAGTAACTGAACACTCCTAGCAACCAGACACCATTTCCCACTAAAATGAAAAAGGATTCCTTAGAGAGAAATAACTGTCTGGAGTAGAAAAATGTACAAGATGAGCCTGGAACATCTTATCATACCAGAAGCTATCCAATATTACCAGGATTGTGTCAAACAGATCAGGAACCATAGTGAAGAGACACTTCCCACTAGCTCAAAGTAACAATATGAGAATCAATAAGGGAAATAAGTGCAATGGATTGAAAAATATTACTTTTAAATCCCAGAGTTCATTTTAAAAAGAAAATCTCACCTTTAGTATTTTTTACCTGCATATATTTGAATATTTCCAGAATTAAAAAAAAAAAAGCGCCTTACCTGGGGAAAAGACGTAATTAAACATATCTTAATGTGAACAGAGATTTTCTACTTGAGGAAAAACTGATTTTGTACCACATGCATATGGTACACATTTGTTATTAACAGTCCACATCACCATGCATTAACTTTAGTTAGGCAAGGCCTCATTCATCTAAAAAAAGTAATAAAATAATATTCTTTACAAGAGATATAACATGGAAATACAAAAAGCTTGAACCTGAATCAGGCCGCCCATCTGAGCTTCGAAATTCCTGCATTCTCTTTTCCAGTTTTTGCTGCCTCCGTCGTTTCATAACCACCTCTGGGTTAGAAATTGTTCGGGTAAAGCTGGTTTCTGGCATGTCTTTATAAACTTCAGCAGCTAGTCGAGAATTCTCACTGCAAAAAAAAAAAAAAGGCACCAGTCTGAAACACTGGAGAAAATGTGGAGAAAGATATACCTATTCACTGGTGATACCTAAGCTGAGAGGTACAGCCCTTCTGAGGGCAATGTGGTGGTTCCAAAGGAGGCTAGGGGTGGGGTTGCCATATGACCCCGCAACCCCACTGCTAGGGATATACTTGGAGGCACTGAAAGTGGGGACTCAATGGACATCTGCACACTGATGGTCATGGCAGCACTGTTATTTGCAATGGATGGAGGTAGTCTAAGGGTACACAGACTGAGAAAAACTGGGTTGTATGCATACAATAGACAATTGAGTGGCTGCAAGAAGCAATGAAGTTGTGAGGCATGCAACTGGAGAATGAATCTTGAGGACAGTATGTTGAATGACATGTCAGAAACAAAAAGACATACCACACCTCACTCAAATAGACTCACTACAATATACACGTTAGGAAAACTGAAGCGAAGAGCTTGGACTATCAGATTGGGGCCTACTGCAAAGGTTCCTAGATTGTAAACGCATTCTATTCTGGAATTGTAACTGTTATTTCTAAATTCTGCGATACCAAGCTATTTGTGTATAACCTGGTCGTTTCCTGATATTTGTTAACACCTGAGACTCATAGTCTAAATCTACGAAAGTCAGCATTACTCCATACAGCAACTGTTAAAGTTGAAAAAGTTATCAGACTTTGACTGGAGATTTCAATGAAGCTGACCTGGATAGCAAGAAGGTAAAGCAGAACACAGGGTAAAGGACAATGTGGTATATATTTAAAAACTTCAACCTCTGTGTGAGATCAAAGGAAGAGATGTTTATTTGGTGCAAAATTTATATTTTGGGTAGCACATTATCTAATTTGACTTGTATGGTCAGTTTACTTGAACACCATAATTACATGGAATCTTGAACAGGGTGTGAAATGTTGTTTTGTACAGGCTAATATGGTGCCCATATACATAACAGAGTACTTTGAGTAGAGAATAAAAAAATATTTACAAAGTCCCCTTGGGGGGCTGGGGAGAAAGGAGAAAATATTAAACTTCCTCATCTGGGGAATTCCTGATATTCTTGCAAGCAGTTAAGAAAAACAATTCAATAGGCTGTACCCTCCATCTTGGGGCCTGCCCTTATGAAATTATTCCTGCAAAAGAGAAGCTAAGCCTACTTATAATTAAGCCTAAGATCACCCCCAGAGAACCTCTTTTGTGGTCAGATGTGGCTTCTATTTTTAAGCTAAGTCAGCAGGTAAAGTCACTGCCTTCCCCCACTACATGAGACATGACTGCCAGGGGTATAAATCTTCCTGGTAACGTGAGACAGAAATCCTGGGATGAGATGGAACCTAGCATCACGGGATTGGTAAAGCCTTCTTGACCAAAAGGGGGAAGAGAGAAATGAGACAAAGTTTCAGCAGCTGAGAGATTTCAAACAGAGCTGAGAAGTTATCCTGAGGCTTATTCTTATGCATTATGCACATATTCCTTTTTAGTTTATGGTTTATTGGAGCGGCTACATGGAAGTACCTGAAACTGTTGAACTATATTTCAGCAGCCTTGATTCTTTTTTTTTTTTTTAGAGAGGGGGACGAGAGTTGAGTTCGCTTGCCAGTTGGCTGAGACAGAGAAAGGCCACAGCTGAGCAATAAAAGAGGGTCTCTGAAGTGACTCTTAGGCCTAATTTTAAGTAGGCTTAGCCTATTCTTTGTGGGGGTTAAGTTTCATTGGAAAAAACCCCAAGATCGAGGGCTTGGCCTATGGATTTGGTTGTCCCCACTGCTTGCAAGAATATCAGGAATTCTCCAAGTGGGAAAGTTGAATTTTCTCCCTCTCTCTCCATTTCCCCAAGGGGATTTTGCAAATATTTCTTTATTCACTATTCATATCACTCTGGGATTTATGGGGGCATCACACTAACCTAGACAAACCTACAAAATCTCATGCCCTATTCAAGGTTCCACATACTTAGATAGTGTTCAATTAAACTGTCCAAATAAATTAGGAAATACAATATTCAAAATATAAATTTTATACCAAATAAACATTTCTCACTTTAGTCTCACACAGAAGTTGAAGTTTTAAAATATAAATGACCATCTATTTTCAACACCCTGCAATAATGACATTCCTTTATTCTTTCTCATGCAAAAACATTTTTTAATTTGTACTTTTAGTCACTATTATTGTACACTCTAGGCATTCCTAGATTATACCATCTCAGTCTTTATTGTCAATCTTTCCTTCTGGTTTCATATGGGCCCTCAGTAGCCTTGATTCTTGAAGATGACTGGATAACTATATAGCTTTTACAATGTGACCAAGTGATTATGAAAACCTCCTAGCTGATGCTCCCTTTATTCAGATTATGGACAGATGAGTAAAAAATAAGGACAAGAATAAATAAATAATGGAGGGGCGGAGGTAAGGAACAAAACAAAAAAATGGGATAGATTGAAATACTCTTGGTTAATGAGAGGGAGGAGTAAAGGGTATGGGATGTATAAGTTTTTAACTTATTCTTTTCCTGGAGTGACGCAAATGTTCTAAACATGATCATGGCGATGAACACACAACTATGTGACGATACTGTGAGCCACTGATTGTATACTTTAGATGGATTGTATGTGTGTGAGGATATCTCAGTAAAAATATTTTAAAAGGGAAAAAGACCCCAATGATATTTTTTTTTAATGATTCATAGTAGAAACAAACATACTTTAACCATATAAAAATAATTTTCAGAATGGCAAACACAATTTGGCTACATAGGTACCCTCACAGAGATCTGCTATACACTATCATGCTCTAATTATTATTAGAAAAGAATAGTTTCTCTCATACCATATGCTAAACTAAGCAGAAATTTATCATTTAAATTTACTAATGAGTTTGTACAACTTAATTATTTTGTATTCATTAATAAAGCTAAAAGAAAAATGTACAAATAGTACATTTCAGTAATTTTAACCATTTTTCCTAAAATAGACCAAATGATTATACCCCAACAAAAAAATATATAGGATGAGAAATATTTTAGTTTAGTAAAAACCTAACTTAAAATTAAATTTTAAAGAACCAAAATTATTTTAATAACATGATTTTTTAGCACCTAAATAAGCTGTCAATGTTCACTTTTTTTGAAGTGAGATTTTCAAAGAGACACTGTGCTAATAATTTTCTGGCACAATCTTTGTCTATGAAGACAAAGATAACTGTATAAAATGAGCTGAAAAACTATTAAGGTAAGATGGAAAAACTGATATACTTGACTAAATTCTAATATATGCTTTAAAGATTAAAATTTTAATCTGAAAATATAATTTAATTTTAAGAAATCAGTCTCGCTGTTAAATCATACTGAACAACGTAGCCTATTTAAAGTAGTTCATTTCTTAATACAAATAATATATCACTCCATAAACTAAAATGACAGATAAAACAAGCCATAAAACATTTTTAAACTCTCCTCTCCTCTGATATTTTTCATATATGGACAATAAATTTATATAACTTTTTTCTCTTATATAATGGAACCTTAGTGTGTAATGTTATATTCAAGAATTCATGGTCATTATTAGGCATTATTGCCTAACAGACTCATTTCTAAATCCACTTTGATGCAACCCAAAATGGGCTCAAATTCTACTCTAAACACTCATCAACAGACGATGGTTAAGATCCTCTATGCAGAACACTTAGACTCAACTGAAAAATGGACAGAAGACTTAAACAGGCCATCCCAACAGAAGACTATAAATAGTAAGTATGCAGAAAACATTCAACCTTATCAAGAATAAAATTAATTCAAATTAAAATGGAAATATAGTGTTCTGTAATAACCAATGTTACAGAAATGTTAAGATATTGGAGTTTTCATGGACTACAGACATGCAAATTTAGTAAGACTTTTCTAAATGGGAATCTGACAATGGATTCAAAACATGTGAACACATCAAAATCCTGTCTACTAGACATTCTTCTAGAAATACATCTTAAGGAAACAATCATGTAACTGCCCAAAGTTGTACAAAGAGGAGAGGATATCCACTGAAGCATTATTTATAATACCAAAAAAACATAAACAATTTGAGCTTACATCAAAAAGGACTGGTTACATAAAGTACAGAAGAATTATGACAGACTATTTAGCACAATCATTTAAAATGTTTTAGTGAAATACATATTTTTTAATGGAAAAACGTCAAAAGTTCTTTTAAAAGACTATGATTATGTTTCTATTTAAAAAACTCCACATAGGGCAGTGTGATGGTGGTTCAGTGGCAGAATTCTCACCTGCCATGCCAGAGAGCTGGGTTTGATTCCTGGTGCCTGCCCATATTTAAAAAAAAAAAAAAAAAGAAAGAAAAAAAAAATCCATATAAGCATATTAAGTGCATATACTTATGTAGAAAAAACAGACTAGAAAATGGATTTCTGTCATGGTCAGCTTCATGTGTCAACCTGGTCAAGTGGTGGTACCTTTTTGTCTGGTCGGGCAAGTGCTGGCCTGTCGCAAGAGGACATTTCATAGAATTAGATCATGATCACATCAGCTGCATCCACAGCTGATTTCATTTGTAATCAGCCAAGGGGAGTGTCTTCTGCAATGAGTGATGCTTAACCTAATCACTGGAAGCCTTTTTTTTTTTTTTTTTTTTTTTTTTTTTAAAGGAAAGACAGAGAGAAGGAAGGAAGGATAGAAGGAAGGAAGGAAGGAAGAAAGGGAAACATCTTTAAACATTTTCTTGTTTTATTGTATTCTGTTTCTCCGTTTTTGTTACATGGGCTGGGGCCGGGAATCGAACCGAGGTCCTCCGGCATAGCAGGCAAGCACTTTGCCCGCTGAGCCACCGCGGCCCGCCTACTGGAAGCCTTTTAAGGAGGATTCAGAAAAGACAGGCTCTCTTCCTGCTTTGGCCGGCAAGCTTCTCCTGTGTAGTTCATAGAGACCCTTCATCAAAATCGTCAGCTTCACAGCCTGCCCTGCAGATTTTGGACTCTCCATTCCCACAGTCACGTGAGACACCTCTATAAATTCTATATTTGCAAGTGCTCCCTGTTGATTCTGTTTCTCTAGAGAGCCCTAACTAATACAATTTCTTTGTGGTAATGTAAAGAGATAAGTGACTTATTTTCCTTTTTTGATTAATCTATATAAAAAAGTAACACTGAATACCATCAAATCAATACCTACAATAGTTAAGACGTTAAGAGTAAGTCTGTGATGATGGAATGAACTAACTAAACAAACTGAAAACAGGGTGAAATAGGAACTGGAAACTCCCAAGAGGAAATACTCATTTTGTTCTGATAGCTCTTTTTTTGTAATAAATAAATTACAATGATTTCCCTTTTTCCCCTAGCTCTGAAGACAGAAGCTCAAATACCTTTAGAAAGATAAAGTATATCTATGATGTAGCCGGCAAAACACAATAAGGAATAGAGAGTGCTGGAGTTGGAGGGATCTAGACAGTACATCTAAACCTAAAATTTCAAATTTAAAAAAGATGTTTTCTCCTGTCCTTGCCAACCTCTGATCAGGGGTTAAAAGTATGTGAGGTAAAACCACTGTTGTCACAGGTACCAATAAAATACAAAAAAAAGACCAGCTAGAGATGAAAGGCAGGTAGGCTCCTATTTTTGTTGCTTTCTTTATAATCTACTCAGAAAAAAACAATGTTAATCAAAGAGTTTACTTCAGTTTAAGATTTGCAAGATTTTGTGCCTACAAAGATTCTTTCTAAGGGCAATAAATTAGGTATTTTCAGCTATGGGCCTTAATTAGACAAGATTTGTAGTCTTCCTCAATACAGAAGATCCAGATATAGAAACAAATTAATCTCTTAACTGATATTTATTCTTTTCATAATTTATTTAACCAGAATTTAACAAGGTCTGCTGCATTTTAAAACATTTTAGTATACTCTTTTGTTGCTCAGAAGTGGCCTCCCTCTCTCTAAGCCCAACTTGGCAAGGAAAATCACTGCCCTCCACTCTATGTGGGGCATGCCATTCAGGGTGAAAGTCTCCCTGACAATGTAGGACATTACTCCCAGGGACAAGTTTGGCCATGGCACTGTGGCACTGTGGGATCAACAATGCTTTTGGGGAAAAGAAGTGTAATAAAATAAGACATCAGTGGCTAAGAGAGATCAAATAGAGTCAAGAGGCTATTCTGGAGGCTGCTCTTGTGCGAGCTTCAGTTAGATAGTGCTAATTGCCATAGTTTGCAAACCCCAACCAACATCATCCTGTCAGCTCTTAAGAATACCTAAGGAAAAAAAAAAAAGAACACCTATGGCTGAAACTGAGACTATAAAAGGTTTATGCACTAAGGGTGCTGTCTTGAAACACACAATTCCTAGGGGGTTCCTAGGTCAGATTAACTCTGAAACTCAGAAGAATCAACCTCTCCAAGATTATCAACTAATAAAATAATCCTTAGTCTCGACACCTCTTCTCAACATGAGAAAATCAGAACTGGTATTGCCTAAAGAACTCTACAGACTAGGAGAAGGATCAAAGGAGAAGGAAGAGTTAAAACAGAAAATAAGATTTAACAAATGAATATGATTGCTAAACCACTACCTGAAATGAGTATGAATGCTGAATCACTATACTAATAATTCTTCTAGCCTTCAGTGTTTTGGAGCAGCTAGAAGGAAAAATCTGAAATAGCGGAATGGTAACCCACATTAATCTCTGAAATCTGTTCTGTAACTACTTGTAAAGTGTACTTTGAAAATTATTGATTTTTCTTTCTTTTCTTTGTACATATCATACTTCAAAATAAAAAACGTTTTTAAAAAATTCATGATTCAACTTCCCCATTTGGAGAATTTCTGATATTCTCGCAAGCAGTGGGGACAACCAAATCAACAGGCCGAGCTCTTGATCCTGGAGTTTGCCCCTATGAAACTTACTCCTGCAAAGGATTGGCTAAGCCTACTTAAAATTAGGCCTAAGGGTCACCTCAGAGAATTTCTTTTGTTGCTTAGTTTTGGCCTCTCTAAGCTGACATGGCAAGTGAAACTCTCTGCCCTCCCCCTCTACATCGGACATGACTCCCAGGGGTGTATGTCTCCCTGACAACATAGGACAGAAATCCCGGGATGACACAGGATCCGGCATCATGGGACTGAGAAAGCCTTGATGGAAAGGGAGAAGAGAGAAATGAGGCAAAATAAAGTATCAGTGGCTGAGAGATTTTAAACAGAGCTGAGAGGTTATCCTGGAGGTTATTCTTACACATAATATAGATATCCCTTTCCAGTTGATCATGTATTGCAGTGGCTGGAAGTACCTGAACTGTAGAGCTGTGTTTCAGTAGACTTGCTTATATTATATAAGTATAATAATATAGCTTTTACAATGTGACTGTGTGATTGTGAAAACCTTGTCTGATGCACCTTTTATCTAGCGTATGGACAGAAGAGTAAAAGATATAGGTAAAAAATAAATAATGGGGAACAAAGGTTAAAATAAATTGGGTAGATGGAAATACCGGTGGTCAATGAGAGGGAGGGGTAACGTGTATGGTATGTATGAGGGTTTTTTTTTTCCTTTTTTCTTTCTTTTTCTGGGGTGATGCAAATGTTCAAAAAAAATGGTCATGGTGATATATGCAAAACTCTGTGATGACATTGTGAGCCACTGATTGTACACCATGTATGGAATGTTTGTGTGTCAAGAATGTTTGTGTGTTAACTTTTATTTTACATAAATAAGTAAGAAAGGGGAAGGGGAAGGGGAAGGGGAAAGACAGGAAAAGAAAGGAAGAAAGAAACAGAAAGCAAGCAAGCATTTCTGTTTAAAGCACAAAAAAATATGAATATTTTTAAAATTAACTTACATGTCATCCCCTTGTAATGCTCGATCATCTTTATCAGATGCCTGTCTCAATGCCTCTTTCTCTCTCTTCTTTTTTTCCTTCTTTTCTTTCTTTGAGAGAGTTCTCTTGAAGTTCTGGATAACACCTTCTTTCTCCTGCTTCTCAGGTCCATTACTCTGAGCCTTCTGATAAAAGCAACACTGTCACCATGATAGCTATACAATCACATAAAGCTACCTACAGCTTAGCTAACTTCATCTCCCATGCTACATTCAAAACAAAAAGCAAAACTACTGGAACAAAGGCAAGGTCTAGTGTGATGAAATTTTTTTTTATTTTGACTGGGCTAACGGCTACATTATATGGAATACTCAAGATCTGTGCATTTCACTATATGTAAATTTTACCTCATTTTAAAAGAAACAAGAAAGCAAGGGGAAAAAAACAGCAATAAGAAAACTGGAGTGGAAAACATGAAATCTGATTTACAATATACAAAAATCCAGATAATTTATATAAACTAACTTGAATAAGCGACTTTAATAATAATACGGAAATCACTTAGAGTTTAAAATTAATATCTACTTTATAGATATTTTTCTTTAACTTCAAAAGACATATATGAGTAAGCCATTGAAAATTGGCTCTTGTGAAACAAATTCATAAGTTTTGTGTTTGTGTTAAAATTCTAGCTTCTTTTCCAGATCTTGTTTATTTGCTTGCTTATTCGAGCTTTTTTCATTTCATTTTTGACTTAGATGTTTAAGTTCTCACACTAGGTTTTTACAAGCTGTTCAACACTAACAAATTATTTCTCCCACAGAACTTTAACCACAAATTCCCAGACAGTATAAATACATGGTTGAACTAACATTAACATACATCACCATTTTATTAATTACATAATGAAACAAATTATCAAGTATCCAAATATTAAGTTACACAGTTCAAAAGGCATATAAAATATTAACTGCTGAATTAATTAACAGAAACCTACTTCTTTTTTTGCAAGAGAGGTTGAGAAAAGAAAGAAAAAATCACACTTCAAACAATACTAGGTGGTAAACAACTTCCAATAAGTAGGGAATAAATTATAAGAATTACAAAAATTTTATGATTAAGAATTACTGTAGCTACCAAAACTAAGCATCCTTATCTTTTAAAAAAATATTTACTAAAAGTAAAGAGCATATTCTACATGTTCTGCACAAGACAAAACCAACATTTTACTAAAAATATTTAATACTGCCTCCCATTCATTTGTCAGTCCCTCCTGGTTAAGTTGTATCTCCGAGTGCAAACGTTAAATTAACTGAAAGGCTTTTATATCTGGAGACATTAAAGACATGCTTCCATACAATGCACATTTTCAAAACAGAGGTTTTCTCTAATGTCATAAAATGAGATTAATGGAAAGATATTAAATATTACCATAAGATTTGGTAAAAATCCAACAAAATTCAATGGTTGTGCAAACAACCACATAGGCCCTACTTTCAATATTTGCAATGACTGAAGGAATAATCTACATAAAGTCTAGAGTGTTCACAGTTCCTGGGATTTTAAATTCTGTATGATATTAAAAATATACAAGCATTTTACTGGGTATTTTGATACCTAATCCCTCTAGATTTTTATATATTAATAAGATTATGGCATGGGAATAGATTTAAAGAAGACATATAACATGATTTCAGGAAAGGTCAATTATTACAAATAAGCCTAATTTAAATGCTGAGCTGACCAGCAGGAATCTTTTGCAAAGTGTCCAAATAGGCTGATCATAATCCAAATATAGAGGTTGCAATTCTGTCAAAGTTGTAGAATGGTAAAATACTTTCAGTACCCCTATAGAAGCTCCATTAGACTTATTCACCAACATACTGGCTAATATATACCACAAACTAGGTCCTTCCTCTCTCAAGTTCTACTTCCAAGGCAGTAGCATTAGGCACTCCAGTTTTACTGAATGCAACAGTTGTTTCTGTGACCTGTGGAGTCTTTAAAACACTGCCACAAGCGATGTATCTCCAAATACAAGAGTTGCTTGCTGCTAAATGCTCCACGCCACTTCTGTCTTATGAACTGTTCTGCACCTTCATATATCATTCCACCTCCAGTCAGTGCTGGGGCAACAAGCACTGAGCTCTTCCAAGACCTGCCACACAAAGAGCAGTAATGCAGCCACCAGGATCTTCACGAAACTTAATTTTCACAAGACTGAGCCAATAATCAGCAACCTGGTTGGATGGTGGCACACTATCAGCAAAAGGCCAGTCAAGAACATGGATGCCTTCTTTCTCCACAAAAGCAGTGGCATAAATCGCTTCACATACCCTTATTATAGTAACTCCATACATCTTAGGTTTCTCTGTAAATTTGCTCAAGGTTGCATTGATTGGATTGCATGCAATAAGAAAGAAACCTCATGTTCTTAAAAGTGATTTCTACAGGAGCTGGGTGTTTCATTTCAGCCATATTAATTTACTTTAAAAACACTCAATAGAGTTATGAAAGAATTAAATAAAGTGAATACAGAAATGACACAAAGAAACTGAGGTCTACCTCAATATACTCCATTTGAAATTCTCAGTGCTTTGAGTATGAAGCTGGGAGTAAAGGGAAATGAAATGAATCTCCCAGAAAGAAGCAGCAACTCTTCAATCCAGTAATACTGAGGGAATACAAAGAACTGCACTGAGGTTTATTTACCCCACCCAGATCAGACTCTTGTAAAATACCCTGTGTATTTCAATTCAACACTTCTGTGTCCAGGTTAATCACTTTTACGGGGGTTTCTTGGTGGTCATGAGTTTCTACAATTCATGACTACAATTCCTACTAGTCTGTCTCAAGGTCTTGCTGTGCCTGGCAGTAATCGCCACTGGCCTTCAGAAACTCCATAAATGTGTTTCTGAGAACTGAGGAATGTTTACTCATTGAAGACTGCAGCCTAACCATATAGCAGTTCTGAGGTGGTGGTGGCAGTTGCAGGGCAGGAGGCCTCGATGGTCATCCCAGGGCAGCAGTGGTGTTGGTGGAGGCGGTGGCACCAGACTCTACTAACATTTGCTTATTCTTAATTTATATTTTAAACCTATGGACATGGTCTATTACTGGATTACACAGAGACAAATTATTTATGTATAACTTTAAACACCTGACTGATAAAGAATCAAGAAAATAAGAAAAGAATGGTTATTTTATTTGGAAAGAAAACTCTCTTGCTTTATAACTTAAAAGAGGAAAGAATATTAGTATTTCCACTATCATTCCAAGATATTTATAGCATCTTATATAAACTAAGAATAGTTCCAATACTTGTCAGATCTGTGGTTCATAGCAAATTACATAAAACAGAATACGATCAATTAAAGTTTTGGTACAAAAATGAAGTAAAATATGGATATCTATTTTTACTTAATATGTTTTCAGATGTAAATGTAAGAAGTCACTAGAACATATAATAAATAAGGTTAAGAATATATTTTCAGGGCAGGCTACGGTGGTTCAGTGGCAGAATTCTTGCCTGCCATGCCGGAGACCTGGGTTAGATTCCCGGTGCCTGCCCATGCAAAAGAATAAGATAATATAAAAAAAGAATATATTGGCACATACACAACTCTTAAACATGAAACATCAAATAAACAAGAAAAGAACTTTTATCAGAGAACTGACATCAAATTAAACAAGAAGAAAACTTACTGAGCCAAAACAAAATAATGGCGGTCTTTCCCCAATGTGTTTGAGAAAAAACGTTTAACAGAAGATTTATCTCACAATTTTCTTAACCTTTGTATTTACCATCACTTGCCAATATTGAAGGCTACTGTGAAATGTTATTGATTTGGTAAAGAAATATAGTTATTTGCAAATTCTATCAATATTTCATAATATCCCACAAGGGAAGAACAGTAGCATAGGAATTCCAGATTATCTTGCCACCTGAGAAAGTTTTAGAATCACTCTATTATACCATACAAAGAAACTCAAGAATATTTACTGATTCTTAACTTTGGACATATAACATGAAAAAGGTTTTAAACGTGCCCTGTCGTATCTGAGAGCTCATGCATAAATAGACTATTAAAGTTCAGTTTCCCCTTTTGATTTTTATCAAAACAGATTTTGACTTAATAATCTGGGAAAAGGTAAAAAAGAAGAAAAAGAAAGTAGCATTCCAATCTTTTGATCAATAAGCTTCTCAGTTAAAAAAAAAAACGCTTATATAACATTTCTTTGAAAAAGTGAGAAGCAGTATCTGGGATTATTTCATGAAACAGAAGTTAAAGCAAGGACCTAGGCTATTTTTCGATTATTTTCTATGGTAAAAGAGTAGTTTAGGAGGAGAAGATAAAAACACAACTCATTCTTATAACAAAATATTTATCTGTTTATTTCTTCTATTATAGTAGTCCTGAAATACACATCAGCATAAGAAATTAAGGACTCTTTACCTTAGGCGGAATGGCATCGTTTTCATTCTTAAGGACAAATCTACCCTCCCGATCATCTTTGTTCCAATTCAACTGCACAACTAGAGGCTTCTCATCTATATCCAATCTTCTTTCTTCTTCAAAACATGAAATGAAAAAAAAGAAATCCATGGCTATTTAATAGCACTAACTAATGCAACATTTTGACATACATATAATTTTATACATGGAAAATACCTTATCATTTCAAATACTAACAGACTGAAATATGTAATTTAAAATGTTAAATCAGTTTAATAATTAAACCAATATTTTTGTTGCTACTGCATGTGTCCTACCATGTATCAAGTACCAGAAAACTGACCACAGCCCATTTCCTCACATTTGGAATCTAAGTAGATGATAACAGAAATACACATGAGCTAGAAAAAAAAGGTACACACAATTTTGCTATAAGCTTATTTCTATAAATCAAATGATCTCATGCAACTGCTAAATCAGAGAATAATGTAGAAGCTCCAGCGATTCATACGAGTTTTTTCATCAAGTTAACGTTATATGCTACCAAGAAATGGCAGCAATTTTGTCTCAGAAGTGTTTATTGCAGTAATCTTCCTATCTCTGTGCATCTGGACACCACATGAATTACTAGCTTGAGGTAGTTCATAGTTTCAACATTAGATAGCGCCAAATCTCTTTTACTGGTGTCATATTTTCACAAAGTTAGTTTTTAATAGCTGCTGTAATAAAAAAACAAGTTCCACACAAAAATCAAGTGAAACAGGAAATGGGAATAGCAGTGTCCAATCTAATCCCGATGTTTCAGAATACAGTACCCAAGAAGCACACACATCCCATTGATAGGTGATTGTGATTAAGAAAGAAATAAAAATGTTATTTTCTTTAAATTTAGGTGCATTAGTGTACAATTTTCTCAACATTTACCCAGCTGTTAGAACATTAATACTTATTAACTCATTTGAAAATAACTACTTAATAAAATGAACTGTGAGATATTTCTTTTGGCCTAGGGGTACCATTAAAAACATGGTGAGACAATAAGGACTCTGTGAACCAAAACAGTTTGGGCTTTCCTCATATCTGAGGAACAGATGAGAAAAAAACACGCTGTAAGCATAAAGGTAGGGAAGGATAAAAGCCAGGCTACCAACAGTGGTGATTTGAGGGCAGTGGGGAGAGAGAGACCTTGCTGTTTCTTTATACATCTTTCTAATGTTTCCACCTGTCAAAAATAATTATGCTTTACTTTTTAACTAAAACCAAATCCAGAAAGTTAATTTCATGGGAAAAAAGTTATTTAAAACAGTAAAAATCATCCAATTTTTAAATTTCAAACTCCAATCTTCCATCATATTATTCCATAAGACTTTTCAGTTGGTAGTCTTCAAATTACCAAAGAGCATAAGGGGCTGGAAGTGAGAGACATTTTCTTCTTTTTTGATGCTTATTTACAAAGATTCTAAGGTAAGGAAAAAATTCAACCTCAGAAATAATCCAAAATTGAGATTATCAGTTATTATCAAATTTAATTTTGGTATTATTTATAAAGGCGATACCCTCATAACCTTAAAAGGTAATAAATACTATGGTTTCCCTTATTTAGGTGAAAAAGTCACCTAAATGGTCAGCACTTTAAAATTCCACACTCCAGAAACATTTTAGTCCAATTTCAAATGTACAAGGAAAGCTGTATCTTTAAAATAAAGAGAAACAGAACTATGTTTTAAAAAGATCTGTGAATGAAACTGAAGATGAATCTAAAACAGGTTTGTGGCTATAGGTAATCCTTTATTTGTTGCATTAACATAGAATCTATATTTTTTACAAGTCACTCAACATTTCCAAGGCACCCATAAAAATTCTGTAAATTTCTTCATTTCTAATAGACCAACTTAGATTGTCATTTGATCTAATAAAACTGTATTGGAAGTTTTCAGAAATTTCAAATATAAAACAGGATAAATTACTAATTAAACATATAACAAGCTTTCTTCAAGAGGTCCTAATTACTCCCAAACTATGAAAACGTACTGTTTTAGACTGCAAAAATATTATAGCAAGACTGCCAATTCATACCATATTTAACTGCATTACTGATAATTATATTATTATAATCTATACATGAGAAGTACATGAAGTATTCTCCAAAAAAGGTAGCTTAATATATCATCATGTGACACCAAGATCTGCTGGATAATTTTTTTTTTTTTTTTTTTTTTTTTTTAAGGAAAGACAGAGAGAAGGAAGGAAGGATAGAAGGAAGGAAGGAAGGAAGAAAGGGAAACAACTTTAAACATTTTCTTGTTTTATTGTATTTTGTTTTTCCGTTTTTTGTTACATGGGCTGGGGCCGGGAATCGAACCGAGGTCCTCCGGCATAGCAGGCAAGCACTTTGCCCGCTGAGCCACCGCGGCCCGCCCATCTGCTGGATAATTTTAATTATGAAACGCCATCCTTATCTTTGGAGAAATAAGCATTTTGTAAAATTAATATATTCATTTCAGCTTCCAACAAAAATAAGAAATTAGGAACTTATAAGAACATTTTCCAAGTATACAGAAGTTTTGCTAAACTGTCTACTGTCATCCCCACCTTTCCCAAAAAGAAACGGAGATAAGTGGCCAAGATCAAAAGACAAGATTAAAATATCCTTCTGGACAAGTGACTATTTGGGAAGTTACGTATTCACAAGGTACAGCAGCAGATTTCAAGACACATTTCTAACAAACCCTGTCTAGATACACTAACCTCCACTGACATGCACTTCATAGAGTGAATATTTGGGAGATGACAACATTCGCATGTCAGGTCGGAATTTCTCTGCAAGTGTTTCTATCACATCTTGAGTTGTGGCAGTACTAGAGACCCGAATACATTTTGTTGCAAAGTTTCCAGCAGCCTTATCTTGAAAATAAAATCTCATCACTCCATGGAACTCCAAATCCTGTAAGAAAAAAAAAAGGGATAAATTTTTAGAATGATAATACTGAAGAGCTTCACTTTTTATAATAATAAATGAAAAGGCTATTCATTTTTCTAATTTTCATATCCATTTTTCTAATGTTTCATTATAATAAACATCTGAGAAAGAAACTGAGAGACATGAATTTTTAGGCTTCAAATTTAATTATATGACTTTGGACCAGTTAATTACTATTTCTCTTAGCCTTACTTGCCTTATTTGTAAAAAAAAAAAAAAAAAAAAAGTCTATAAAGAAGCTGATTTTAAGAACTAATATCTACTGAGTCTTTTCAGCATGTGATAGGTACAGCTTAATGTGCAATATTTTATCTTTAAAAAATTCAGTTAAGTAGTTGCATTATTAAATCTTATTTTAAAGATTCCATAATTGAAGCTCAAAAGTTTAAGTTCTTTGCCCAAGCCAATACATGGCAATGCACAATTAAAACCCAGAACCAGTGAACTCCAAAGCCCATGCTCTACTTATCCTGAGGTCCCATCCAGCTCTGAGACTCTAGTCTAAATGAACAGATTTTTTTTTAAAGCAAAAGGGAAATGTTAGCCCCACCTACCACAAATTCATGAATAAACAGAAAATCTTATAATTTTAACTAATTTTCAATGTGAACTATTCACCCAGAATAAATGAACACAATTTAGATTTTTCTCAAAACCTTACTT